>NC_092426.1:41404063-41704063 GCF_036169615.1 Heliangelus exortis
AAAACCTCTGAAATATTTTGGATGTGGCAGAGGGGCAGAAGGAGTTACCATGGGAAAGACACTGGGAAGGAGTCCTTCCAAAGGTCCCTAATCTTACACTAATTCCAGATAACTCCTTGCCTAGCCAGACCAGTAGTTTTTAGGGCTCTACAGTCTCTCCTTGGGGTTCTTCATGGCCTGCAGCCCTCTCCTGACAGGTCCTGCTGCAGGATATGAGGTTATCCCAGCTCCTCTCTCCTTTTCCCATCTGGAAATAAGGTGTGGAGCAACAACTAACAAACACTCACCAATGTATTTGTTTGGGAAGGCACCAGACACGACCCCTGGGGCTATACATCAGGCCCATTATTAATAATAATTGTAGCAGGGAATAAATGTCATGACAGGTAGGTTAAACCCAGGAGCAGAGATGGGAACAGCTCAGGCAGTGTCTGTGAAAGGTGTAGTGAGCACAGCTGAAGGTTTCTGCCTTTTCAGCTCTTTTTTCACTCCTTTTCAGGCCCAAACACCAGACTTGAGCTGTCTCCATTTTTTCCTGAGCTCTCAAGCATTTCCCTGATCCCAGCTCCATGGGGCATCCACCCAGGATGAGCCCAGCAGTGGCCAGGCTGGGTGCTGGCCACAGGCATCCTTGTGGATCCTTGTGGATCCTTGTGGATCCTTGTGGATCCCTGCTCGTGCCTCTGAGCCACCAGCACCTTACCCTTTGCACAAGGGGATTGGCAAAGATCCAATGGATAGTACAACACATGGATTCCAAATGGCATCTGGCCCCCATTTTAAACACCAACCTAATGCAATTCCCTAGATTTCCAGTTTCTAACTGAGAATGAGCTGATCAAGAGAACTAAATATACAGAGAACATGGAGGGGGGGGAGGGGGGGAAGATATTTTCATTTTTTCCCTTCAATTTAAAGCAAACATCCCAACATCAAACCCTCCTTCTACTGCCCACTTCATTTGCCCATTACCAAAAATAATTCTGTTTAAAGAGGAAGAGGAGAGACAGATGGCTGCAGCTCAGCTGATGGTATGGACCCTGCATTTCCATGGAATTCTGGAGGTTCCCTGCAAGAAAATTTGGCTGCACCCAGGCTCAGGAAACCTGGCTTCTCCCACTTTCTAAAACTGCTGCTAAGGAATGAACTGCCTGGACCAGAACCTCACCTCTGCCAAAAGAGTGTTGCTCAAACTGGGGGTTGCAAAAGGATATAAAAATATTCAGAAATGGGAAAAAACCCAACGTTTGTCAGGAGGAGAGCAGGGGACTGGGAAGTTCCTGCAAATATCCAGGGAAGCCACGAGGCTGGTGACTCCCTGGGCTTGTTGGGAGCAATTCCAGACCCCTGGAAAAGGTAAAGTTTCCAGGCAGCAATTAGAGAGCCTTGGTCCCTAGCAGTGAAAAAAAGAAAAATTCAAGGCAGTAACAGGGAGAGCAATTAATCAAAAGGAGGTCACAGGTTCAGAAAGTTTGATAAACACAGCACTAATGGAAATATGATGCTGCAAATAGGAAGATGGCAAAGGAAGGAAGGATATTTGCTGCCTGTGAATGGGAAAAGGAAAAAGGAACCCCACCACAGGTCCCAGGAACTTGAGCCCTAAGAGTACAAAAAAAAAAAAAAAAACCACCAAAAAACCCAAAAGCAAACCAATCAACCAAAAAAACCCCAAAACCAACCAACCAATCAAACAAACAAACAAAAAAACCCCAAAACCAACCAACCAATCAAACAAACAAACAAAAAAACCCCAAATCACAAAACAACCACACAAAAAGAATTAAAATAATGGCAAGATTAAGAAAAGAAACACAAAACTTTTCCTAGCTGACTGCCAGAAGCTTCCTCAGAGTCCACCCATGAGTGGTGCTTCATTCAGTGCCTACCTTTTTACCATAAATTCAGTATTCTCCTACAATTAAAAAGCTGGGAATTCCCTCCTCGTCCCAAAGCATTGGTGTCCCTGAAGGAGCTGCCAGTGGGAGAATGGGGAGGAGCCACACACCTCTTGTTTTATCTGGAAAAAGTGCTTGGAATGTCTGAAACTGCCTCAAAAATGTGTCCTGACCTTGGAGCTTGTCATGTATTTTGCTTTGCCAGGAGACAGCTGATGAGTTTGCTCCATTTCCCTCCTCTGCCTTTTCTGATGGGCTTCAGCTATAATATAAAAACTACTTCTTGCAAAACAAGCCTCCCATTTTTTTTATTTTTTTTTTTCTGGTTCTTAGACCACTTTTTGCACTGCCCTGGTCCTTCCCACACCCAGCTTGGGGAAGATGATGGAATATTTCTCCCACAGACAAAATGACAAGAAGATATTTTATTTATTTCTACATTTTCTTCCTATGTTTTGGTTCCCATCCCAGAGCACCTGGGTAAACAACTTATATTCAGCCTCCCATATTAAATGAAACTGCCTGCAAAAAATTAAAATACCCCTTATTTCTCCTGCTCTCTTAACAAGCCAGCAGAATAAATAACACCCTCTGACTAAAAAAAAAAAAAAAGTTGGCTAGGAATTTTTTTATTTTTTATCATCATGAAGGTTAGAAACCACCCAATAACACAGGAGAACCAGAACATCCATCCCTTTTTACCCTCAGGAGGAGGATACTACACCTAGTCCTCAAAAATATTTATTCATGGGTTGTAGTTCAAGCTGTATCCAACTGAATTTGGACACCTGGAACACCCATCCCTTTCCTGGACACCAGCTCTTGCCATTCCCAAATAGCCAAGCACACTTGTTAGCAGTGAAGAAGTGGAATGATCAGATGGAATGATACCAAACCCAATAGAGGTTTCCATAAAAAGAAGAAAAAGGTTTCAGGAATATTCTGGGTGTGGCTTTGATCTTTTCCTACTTAAAAAAGAAAAAAAAAACCAAAACCAAAGTGCTTTATAAAAAAAAATTAAAAATCAAAGTGCTTTATAAAAAAAAAATTAAAATTAAAATGCTTTATGAAAATGACACCAGTGGTCCTACAGATTCTGATGAAAACTGAGGCCCTGCCAGCCTTTCCCAAGGATATTTCTTCCTGCCATGACCTTGCAGCCCCCCAATAATAATGGATGAACATTCCATGAAAAGGTTTCCATCGTTTGTTTAAATTCTGGGGGAATTCTGGTCATGGCCCATGGCAACCCTGTCTTCCCCAGCTGCCCAAGTATAGTTAAAACAACCAGGCAAGTCCACAGAAGAAGGGAATTTGGGGCTGAGACTTATCCAGACATTGTTAATTAATTACAGACCCATCTGTAAAGAGTGGTGGTGGGCCCAGGGACACTTTCCTGATCAGGGAAGGATGAAGAGGCCACTCAGACAGGTGAAGGTAAATCCTTTCTGCTCAGGTTTTGGGTCTTTCACCATAAAGGTACTGATTTTTTTTTTTTCTTTTTTTGAAAAGGTCCTTTCTGCTCAGGTTTTGGGTCTTTCACCATAAAGGTACTGATTTTTTTTTTTTCTTTTTTTGAAAAGGTCCTTTCTGCTCAGGTTTTGGGTCTTTCACCATAAAGGTACTGATTTTTTTTTTTTTTTAAAAGGTCCTTTCTGCTCAGGTTTTGGGTCTTTCACCATAAAGGTACTGATTTTTTTTTTTTTTTTTTTTGGTAAAGGGACCCATGGTGCTGGCAGAGTCTAAACACAAACAAAAGAGAAGGTCCAAGCAGATTAATTCAAACTTCACTCTTCTCACAGAAGTGAAACACAGGGAGAACACTTTTGATTTGCACTGTCAAGCTAAGATTTTTTTAAATTTTTTTTTTGCCCTTCAGAACCTTGGGGAGCCCCGTACAGGGACAGGAGTTGGATTTGATGACCCTGATGGGTCCTTTCCAGCTCAGCAAATTCTCTGATGCTGAGAACCTCCAGAGCTGTGGATCAGCTGCAGAAGAGCCCAGGCTGCACTGGTGTTGCACGTCTGGGTGCAATGGGTGAACCCTGGAATTACAGAGAACCACCTCCACGAAGGGGCAAAATTCTGAATTTTCATTAAATTGGGAAAAAAGAGACACAACTGGAGCCCCAAGAGATGGCAAGGGAATCTGTCTGCATCCACCAGCTTTTTACCAGTTGTAAATAACCATTATATACCTCCTAGATATACCATGAATACCTTCCAGGGTACTCATTTGAGAAAGGAATAAAGTCACCAGCAGCCAGGTGAGATATCTGTTTTATACAGACTCCAGTCTACATTAAAATGCTTGTTCTATGGGGAAAAAAAAAAAAAAAAAAAAAAAAAGAAAATCAGTAGCTCTCCATTTCTAAAGCTTCAGTTCCACCTAAGCAAGCAGACAGAGTAATCACCAAGCCCAACCCAGCAATATTAGGGTACCATACACAGAAATATTCTGACACATACAACCAGCTTCAAACCAACTGCATTATGTGCTAGAACGGAGCCAGAATTTTTTTTTTTTCCCCCAAAACCAGGCCTGACTCAACCTTTCTGGAAGACTGAGCAAATGCAGTTAGGTGCCAGAGATCTGGGATGGTCCCAGTCCAGAGCACCTGGAGCTGTCTCCAGGCTCCACAGCTCCATTCCCAAATCCTGGCATCCTGAGTGCTCTCCTTTTGGGTCCTTCTGCCACCTATTTTATAGCCCTGTGCCCTGAAATAGGGATTTGCTGCATTATTAAAGCAGAACAGAGCTGAGGATGCTTTGAATGGTTCCTTTAAATTTTCCAGGCATGGGTCCTGGTTGTTGGAGCAGGGTTCTAGACCATAAGTACAGTGACCATTAAACTAAAAGTTAATAGATAAACACTGAGGCCGATTAAATGGGTTTTTTTTCCAGTGAAATAAATTTAATTAAGGGTATATTTCGGCTTTAAAAAACCTACTAAGAGCAGAAAGTCATTATTACCTCAAGAATTTGCATTATAGAAACACAGGATTTTATGTGAGCTGGGAAATTCTACTGACCTGAGTCCTCTTTTCCCCCTCTCCCAAAATTAACCAGGGAAAAAAAAAGGGAATGGGGACACTTAAAGTTAATCAAAGCTCCATTAATTACTTCTCATCCTGACAGGATGGAGTTGCAGAGACCAAAGACCAAGCAATTGGTTCTTCTTTTTTTTTGAAAGAACTTAGTGATGGAAACTGTGGCAAGTTGGGTCTTAGTAAATAGAGTAGAAACTGAGGTGGCTGTAGTAGGAAAAAAAAATTAAAATTTGAACCTTTGCTATCAAAATTCCTCTGGTTTTAAGTTTCCAGCCACAACTGAGGCTCCTGCAGCCCAAATCCTGCAGTATCTGCCTTGCTTAATCTGCATCAGGAGGAGTTTTGCAACTTTTATTTACAGAGTCCTACAGAAAAATTAATCTCAAAGGTTAACCTTAATATATACATATATAAAAATAAATAAATATATATATATAAAACAATAATTATATATAGCTGAAGCTTCATCATTGGGAATTTTTACATTACTGGGTAACAGTGAGCAGTTTTCCACATCTGACTTATTTTAACATGGACTATAAAAATATTGGAAAACTTATTTAGGGGATTTAAACCAACCTGGTGACATGTTTGACAATTTGAGCAACATTGGCATGATTTCTAGGGAGCAAAAAGAAGAAATAGTTTGTGGGACAGGAGAACAAAGCATTTCCAAAAAAAAAAAAAAAAAAAAAAAAATGTAACAGAGGTCTGCATTTGTGAATTAATTCTGGAGAATTTACTAGTCCCATCTAAAATAAATGAATTAATGAATAAATCAAGAATTAAGCATGTTATGAATCCATCAGTTCTGTTTTCTATACTGGGCTTACACCACAGATTACAGAGCTCACTTTCTAATTAATGAAATATTTAATAACATAATCATATTTAAGCTTATTAATACATCCCTTAAAAGCACATTATTTCCCCGAAGCACAGCCAATTAGCAAATTAAAATTGAAGGCAGGATTTCAGGGGGAACTGGAGCCCAAGAAGTTGGGTTTTCTTCCTGACATTTTTATTTCTGTGCTGCCACTCCCTGAGCTGACCCAGAGCTCCCTCCCACTTCACATTTAATTCATAAAAATCTTCCTTATTCTACTGATTATGGCACTAACCTGGCCATAAAAAAGATGCCCACTGACTTAAAAGTTATGTGGAATTAATTCTTTTTCAGTTAGAAAAAAAAAATAAATCACTTTTAGCGTGTTTATGTCTCCATCCATCAGATTTCTGCAGTTATTCTTTTTCCAGGTAAACATTTAGGTTTACTTAGTACACGAAAAAAAAATGTTTTTTAAATGGAGTTTTAATTAAATTTAGGGAGCTGACCAGCCTTTGGAAAAGCAAATTCTCTGGTAGACCTCTTACCATGAGTTTTAATTAATTTCTTTGAATTTGAATCCATTACCAAAGCAAGGAAGCTGTTTTCCCCTCTTAGAAAATTTGCAGCAGGCATTTAAAAACATTTTTACTCAAATCTGGGTGGGTGGGGGGGGGTTGGTTTGTTTGTTTGCTTTTATTCTTTTAAACTCCTTCCCTTAATTCAAGGGCTTAAAACTTCAATTGCATGAAGTTACTTGTGCAAAATTGCTGTAAATCTCCCTCTGTCAGTCACTTATTTTTATGTCAAAACAAAAATCAGCATTTATTCTTTACATTTCCAAAAGAACCAGGATTTCATGTTTATTATTTTGGGAGCCATAAAAGGAAAAAGCTCCAAGAATATTCAGGAGGAAACTGAGAATGCAGCTGCCAGAGACAGGATCACTGTGGGGTTGTTGGCAGCTAGAAATTCTTACAAATGCTTTTATTTGGATAATATGGATAATTTGGAATATTTATACAGCTGACTGCTCCGTGGAATGAGTCTCAGGTAAACTTCCAAACAAGTCTGATGGAACCCTGCCTGTTCAGTCACTTCCATGAGATATGGACCAGCTAAAAATAGAAATCCTTTACCGTAAGAAGGTTTATAAATAACCTCTATATAACAGGCCAAACCATATCAAACCACTTCTAAACTTTTAGAGCATTTTAAAAGTTTTTAAGGAAGGTTTGAAACAGATATTTTTTTAATTTTTTTTTTATCTCCATGTATTTTTATTGCTAACTCCTTAAAAGCCTTCAGAAAAAAAAATAACAAAACCTCCCACTAAGATTCAGCAATGCAAATTAATGTTCCTAATAATTATTTCTGTACCTACAGCCTCACGTTTTGTTAATTATTATGGACAGTCCCCAATTTGAAAAAAGGGCTGGGTTCCAGCTGCAGTCAGTTATAAGATATAATATTATAACTTTCAAAAAGCTTATTACATAAAGTAACTGGAAAAAACCTGTTCAAATAATTTCCTATTAGTAATTTCAAAGTAAAAAATCTGCTCCAGGAGAAGTATTTGAGAATTATGATCAAATTTGCTGTTTTTTCTTTTTTGCCTCTCTGCAGAACAGTCAATAGAAATTTTTTAAAAGGAGAAAAAAAAAATAACTTCTTCACAGAAATACATACAGCAGGGATGGATATTGGTTCTAATGGTTCTAAGAGTTAATTCTCAAGTCATATGAATTAGTTTGAACTACAGGAACCCAAAGAATAGTAAAAAACTCCAAACTTGTGTTCATTGTTTGCCCTTATCGAAATATTTTCTCTTGGTAGAAATTTTAAGTTTTTCTAATTAAATACTAACAATTATCCCCCTGTGAAGGGCATCTCTGCTGTTTAAATAATGTCTTTACTGAACTACAAACTTAAACTCACAACTATTTTTTTTTTTAATGACTGCAAAGCCAGATTGCTGTATTTTCTCAGGAGCAAATCTTCCCTGATGCAAAGATCTCTGGGCTTTATTTTCCAATACTAACCATAAAATGTCAGTTTTAAATAACTAAGTTTTAAATTCAGCAGCTAATTCTAATTGTTACAATTGCCAAGATATATTTCTGCCTTTATTCTGCAAGGGCAGGGCTTTATTTGTTTGGGATCCTATATATGTTAAATGGAAAATATAAACCATCTAAGTCCTAGAAACCACTAAAAAATGGTAAATAAATAAAACTGATTTCTTTTTATCAAATCATCAGCCAGTAGGTTAATAATAGCAGCCACCTAAAAGCTTTTTTTTGCAGTATTTGCTGCTTCTGTTTGCTTAGATTTTCACCTGAAATTATTGTTACTTTGATTTTAAAGAAACAGAAAAGTTTTATTTATTATTCAGTATTCAGCAAAATACTGAAGAGTTAAAAAAATGATCTTAAAAAAAGTTGACATGAAATTCAGCTCCCTTTGGAGTTGAAGGGAATTTTAGCACTGATTTCAGGAGAGCAGGATCAGTCCACAGGAATTTAAAAATCCAGTTGTTTCCTAACTTTTACCATATGAATTCCCTCATATTTAGGGGATTCTTACTCTTTAGACATGTTTGGTAATTTCAGTTTTTGTTTTTTTTTTTTTTTTAATTACTATTAGGAAATAAATCCAGCAAAATGAAAAAGTATTTAGCTGAGATTTGGGTTCAAGTATGCAGTATTCCCACTTCAGCTTTTTCCTCTAAACTAAGGTGCAAACTACCCCACCCTTCCTCTAAAATAGATTTCAGAAATACTTTTATTTATATCTAGATTAGATAATTGAGCTTACTTTGTTTTATATTTAGCTGCATGCTACTCTGGCTCTGACGAGCCTAACTTCCCAGAATAAAATATAAGAAAATCTCTCCCCCAAAGATGATTTTTCAACTGGATAATATTTAGTATAAATATTCACTTAAAAAAAAAAACTGCTCACTGAAATTACCTGGTTTATACTTGTAATTCTCTAGTCTTTTCCCTAAATTTTCATCTAGCCTAATTTTTAATTTCTTTCAAGACTGAGTTCTGGATAATTAAAGAGAACCTGCCTCTGAATGGCAGTCTTTCACAATATGGAATATATATAAAAAAAGACTGTACAAAACTCAAAAAAAAACCCTCTTTTTTTTTTTTTTTCTTTCTTTCTTTTTTTTTCTTTTTTTTGTCAGAAAAAGAAGTACTTTCAGGCAGTCCATTTCAAGGCAGCAGATATTTTGCCTGAGTTCATTGTGGAGGTCAAAAGACCTGGAGGAAATTGGTCTTAATATCAAAAATATTGGTTTTGTAATTGTGTGAAAAGAATGTTTGTGGTACTGTGCTATCCCAGCAGCTCTGGAAGCTTATACAGGAATCTTTTCTGGATGCTCTGGATACTTCTAGGTCTCCCTCCTATGAAAAAAAAAAAAAAAAAAAAAAAAAAAAAGCTGGTTTCCAGGTTAAATTTGCAAATTACTGGTAAAAACCCAATCACAAATTTCTTTCCTTTACAAACTCTACTACCTGGCAACATTTTGTTTATTTAGTTAAAGGCTTCAAGCTGCTTGTCTGGGAGCTTTTCCTTTCTGAAGAACTGAGCACAGCAGATCCCAAATATCCCAGGAAAAAAAACCCAAGCAAAATAAAACTAAGGGCTAAAGGCCCTTATTGATAATTTTTTTTTTTTTTTAAATTAATTAATTTGAAACACTTGAAGTCGTTTGAGGGAAACAGGTAAAGTTTCAACTTTTTACTTTTGATTTACTGCTTTGCAAACTTGGAGGCAGGGCTGATGAGGGGAAGCTCTGCAGCATTCCCCACTGGAGGCTCCAGAAGGATGTTCCCCTGCATTCCTAGGAATAATCCTCATCCAGAGAAACGTGCCTGTGGAATTCCTCGGGCTTATTGCCATGAATATTCATGAATATTCACTAGGGGCTGGAGGATTTAGCCTCCGAGCAGCCAGCAGAGATTCCTCACCCCTCCAGTTCCAGAAAGCATCCTCGGGTCTGATGGGGATAACAGCGATGGGACCAGCACAAAATAATTTAGGAATCCTGGGTTAAATTTGTCCCACCAGGAATTTACAAAGCCCTGGAGCAAGCAGAGGAGTTTAGGTTCATGTCACAACGACTCTGAGCCCAAAAAGGAGAGGATGGGGCAGAGACAGAACCGGACACCCCTCAGCATCCCCCATCCCTCAGAAAAAAAGGGATGAAAGTCACCCTCCAATCCACAAATCCTGCGGGTGTCCATCAGAAAGGCACCGCAGGACACTCAGGATCAGAGCTGAGCGATGCACGATCTTGCTGGGATGGAGTTGCTAAAAAAAAAAAATAAAATAAATCAGGGATTTCGTCTCTTTCACCTCTGATCTTGACGCCTCGGGGTCAGGTGGAGGATTCCTCCACCCCCCCTCCTCCCCCAACCCGAGAAAAGCAGCAAACTGGACAGAAATTTTCCCAGCAAATCCAAAAAGTTTTGATTGATGGGGGGAGAGGTAGAAGTGCTGTAAAAAAGCCTTTTCTTTCTCCCCACCACCACCCTCCCCCCCAAAAAAAAGAAAAAAAAAAAAAGAAAAAAAAAAAAAGTTCCATCAGGATGGTTCAGTAAAGAACAACCCAAGCGAGCAGCAAAGCTCTGCCAGCCGGATTGCTGGAATCCAAACAAGGCTTTGAGAAGGTGATGGGCAGGGAAGGGTTAAAACCAAGGCTTTTGTTCCCTGCTGGCTCCGTTTTGGGGACAAAGATGCTCATGGAGCTGACCCAGGGAAATCGGGAGCGACTGCAGCAGAGCAAGAGCTTGAAACTACTCAAGGGGTAGGAGACTCCACCTCGTGTGGTTCTGGAAAGCTGGTGCCAAAAATAAAGCTTTGGTAACACTTCTGTTCAGAATTACCCTACAAAAACCCTGCCTCACTAAATTAAAACAGGGGGATTTAATTTCAGTCTGAAAGGGTCACAAAGTTTTGTCGAAATCAGACGTGAAAGTTACTTAAAATGTAATTAGGAAGGTGTCCTGGTTTTAACTTCTAAAAAAAAAAAAAAATAAAGAAAAGCACTACTAATAAATAGGAACTAGTGCTACTCGGGTGATTTTGATTATTTCTGTAATTCCAAACAAAGTAAATTCCAGTTCTGAGCCCATTAATCATGAATAAAGACATTTATTTCAACTAGAAAGGTGCTTTGATAAAAATAGAAGTTAACTATTACAAGGTCTGAGAAGGGTTTGTCTGCCTTAATACCTGCTCCACAAATAAAATGACCCATGGAGCTGATTTTACCCTTTATTTGCCTTTTCTCAGTAGATGGGGATGGATTGGTGCTTCCCTAGATAAACCACCCCCTCTCTTTTAAAAGTCCCCACTTCCAAAGGGTTAACCAAACACCTTCATCCTAAGTTTGTTTTTTGTTGTTTTTTTTTTTTTTTTTTTAAAAGGTCTGTAACTTAACTGGGATCTAATGGTCCCAGTGTGGTCTGTGGCCAGTTGCAGGGCTCTTTGGCACAGTTTTCCCACTCCCTGGAAAAAAAAGATTTTTTTTTTTGGTGTGCTCCTGTGCTCACCTGCAAAAAAGCCTTTGATGCAAGTGGGGAGCCCAAAGGATGAGCTGGGTAAGAAAGAAGCAAAAACTGCTTTCTGGCAACTGAAACATTTGGCTTCAAGCAGCAAATATCCTTTTTATTACACTTTTTTTCCACTGGAGTGTATGACAGTTAACTGGTTTTAAAAAACCAACCCCTCAGCTGGAAGCCCAATGCGTGGCTGCTGCTTCTCTTGGGGTTTGCCCATAAAAGCCCCTTGGGGTGGGATCTGCTGAAATTCACTGAGCTCAGCAGCAAATCTCCAGCCCTCTTAACCTGTTGCTGCAGGTTTCTGGGCTGGCTGTGACTGCCAAAAAAAAAAAAACAAAAAACCCCCAAAAAACCCCCCCCAAAAAACCCCTACAAACTTCTAGCACTTGCATCCCCTTCCCTCCATACAAATGCAATCTGTTCAACCTAGAGGGATGGGCTACTGACCTGGAAAATATTTTAAGACCAAAGATCTCCCCATCTTTTAGAGCCAAAGTTCATGATGTGAAAACTTGCAGCTACAATAATTTCAGGAATTTCTCCTCTGCATGCCAGGAAGGATTCAGGATCATTGGATGCATTTTTATGACTCTATCCCTGCCAAACTACCTGTAGGAGATGTGCCTGGTAAAACATCACAACCCCTGACACAACCAGAGCCCAGTGAGCTGCAAAAACCATCGTGAGAGGCAGTAAGATGTGCCTTGATCTGCAGATCTGGGGCTGAACCAGAGGCAATAACCTGGTTATCCCCTGCTCCTGGGGAATCCTCTGTTGGGGGTCACCCTGTCACCTTCACAGAGCCCCAGCCCAACCTGGGGAGTGCTGCCCATCTGCATCCTGCAGGAGAATCAGCATCTCCCTGAGCAGAATGAACTAGAGATGTACCCAAAACTTTGTTCAGTCTCTTTTTTTTTTTTTTTTTTTTTTTTGACCATCAGTACCTCCAGAAGTCTTTTTCTCAAACTCAGCTCAAGTAAGTTCTTTTATACACACTATATCCTTCAAAAAAGAAAAAAACCAATTTACATGTACGTTACTGTGTATTCCCTCCCTTTGTTTTTTTTTTTTTTATACTAGGAAAGTAAAGTTTCACTAGCAATTTTTTTTATATATATTTACTGTTTCGTCTGCATCTTGATGCCAGTGTGGAAGGAAATGCTCAGCTTCCAAATTACACATAATCGAGGCATTTATTTACAAAAGCCCTGCCACAGAACCTGTCCTTTTCTAGCAGCTTTCTGCCAAAGCCAACCAACTCTGAACATACCCAGAACTCTACAGACTTCCCTGCTAGGAGCAGCATTGCCCTTTACAGCTCCTGGGAATACTGGGGAGGGGGCACCTCACCCTTAAAGTCACACAGAGAGGATTTGCTTATTTCTGTGTCAGTCCCCCCTGACAAAATTGTCACCCCATCCAGCACCTGCTTTCCCTTCCCATGGCAAACCAGAACCTCTCTTTTCATGGATGTGACAGGTATTTTTACACTGCTTTTTTTTTTTCCCTTGTTTTTTCTTTTTTCTTTTTCTTTTCTCCTTTTTTTTTTTTTTTTTCTTTTTTTCTTTTTTTTTTTTAAGATAAACGTTTTCATGAAGCTCTATGTTTTAAACAGCTTCCTTACCTTTGGGGCAATCTTTACAAGTTCCCCTGCATTTCCCAGCTGGGAGGATTTGTTTCTCACTGTACTTTGCTTACTCTGCCAGCTCCTCCACTCTCCAGGCTCTGGGCAGCCCAGAGCAGTAACCACCAAATAGCCAAAATTGCCTTTTGATACTATTTTTTTTTTATTATTTAATGATGCAAACATTTGTAGCTGGTCTTCATTTAAAGTGCAATAAAGAAGTTAGTTTTAAGCTTGTCAGATCTGTCCTTACAACATTTTGCTGTTGTTTAACCATGAACTGTTTCACCCTGGTTGCTCTTAGCCACACGTTCCTCTTGATATTAATAATGGCATTTTAGGACTAAAATAGGTTTTTAGAGTGGCCCTATGGATTTCTGAAGCCCTTTTGACAAGGAATACGTGGACTGAAAGGGGTCCTGGGGGGAGATTTCTTTACCAACAGCTGAAAGGAGGCTGTAGTGAGAGTGGGGTTGGTCCCTTCTCACTGGTGACAGAGGACAGGAGAAGGGGAAATGGCTTCATGTTGGATCAGGGGAGCTTTAGGTTGGGTACCAGGAGAAACTTCTTTACAGGAAGGGTTGATAAGCACTGGAGGAGGCTCCCCAGGGAGGTGGTTGAGTCTCCATCCCTCCATGTGTTTGAAAATCCCCTGGATGTGGTGCTTGGGGACATGGGTTAGTGGTGGGCATCAGGAACAGGGTGATAGGGTGAGGATGAGGATGGACTGGATGATCCTGAAGGTCTTTTCCAATCTGAGCAATTCTGTGATTCTCTGACATGCTGGGAAGTGTCCAGAGAAGGGCCAGGAGGATGCTGGAGAGGAGAAGGCTCTGAGGAGACCTCATTGTGGCCTTCCAGGGGCTGAAGGGGCTACAGGAGAGCTGGGGAGGGACTTTTTAGGATGTCAGGGAATGATAGGACATGGGAGAATGGATTCAAACTGGGAGAGGGGAGATTTAGATTGGATGTTAGGAAGAAGTTCTTCCCCATGAGGGTGGTGAGACCCTGGCACAGGTTGCCCAGAGAGGTGGTGGAAGCCCCATCCATCCCTGGAAGTTTTTAAGGCCCCAGGATGGGGCTCTGAGCAACCTGAGCTGGTGGGAGGGGTCCCTACCCATGGCAGGGGGGTGGAACTGGATGAGCTTAAAGGTCCCTTCCAACCCTGAAAATCCTATGATTTTAATGCCTCTATTGCAAAAATTGCAAACCAGACTTGGAAGTTTGAGAAGAAAGAAATGTTCTTTGACAGAGCCTGTGTCAAGTGAGCTAAACACCAAAATACTGCTCAGTCTGAAACAAATCTCTGCTTCCCACTGCAGAGAGAAGATAAAGCTGAGGCTGTGTTACTCTAACCAGGGTAAAAGGGATGCAACAAGGAAGAATTTCCTTCCCGTTTTCTGCCAGCTTCAGTCTTAAATGACTCCAGTGAAGGGGCTGAGGTTTCTTAGACTTTGTGTGGCTGGCACTGGAGGTCAGTTACCAACACATCCCCTGGATGGTTTCATTGACAGGCACCTCCTCTACTATTTTGTTCAAAGTTTCTGCATGTCTGCTGTGGCCAAAAATAGATTAATTGGGAACCATACACCTCCAAATTGGTCAAAGCCCTTCTGTCCCCAAAAGCAACAAAAAGATGTATCAGTGATGCAGGTATTGATAATGACCTCCCTCACAGCTCCCCAGAGGGACAGAGTGCTTGGGATCTCAAATGTTGATGGGTAAAACCCTCTTATTTTGGGCAACCTTGCTATATGATTCCTCTCATTAATGAATCACAACCCATAGCTCATTTCCTTGCCCGTTTCCACCTCTCCTCTAAAAAAGCTGTTCCAGAACTCTACACCTGTGCTGGGTAAAGCCCTTCCCTAATTTTGAGGTGATATTTTAGGCACACAAAGGGGAAGCACAAATTAGGACAAATGAATAAAACCTCCAAAATAAAGCAGGGCCCATCTGTCTCAGGACGTTATTGATGGGCTACTAAGTAGAATTACATCATGAGGAATGGCTGCAGAAATGCCCCTTCCTATTGCTACAGCAGAGATTCCCTACTGGGATGGTTTCCAAACTACATCAAAATACTCTACCTGGAGTCATGGAATGGGTTGGGTTGGAAGGGCCCTTGAAGCTCCCCCAGTGCCAACCCCTGCATGGGCAGGGACACCTCCCACCAGCCCAGGTTGCTCCAAGCCCCATCCAACCTGACCTGAGACACTGCCAGGGATGGGGCAGCCACAGCTTCCCTGGGAAACCTGGCACAGGGGCTCAGCACAGAATCTTTAGCTTGGAAGAGACCTCCAAGCTCATCCAGCCCAACCTTGCACCAACACCACAGCCAACTCCTAACCCATGTCCTTAAGGACCAGCTCATGATCTGTTCTCCTAACATTCCTTAGGTAAATCCAATCCTCACAGTGAAAATGTAAAGGTATGAACACCAGGATGGAAAAAGGGCAAGAAATAACCTGGTGTGGCCTTGTACTCTGTTTTTTCCTGCACAAAGAAAAGCAATGTGGCTCTCTGAAGTGCTGGTAGGAAATATTTAAGCCTCAATCCATTTCAAGCATCAAGAAAAATCCATCCATCTCTCACCATTTCCACCACAAGACACAAAGCTTTTGGGCATAGCTCAATGACATCAGTGATCAGGAAGCATTCAGAAATGCCATTCAGAAAGCAGGTATTTAATGGCCACTAATCCCACCATGACACTTTCAAAACAACAGAAGGATGAGCCAGAGCAAACAAAATATATGAACAAAAATGAAAAAAAAAAAAAAAAAAGAAAAAAAGCAATTGGAGGTTTGGGCTTGATCCAACTCCCTGTTGCTTCATTGGGAGTTCTGGTAGTCTATTACCCCTACGTAATTAGATATTTAGGTTTAATCCAGCTCCCATTTGCTGCAGGGGAATTGGGATAGGCCCCTATGCCCTCATTTTCTGCTGTTTTGCCCCTTGTATGCTCAGTTCTGCACAAGAAAAGTGGATCTTTGCACTACATGGGCACTGGGTGTCACGTTAGGGAATTGTGTTCCAAGACTCAACAAGAGGTGCAAGCCAGTGAGTCCACACCTGCTTTCCACTCAGATTGCCTGGCCCTGAATTAGTAGCTAAAGCAGTAAAAAATCAGGTACTTATTTTTAATCAAGGTGCTGGAGAGTTAAATAGTTTTTTCCTGTTAACAAAAATAAATTTTAAATTCCTAGTTGTTTAACAAACTGTAAGAAATTCTCCCAAGGAGATCTTCAGGAAGGTTGATTCATTTAACAGATTAACTACACAGAAAAAATTATGGATTCAGTCCTTTGAACTGGCTCACCAATAGCTGCCAATAGGCTGTAGAACATTTAGTGGGGACTTCCAAGTCCAGGCTTAGAAATCTAAAGATTTGTATTTCTAAGCATGAGGCAAAAATTTTAAAACCTATCAAAGTCATTGTTGGGCTCTTTTGCATTCCCTAAGAAACCAAGCATCACCTTTCTCACAGTGTTGCAATTCTGATTATTTTTTTGGTGGGTGAGTGAAAACGGAGGGAATTTTGTGGAAGAAGACAGACATCACCGAACTGATCAATTAAAATCACTTTAAAGTTACCAATTTTTACTGACCCTGATGTCACCACAAGCACTCGGTGGTCACCACTCTCTACACTGAGAATATGTGAAATCTCTGCAAACCCCCACAAAACCCCTTCTGCACACTCCCTCCAGCACAGAGGTGTCCTAACCCTCCAGACCAGTGAAAACCAGGTTAACCATGTGCACAGGACTGCATGGATACACAATTTAGGGATGAGCACAGGTCCTGTGTATGTTGTATGAACTCAGGGATGTGCATCCCCTCCCTATGGCACTGAGGGACACAGCAAAAGGGATATCACACAATCATTGAATCAGGGAATGGTTTGGGTTGGAAGGGCCCTTAAAGCTCCCCCAGTGCCAACCCCTGCATGGGCAGGGACACCTCCCACCAGCCCAGGTTGCTCCAAGCCCCATCCAACCTGACCTGAGACACTGCCAGGGATGGGGCAGCCACAGCTTCCCTGGGAAACCTGGCACAGGGGCTCAGCACAGAATCTTTAGCTTGGAAGAGACCTCCAAGCTCATCCAGCCCAACCTTGCACCAACACCACAGCCAACTCCTAACCCATGTCCTTAAGGACCAGCTCCAAATGCCTTTTCAAGGCCTCCAGGGATGGGGACTCCACCACCCTCACCCCAAAGAATTTCTTCCTCATCTCCAACCTCCATCTCCCCTCTCCCACTTGGAAACCATTTCCCTTGTCCTCTCCCTACCCCCCCGTGTCCAAAGCCCTCCCCCAGCTTTCTTGGAGCCCCTTCAGATATTGGAAGGTTGCTCTGAGCTCACCTGGGAGCCTCCTCTTCTCCAGGCTCAACAACCCCAATCCCTCAGCCTGGCTTCCCAGGGAGCTGCTCAGCCCTCTGAGCATTCCAGTGGCTCTGCTCTGGACACCTTCCAGGAGCTCTGTGTCCTTCTGATGTTGGGCACTCCAGAACCAGACCCAGAACTCCAGGTGGGGTCTGACAGGAGCAGAGCAGAGGGGGAGAATCCCCTCCCTCGACCGCTGTCTGTGCTGCTGGTGGTGCAGCCCAGGACCCGGCTGGGTTCTGAGCTCCAAGTGCACACTCAGGGCTCTCACCTTGAGCTTCTGCTCCAACACCACCACTCCCAAAAATCAAAAAACCCTCCTCCCAGCCCGTATTTCTGCATGGGATTGCTGAGATCTGCCTTAGGCAGCCCTGGAGGAACCTTTCCAACAGACTGGATGGGCCCAGCCAGACACAGCAGAGCCGATACCAAACCACACCATCCCCTACTTGACATAAACACAGACATACTGAAAATATAAATATACTGAAAAAGCTAAGCGTGCCTGCACAGACACACATGCAGAGGACGTGTGCATGGTTCCAACTCAGCTTACATAGAATCATAGAATCATAGAATCCTAGGGGCTGGAAGGGACCTGGAAAGATCATCTAGTCCAACCCCCCCTGCCAGAGCAGGGCCCCCTAGAGTACATCGCCTAGGAACGTGTCCAGGTGGGTTTTGAATGTCTCCAGTGAAGGAGACTCCACAACCCCCCTGGGCAGCCTGTTCCAGGGCTCTGTCACCCTTACAGTAAAAAAATTTTTTCTGATATTCAACTTGAACCTCCTATGCTCCAATTTACACCCATTACCCCTTGTCCTATCACTGGTCACCACTGAGAAAAGCCTAACTCCATCTCCCTGACACTCACCCCTTACATATTTGAAAACATTGATGAGGTCACCCCTCAGTCTCCTTTTCTCCAAACTAAAGAGCCCCAGCTCCCTCAGCCTTTCCTCATAAGGGAGATGCTCCACTCCCTTAATCATCTCAGTAGCTCTGCACTGGACTCTTTCAAGCACTTCCCTGTCCTTCTTGAACTGAGGGGCCCAGAACTGGACACAATACTCCAGGTGTGGCCTCACCGATGCAGAATAGAGGGGGAGGAGAACCTCTCTTGACCTACTAACCACACCCTTCTCTTACCATTTTTTTTTGGTTTTTTTGCTTAGAGAGACTGCATGCAGGCTGTATTTCAAAGACACCCATTACATCAGGCATGCTTTAATGTCTACATACCACCCCTGATAAACATTTCAGAGACAAGTCCCTATTTTTCAAAAAAAAAAAAAAAGTTATTTTCCCCCTTCAAGTATGCTGCTTTCTCTCTATGAGCTGCTTGTGTGCTTCAGTAGCAAGTGGAGTGAAAAGAAGCAAAAAATACCAGGTAATAAAGAATAACTGCTTGGATTACAATTATAAAGATCTTCTTCCCCCACTTTACTGCTTCTCCAAGTTTTATTCTGAAGGATGGCTTTCCACCTGCTGCCCTGCCATGAATGATCTGACTTGGAAAATCAAAGCAATAATTAATCCCTGGGTTTAAAAACCAAAGTGCTCACAGCTTTGGTTTAAAGGACCTGTGCTGCTTCTGCTGATTCCTGCCATACATACCTACACCTATCCCAGTAGAGACAAAAATATATAAAAAAATATGTTGCTGAGAAGCTACTATTCTAAATTAAACTAATCCAAAATGTATCTTAGGGGAAAGGGAGAAATAGAGTGGGGGTGCTTGGGCAGTGCAAGGGGTTTCTGCAGTGGTTGCTGTTCAGTTCCACATTTTCCTGGCCATTTTATTTTATTTTATCATCCTTTTCAACCTGTCCTGACTGACATTTCACTGGTAGGCCTCCTCTGCAAGGAGCTGGAAAAGAAATCTGTCCTGAGGAATCTGCAGGAAAATTAACTGAGAGGTGGTGTCATCATTTTGGGACCAGAATCCTGGGAGTCAGTGTGGAGATGGGGATGGAAGGGAAAGAGAAAGAAGTGGACGTGCACCTTGGAGCTGCTGAGTTAAATCACATAGATGCAAGAATTATGGTCAAGATGAAGGTTAATGAGGCCCCTTCTCCTCACACCAGCAGGAAGGTCAAGGTAGTAGGCACCAAATTTTTCTCCTCAAGACAATAGAGCATTAATTGAAGGTCTCCTAAGATAAGACTCCATGTACCACTGCTGAAGCCATGTCATGTAACTCTTGGATGGTCCCTCCCTTGTTAAATGGAGAAAAGGCTTTAGGTTTTTGTTTCTCTTCCTTTTTTTTTTTTTTCTTTTTCTTTTGCTTCTTCCTTTCTTCTTTTTCCCCTTTTTTCCCTTTTCCCCCCTCTTTTTTATTTTTTCTCTCTCTTTTTTTTTCTTCTTTTTTCTTTTTTCCTTTCATTTAAATGGGATTATTCCTCAATTCATCTCAGTAAAATCTTTGGGGATCTCCAAGCTGGCAGCAGTACATAAGTCCCAAGACCCAGGCAGGTGGTGTAGCAGCTAGAAAAGAAGTAGACACACACCTTTCACTGCCTGGCTCCCAGTTTACACCAGTCTGGCTATGAGCTGCTACTGGGCTGTAAGTCAGCATCATTGGTCAATACAGGTGCATACTGTCCCCTCAAAGGTGTCAACCAAGTTACTTCTGGTTCCCTTTACCATCAATTAATAAAACCTGGTGCTTAAAGGAAAACAGTTGTGAAAACAGACTGGTTTTAGGGATGCCAATGATAAACCAGCACTTTCACTGGAGGTATGTATATAAAAATAGATCTAACAGTGTAAATGAAAACAAAACCTTAATGGATCCTATTGACTGTCAATCAACAATGTTGCAGGGTTGTTTGTTTTTTTTTTTTTAATTATTATTTTTAATATTGCTTTTTAAATATTAGTGTTTCCCAGGAGGATGCACTGGTGAGATGCACTGTCTGATATGCTCTTGGCCAGAATTCCCCTTCCACACACCCTGCAGTACCCAGACATTGGGCAGTCTGCTATAAGCTGATTGTTTTCTGGGCTGCAGCCCCCTCCCTAAGCCTGGGAATTTCAGAGTGGAAGGAATCCCTGTACTTATCCCACCTGGAAAGAGATCCTTCCAGTGGGATAAGCACTGAGAGCTGTGCACACCAGGAGAAATAAATACAGAAGGGATGTGCTGGGGGGTTGGAGCATCCAATGGGGTAAAAAGTGGGAATCTCAGAGCTGGGCTTCAGGCTTCTGTGGAACCACTGGGCAACTTTTCAGCTCCCCTACCAAATTTCCAGGTGGAACAGAGCATAAAGCAACATTTTCATAGTGAGCAGTTTGGTGAATCTTGGAGATCACCTGGAGCAAGTGGGGAGAAGAAATCTCAGCACAATCCTGCTGAATCACTGAGGAAGCAAAGAGCCTTTCAGGCTTGGTCATTGCATTTAAAAAAACAAACAAACAAACAAACAACAAAAAAAAAGCAGATGTGAACCAAACCAGTCAAGGAATCACATTTCTGTTAAAACTGAAATCCTTCAAAGGTCCCTAAATTGTAGCTTAAGGTCCCTACATTTTTGATGCTTCTCAAAGAGATGCACAGGCTCCTAGTTTCAATCCTGTTATTTTAGCAGTTAGGAAATTTGCATCAACATCTTCCTGTCTGGGTAATTTAACTCCCCTTTTTAAAATAAATTCAAATTAGCAACAATAAAACAAAACACAAACCCACTGTTGAACTCCAGTAGTTCCCATAAGCACCCCTCACCCCCCCAAACCCATCAGGCACTCTGCAAAGCTTCTTCCTTAAAGGAAGAAATCCTGAGAAAAAGGGGGTATTCCCTGCTCCCACAAAAACCCAGGCTGCAATTCCCACTGACTGAGAGAAAACTGGGGCTGGAAGAAGAGGGATAAGAGGGCTGGATGTGCTTCTGTGTGCCAGGGAAAAGGTTGAGGGTTTCAGACCAGCAACATCAACCTTAGAAGAGTTCCTGGGAATGCTTCATTCAGTCACATCACTGAGCACTTAAATGAAAAAAAAAAATTAAAAAAAAAAAATTGAATGGTGACAGGCTTAAAGGCTGCCTCAAAACACAGATTCCTTACTAAGTTCAGTCATTTTGTAAGAAATTTCATCACTCTTTTCAGGCTCCCTGACTTCTCTGGGTCATCCTCTGCTTTCTGCATTGCAGCAAAGGTCACCCCCAGGTTCATTTTTTAGTGCTTATTAGTTTTCTCTTTTTTAATTACTGTGCACTAGAAAAGCCTTGGTTTGGTTTTGGATAGCAAATAATTCAGAGGAAAGCTGGAATCCAAGGATCTAAACAAATTGTGTATTTCAGGAAGAACAATTAAATATCTCTACCAGGCTTCAGTAGTTCTATCTCTAAACAAAATTTAAACCAAAAAAAATTCAACTATTTAAACTATTCAACATTTAAACTATTATTTCCATGGAAAGACAGATCAAATGACAGACAAACAAATTATTTTTGAGGTACCTATTGGGGAATGTGTTTTTTGCTTTATTTTAATTTAACTGGCCTTGGAGGGGTTCAAAATTCCCCATAGTTTATAATGTATAAAATCTAAAAAAAAAAAATAAATAATCTGTTAACATCATAAATTGCTATTGGAATATTTTGACAGATGGGCAGGCAGCACAAAGCCATTTTAATGTTGAAGTACCATCAAATTATAAAGGAAGGATACTGGGTAGTGGTTGGATACTTGCAAACCAGAAGAAATTTTATATAAAGTATGAAAATAGTTTAGCAGTACAAGTGCTTCAGGAACTGGAAAATTGCAAAAAATGAACAATTGTGTCAGCAAATAATAGTTAAAAAATTTAAAAAAAAAGGGAATGCACAAAGGGTTAGGGTTATAGATCCCTTCTATAGCTGATGGGATTTGTTGTCCCAGAGGACAACCATTTCTGAGGCTGAAATGGCACAAAATAACCTTGAAAAAAAGCTGTGCCAGCTAAGCCACCAGTCTGAAACCAGTGCAGGCACATGGGGGCCAGAAGCTGCAAACACCATTCATGTGTCCTGCATGAAATGAACCTGTCAGTCCCAATCCTTGTCCCGGGTCACATCACAAAACCAGACCCCAGAAGGGCCCTTCCTGGCTGAGAGGCTCAGCAGGCATCAAAAGGAAGCAGGAGCCACAGCAAAACAACTTTCCCTGAACCTCTGAAGCATGGGAAAACTGAGATTCCTGATGGCCTGGGAGAAGGGAAGGAGGCAGGAATGGGCATCCATAATTATTTTAAAGCTGCAGCAGGTCACAAGCAATAAATCCAGGAGGTTCTGGATCTACCTCCATGCCTCAGGTGGTCCCCAGGGGTGTTTAAATCACTGCTTTTCCAAGCACATCCTGGGATCCCTCAAGCACGTGCCTGCCAGCCTTTGGAAGTGAGTTTTCTTCCCAAGGTCAAATCCCAGTGAATTTTTGTCAATACATCTTTCCAGTAAGAACTTGAAATTTTGTTTTCAAAAAAAGTCAGCTGCAAATTGCAGGTGGGGACCAAGCCACCCATACAGACAGATCTGGTGTTGTTTCCAATTTTGTCACATTTCTCCTGCCCAGGGAACTTGGGGGGCTCTGTACACCTGGACAGGCCTCTTCCTATAAGGAATATCAGAAGTTCTGGAGGATAAATATTTGTAAGTGGAGGCAGATGTTTTGTGTTGTCAGCTGGCACGATATTTCCCACAATGCATCAATGAGACTTTTATATTTATTTTTTTCCCCCAAAATGTCAATGAGCAGCTCTATTTTTCACAAATTATTGAATGAGTAACTGCCAACAGATTTCTGCCCGTGACTGCTCACGAGCTGCTCACCAAAAATGACTGCTCTGTGTATTTGAGGAATTCACCCCTCAGAGACAAGTATTTACAGAGGGTTGTTGGTCACCCAAATCACCTGACATCTCTCTCTCTCTCTTTTTTTTTTTTTTTTTTTTTTTTACCCTTGGTTGGTAAATTTCAAACCCATCAAGCCCTTTCCTACGAGGTGCATGCAGGCACTGGTATGGATCCTGAAGTCCCTGCATGTGACACTTTTCCTACAGAACATCACCCTAAGGAACCTTTGTGGAAAGTGAAGGAATTGCTTCAATTACCACCAAAACAAACAGTCATATTCAAATAAAAGTTAATTTTTTTTCAGCAGCCTTCCTGTACTACCTTCCATTGAGAGAAGAGACACTGCCAGGTTCTACAGCTGAATAGGCACGTTTGTTAAAACTACTCTGAAATTCTTAGTTTAGGACTTCGTCATTCCTGTGCTCCATCTCTATGGCTCCTTCCAGCCACAAAAGCTCCACAGATAAATCTTAAAAGATAAGAAACACCCCTGGACATTCCTTAATGCCACTTGGAGCCTATTTGACTTTGGCTCCATCTGCCCCACACATGACCCCTCCTCCCAGGAGTTGTTTGTAAATCCTAAACCATTCCAAACCCAGTTCCACACCTCCTGACTTCCCCACAAGTTTCCCACTGATTCCCACACCTGCATTCATGAAGGATCCACAGGAAAAATCCACTGCAGCTTCTTCTGCAGGTTCTGACCCACAAAAGCCACTTTGCTTTTGCTACCTTGAGGGAATAAACATGGAAATAAACCTCTAACATCTAAACATCTAACAGCACCAAACAGCATCTGACCTACAGAGCATTTCACCCCACAATCAGTCTAAGAGAATGCCCCAGAACAGCAAAACTACCAAGACATTTTATTTACTTATCCAACAGAACATTAGGAAGGGATAAAGCAGTTTGAGAAGGCAACCTTAACAGACTGCCATGAGTCTATATGGCAGGGTACTGTCCCTAAGAAGTATCATCATCTGGTTAATATATTTCCTTTTAATTGATATGTTTACCTGTAGATTTGTAAAATATTATGGCCAAGAAATTTAAAGTTTTCTCAGTTAAATAATCAGCAGGAGGAAACCCCTTCTCCCTGGCTGACAGTACACATCCTAGGTCTGACCTCAATGCAGAAGCATCAACACACCTGGACAAATTCAACCTGGGCTTAAATCAGGCTACAGAGGACATTTGGGAAAGCTGAGCCTTGGAAAATTATTCTGACACAACCCAATCACAGTCTGCTCCTGCTCAAGAGCCTGCAAGGAGTTGGAAGGACCTGAATGCCCCAAAAGAAGAAAAACGTGTTGGGCAGGTGCATCCTTTCAGCAGGATTTCTACTACTGGGGTTCTGTGGCTCCTGGCAGCAAATTAGGAGTTAGAAAACACACCTGAGAAGGTACTGAATTATTGCCTTTGATACCTCGGGGAATTAGCAAAGGTTTTTAAACAAATAATGTCCTCTGTGGTGGCAGGAGAGTTTCTGGCAATGGTGGCAGAGGGACTGTGGTGAAGGGGCAGAGGAACAAAACCAGAAATGCCTTTCTGCCTCTCAGGTCATTCTCCCAGTGCATATCTTCACTCCCTTACTGCATCACAAAAGAAGCTGACATTTATTAATTAAATCAAATAATATTTATAGAATCCCTCTCTGGATCCTTGGGGAGATCGAAATTCAAACACAATCACAACAGCAAACTATTAAACAGCTGAAAATAGTAAGCCATTCCAGAATTAATCAGCCTAAAATCTCAGGTTTGAGAGAGAAGACAAAGGGGTTGGCAAAGAGAGGGAATTGCAGCCCTTGTAAAAAAAAAAAAATAAGATCAACCCTTCCATCTTGTTGCTGTGGCAGCTGGTTACCCCTCCTCTGAAGGACTCAATGGCTCAGGGGACACTGCCACTGCCACCTCTTTTCCAGGTTCCAAATGTCCCCTGGCATGGCCAAGGCTGGGGTCAAACAGCTCCTGGGGGTTGCCACAACTCATGGGCTGTTCCCAACAGGAATTCTGCATCAGTCTGTCCTCTCTTGGGAGTTTAAGGCAGATTAATGGTTATTTTCTGCCAGAGAACAGTCCTCTGTGGCTTTAATTTACCACCCTGGGTGCAGCCAGCTCTGAGACACCTCTCAAGGAGCTGCCACGTTACTTTCCTGGAAGGATTTTCAAGCTATGATGTGCCCAGGATTTGAGAGACATGCAGGGAGACCCTGTGGCATGTCCTGGATGGCTCTTGAAAATAACAGTTCTAGGAATTCTTTTCTCTGCTGATACAGCAACCAGAATAGCTCCCAGACTACAAAGATTTCATGGCTTGTGCACCAGGACCACTCCAAACCAAGGGTACACACCAACCAGTAATGACAGGAATATGGTTCTAGGGAAGCTGGGTGAAAAAGTCCCAGGAAACAGGTTTTTCCTTCCTTTCTTGGTGGCCAGAAGTAACCCAAGCTTTACAGTTTTCCACCGTGACTCCAGCAGGCTTCCTGCTCCCCACTAAACCCTTGTGCTGGGCACAGATTTTGTCCCTAAAAAGCCCCAAAAAAACCAAGGGGTGACTTCAAGGACTTTGTCTCTGCAGTGAACACAGGGGATGTGGCTGAGCCATTGGGATTTATTAATCCAAACCAATCCAAGAAGGCAGCTGGAAGGCAAAGGAATCATGAAAAAAAACAATTTATCCAGCTAAGATCTGATTGACACCCAACAAAGTGAGGGACCATCCAGACAGGACAAGTGGAAATATTTTTGAAGGCTGGAACCCCTCTGGTTTTACCCAAGAACAGAACTTCTCCAAGAGCAAATACAGGTGGAAAATCACAAGGAAACCTACCCTGGCCAAGGGAACAGGGAGTCCTAACCACGTAGGTTGAGGGGTTCTGAATTTCTCAAACAGTTAGAAGGAAAAGAAGAAGTTGGATCTATTCTTACATGACAAACACACCTCCAAATAACTGCTCATTTGTAGGCACCTTAATTTAATGTTTACATGAGATAGAATGATATGTACTATGATTTATCACTAATTAAGCTGGTTTACACATTCACACCCAGGTGAATTCCTGCTCCTTGAGGTTTGTACTTTCTATTTGCTAGAAGAAGGTGGAAGAGAATGCAACAACTCATGCTGAAAAGGCAAATAACTCCACAAGGAATCATGGTGGCTGAAAGAACAGACATTTGTGCTGCTGCCCTGGCTGGGGGGAGGCAAAGAAAGAAGGGTTGGACATTAAATGCCACCAAAAACATGGCTTGCATGTCCCCATTGGAGAGAAGGGTTTTGGATTCTGCAGCTCTGTGCCTCTTTGCACCAACCTCACATCCCACCTCACCCTTGCAAGAAATGAGATGTACCTGGTGTGTATAGAAGACCAGAAAGGTTTCTGCAATAACCTCACATCCCTCTGCTCACAGCCACCTCACCCTTGCAAGAAATTAGAAGTACCTGGTGGATAGAGAAGACCAGAAAGGTTACCAGTTTCTGCAGGCAAGGGGTCCCTGGTATCCCTGCCAAGGTATCCCTGGCAGCCTCCAGCATCCTCAAAGCTCCAGAACATGGTGTGTGGTGAGGAAGAGGAGTGTTTGCCCAAACTGCCAGCAGAACCTGCTCCTCCATCTCTGACCAGCACATCCCTTTGGATGGTCCTTGGCCATCATCTGGATCAGCCCCTGAACGTGACCCAGCCCCACGAATGTCAGACAGCACAGGCACCTCTGTCTTATAAAGCTTTGGCCAGAATGCACTCTGCAGCTTCATGCTAAAGCAAAGATGGTAGTAAAGTTAATCCTAACCAGACTTTGAAATTTCATTAATATTTACCCACTGGTGACCCTGCTTCAGGCTTTTATGCAGCCCACTAAAATCCATTTGGGAATATCCCTTGCATCCCTGTGATGCTGCTGCTTCTTTTCAAGGTGGGCAAAACTCTGCAGGGAGATGAAAGTGGTGATGAGAGAGATTCTCAACAAGAAGCAGTGGACCAGGAAGGGAAAGTGCAACCCCAAGCACCAAGTCTGACTTCTGAATCAAGCAGAGAATGGATGGGGAATGAGCCAAGGCCTGGGAAAGATGGCAACCAGACAAACCCCATGGTGGCCACCACAGTGTCCTGCAGAACAAAGGTGAGCAGTAGGATTCCCATTACCCAGCATCCCAGAACACATCTGATCTCACGGAAAAAAAAAAAAAAAGGAAAAAAAAAAAGAAAAAAAAGAAAAGTAAAAAAAGAGCCTGTGCTAACAGTTTTTAAAAAGGAGCTGCAAAGGAAAAACAATGAGCTCATGCCTTCTGACCTTGCTTGTTTTTAGCCTGGTTTCCTATGGCAACAAGGCTTGTGATCATGTTGTGTGTGTGTGTGTGTGTGTGTGTGTGTGTGTGCCTACACGTGTGTAAGAGACAAGCCAGAAAGTGACCCCCAGGCTGTGGGGTATCTGCTGAAGCAGCTCCTGGCTTGTCACCAGAGCTGGTCCCTGCAAATCTGGTGGAAGGAGGTGGCCACCAAGACTGCAGAGACCTCCAAGTGTCCCAGGAAAGGCTGCCCTGTGAGCATCTCCATCCCAGAGGAGAGGGCACTTATCCCTGGCCCAGCAAAACTTGGGACAAAGCACGGAACAATCCCAGGAAATCAGCTCTGTCAGTTCTTGTCCTACAATATCCAAGGCATTCCTCATTTTTCCTGCTGAGAGGCAACGGGGACATCCCCCATTGCTGGCCTTCAGGATGCTGATCCTGATTGACAGCAAAAAGACCTTTTAATTCTGAATTTCTTTTGGCTGTTGTATGTCAATAGCCACATAAATAAACTATTTTGCAGAATAAGTAAGGATTTGATGACTGCCTTCCTCAACAAAGGAACAAGAAACAGGCATTTTAGCTGGGTCCTCTAAAGACAGCTGAGAAATCCTAAGTGCTGACATGGCTCAGGTCTGCCAGGAAAAAAAAAAAAAAAGGCTAGTGAATTTCTGGTCAGTGTGGGAAGACCCACCAAACCCTTTCTACCTGCCCATAGCCCTCTGACCCAGCAGGCTGCCTTCTTTTTGCTTCTGAGCAATTTTTAACAACAGAGAAAGAGCCAATGACTATTCCAGACATGAAACTATCAGCAACCAGGCCACCCAGATGGGGTCACCAAGCTCCACTCCTAAGAGAAATAAACCACAGCAGAATAAATGAGTGTGCCCCAATCCCCACAGCTGCCTGGGGTCAGTTCTACCCAAAACTTTGCTTCCTGATGCCTCCATTTTGCTGAAACCTGACCCAGGTACAAACCATTTGAAAAGGAGATGCCTGTTTGGGGTTCTGCTGGAAAGCTGGTGGAGGATGGAAAAGCCTGGAGGAGGATGGAAAAGCCTGGAGGAGGATGTGGAAGTGCTGCTCAGGAATGGTCTGGTTCAACCAGTGAACCTCACAATTAATTTGGACCAGTCCTACCAGCAGCAAACTCATCACAAAGCAGTTTGAAGAGAAAATGATGGCCAGGATTGTTGTCACACAGAGCCAGTTGTCCTGGGGTGTGAAGTTCTACATGGGAGCAAATTCCCTCTTTTCCTGCAGAAGCCCAGCTTTCCATTTTTCATTGCTCTCACAGTCAAACAGCCATCGTGTCTGGCTCCAAAGAGGCTGCCCTGGCTGCCTGATCCAGTCCCATTCCTATAGCATGGCAGATCAGTTTGGGATCCTCTCAGCTGGAAATAGCATTTTTGCTTTGGTTCAGAGCTGGATGTCAGAGGTGAAAAGTTAAAACCTTCCCTCTAGATGCTGAGGGGCAAAAACTGAGTATTCCTAAGGGCAGAATTTGACCCTCGTGCTTTTCCTTTATTTTCACCCCAGTAAAAACACCACTGCTTAAAAATTTAATTGCCATTTACCAGGCAGGTATCTTTGACACACTTGCAAATATGACTTCTAAAACATTGATTTTTCTGGCCCCTTACCTACCACTGGCCGTGTCCTCACCTCCCTTTTCTCTCATTGCACAAACTTCTGAAATTCTCTTTTTATGCCCCTCTGTCCCTCTGCTTTTACACCATACCCCCCACCCCTTGCACTGATCCCATCCAATTCAGCAGGAGCAGCAGCAAGAACCAGACCTGGAGCTTTTCCTTTGCTGGTTTTAAATTTGTGGCTGCAGGGATGGGGTAAAGGGGAAAAAAAGCCTCACTAACCCAAACAATATTCTTAGTGAAAAAAAAACAAAAAAACAAACAAAAAAAACCCCCAAAACTATAACAATTTACATATCTAAACCAAAAAGCTGTGCATCTAAGAGCACCTTTAACAACCCTCCTGGCCCTCCACAATTTTTCCAGACTGTTTTTCCAATTTTTTCAAGCAGGTATCATTGGATGGGAAGATTTCTACATGTCAGAGGGTTACCTATAAATTTAACTAAATCAGGGCCAAAGGTTTCCACGACCACAATTATGAGGCATCATTTAGAACTCAGGGATTTGAGGTAACTTTACCTTATGGCACCAAAAGAAACAGTTTCATTTATGACTTAAATATCCCAAGCAACCCAGCCAGTTTCATGGCATATATTGACAGATTTCTCAATAATCCTGGCAGAATATGTAATTAAAAATAAAACTTCTTATCTGTAGTGCTTCTCTGTCTTTTCCCCCATACAAATACCTGCAGGTCCCAAGCCTGCAAACAGGAATTTGTTTGAGGAGCCTCCTGGCTTAGGGTACTCACAGAATTAAAGATTTCCTCACCCCTACAGAAGTATTTATGGCCTCAAACCTGAAGCACCAGGCTGGCAGGAAAGGGACAGCCCCAAAGAAGAAAATTTCAGTATGGAGGATTTAATGTTTGAAACAGAACTGTAAAGTTACAGAAGGGAAATTCTCCTCAGGATGAGAAGGGATTGCTAAGGAAAATATCAGGAATATAAGTAAAAACACAGGATTAGAAGCATTCAGAATTGAAAACCTGCTTCATGGGCCACCCAGAAACATCAAGTAAAACAGCAAATAACAGCAGGATGGTCAAGAATAAGTGAAAAGCAAATAAATTGTTAATCAGTAGTTTAAATGGAGAAAAAAACCCAACCCACTCCAGCCTTTGTTCTCAACAGCAACATTTTAAAAGTATTTTTAATGTCAAAATTTTAAAAAACCCCAAAACTTCACTGTTACTATGGAGTAAATATGAAAAGAAGAATAACATTTATTTTTAATTTTCATATTTATTTAATAAGATTTATATTAGCAGATGACAGTGATAAAACAGCACTAAGCTGCTCTGACAATTTTTTTTTTTCCTCATTCAAGTTTGCTTAACATTCAGTTTCCACTCCTACCTCAATGAATTTATTTTTCCTTCCTACTTGGGGTTACATTCATAAAAAAGTCCATCCTAAGCCTGCTTTCTCCATTGTAAATGTGCAGAAGGTTTTTATTTGCATTTAACTGAGGCAAAACATGCTTGTCCTTATGCATCTGAATTGCCTGTAGGAAGCCAATGGACTAAACCCCCTAAACCAGTAATGGGACTGGATTCATGGGACAGAGCACTATGGATCTGGCTGTTAGCTGAACATTTTTTTATTAGTTTTTTTTTTTTTATTAACTGTAGCAGCCTTTATGCACTTTTTATCCACGGCCCTCTGACTTTCTACAGCAAGAAGAACGGAGTAAAATTTTAATTTTTTTGTTTGCTATCTGCTTAATTGTAAATTTGGATTTATTTTTTTTTCCAAACGATGCAAAGCAATAATACAAAGGTTAATTTTTGATGCTACCTTCTACTCCAGCCACTCAGCTAAATACTGGAAGCAGGACTATGGTAAATAAGGAACACACATGGGCCTGGGATCTGCCTCATGCCTAACAAACACATTTTTCTTTTTCTTCCCTACAGAACATCCTCTCACTCAGATACTGGAGCCCTGAATAAGAACACACAAACTAAAACTTTCACTAAGGTTGATTTCTGCTAGGGAAATTTTAAGGAACTATTTCAAAGCATCTTCAAGGTCTCCATTACAATGCTGCCCAACTTTGCAACAAATAAAATATATTGCAAATATCTCTTCAAATAAGGAGCCAAGCCTGCATTCATCCTGCATCCACAACTCCAAAAAGAGCCCCCCGAGTGTTTCTGGAATCTTTTTGGTGGTTTTTTTTTTTTTTTTTTTCCCCCTTACATTTTTACCACTCAATTTCCTTCCTCTTTGCTCCTCCCCAGTAGGCAGATGAACTCCAGCCTTGACATGATGGGCACCTGGTGGTGGCCACAGCAGCTCCCTTCTGGCCAAGGCTGCTAGAAATGACAAAAAGCAAGTTGACTGCTTTCCCTCTGGACATTTTTTCCTGAACCACCACTACACCTCTCTTCTGGAGACCACCAAGCAACATCTGGGAATTCTTAGCATCCATACACACTTATTCTACAAGCTGATCCAGAAAGAAGGGATAGATTAGTTTGGTGACTCTCTGTAAGGTTAAAATCAACGGCCTAAAATTGCAAAACTTGCTTGTCTGAGGCTAGGCTCTTAAACTAGGTGCAGGGAAAGGCAAGCCAATAAAAATTAAAAAAAAAAAAAAGCATTTTAAATCAAGGACCAACCAAGCCTGTGACCCACACAGGCGCAAAACTCCACCTCTGGAAGCAACCAGTGTTTTTAGCTCTGTCATTAAGTGGACTCAGGTAGTAAAATCTGGAACATAAAGTAAGCAGGACTTGGGTCACAGTTGCCTATGGAAAATACAACAACAACAAAAAACCTCCTTTGGTGCCTTAACACCCTTCACATCCATGTCCAGGAGCATCTCCTGTGCCCGAGCCACCGCAGGTTCCAAAGAAAAATCCTGACCTGAAGTGATCACCAAAATAATTCTGACCTCCAGGGACAAAAATAAGTGGGCAAAAGGCAGCAAAAATTAATCTGCTGGTTTTACCATAGAAGTACAGAGGATGCCTCTTCCCCTGGTTATAAAATTGATATTTATGGTTGTGTACAGGGAGGAGAGCACTGCCAGGCAGCCTTCTCACGTCCCTCCCCGTGCACACGTGTCCTCCTGCACACAAATCCACAGCAAAAAAAATGCAGAAATTCATGGATTTTGTGCAGGAAGAGGCAGAAGGAGAAAATGCCCCCATCTACACGTGCACAGCCCCAAGGACGGCTGCTTCCCTCCAACAAACCAGGCTCTGCTGCTAAGTCTGGTCCAACTGATCCAACAGCCAGCCCTTTTTTTCAGGAGGGTTTGGGTCAGATTTGGTTAAACCCCAGAGCAGAACACACCTTACAGACACCCCTGGCTCACACACCTTCCCAAAGCAACTGCTGGAACAGGAATCCCTCTCCAGCATCCCCACCTGACTCCAGAGGAGAAGCATCCTGCAGCTGAATGAAAACTTCAGATCCTGTTCACCTACCCAAATGCCTTATAAACAGTGAGCTGAGAACTAATTTATTTGATTCCATTTATTTTTTCTCAGTCACTATACCTCTCCTGAGACTTCAGGGCACACACACATACCCAGTCCCCCACATCCAGGGTCCTGCTCTGCTCCTTCAAATTCCTACAAGAAATTCCTTTATCCTGAAGGAATCCAGAGACTGGTTTAGTGTCCCAGGAGTGGAAAGCAATGACCATTATTTAATTGGGACAGTGTTAGCTATAATTTCCCAAACAGAGGGTGGGGAAGATGAGGGAAAACCTGTTTATGTGGGACCAGGGAATTCAGAAGTGTTTAATGAGAGTTACATGATGGGGGGGGGTGAAGCAACAACCAGACTGTGGTCCACAAGCACCCAAATTAATGTAAAAATAAAAAGATGAAATGCAATAAATGTTCCTTTATGCAGAATGTTTGCTTCCACTTCAATCTCATCAGATTTCCCTGATTTTTTTTCCTAGCATTGCTTTTCTTGCATGTAATACCTGCTTAAATTCGGGCAGCAAATAAAATAGCTAAATCATTATGTTTCTACCATGTATAAATTTATACCCACTGAAGAAAATAAATTAAATGGATGAGCGTGCCTCAAAAAAAAGAGGAAAAATAACAACTTTAGGATTAAAAAATTACCACTTCTAAGCAGCACTTTTTTGTATACAAGTCTAAAGAGTTTTGCTTGTGACCTCACTTGTAGGAAGAGAACTGTAAGCTCATGAACCATACAGGAGAGTAAATCAAGGTCTTACGCAAAAAAATAAAAGAAAAAAGGGAGTATAGCAGGTTACAAGGGTTTCAGAACCCATGTTCATTTGGGAAGCTTCAAACCTATTGGCATGAAATTATTTGATCACATTTTATTTACTGAGTGCTAAACTGCAGGATTTCCCTCCTGAGTTTGCCAGCTGCATTATTATACATATATTTTTAAAACCCAGTGAGGGAGGCCTAGTTTGGCTATGAAAAATCAGAGAAGGAAACAAGCAAGGTAGCTAAAAAAAAAAAAAAGGTAAAAATGGTTTGGATGATACAAGTTTTGAAGGTCCCTGTTAAGTTGGAAGGCTTAATTGTTACTGTTTAAGAACAAAAAGAATTAAAAAAAAAAAAAAAGCAAAAACCAAAAAAACCCACAAAGTTCCTCCAAAAAAAATGAAACAAAACCAAACCAAAATGCCCCTCTCTCATCTTTTGACAGCCTGAGCAGAGAGGACTTGGAAAACCAAATATTCCTCTGCATGGGGCAGGGAATTAATACAGCCAGAATATTTATTGCTAATGGGTTTCCTAAGCTAATGAGGGGAGAAGCAGGCACACAGCACCAGGACCACATCCTATGGAAACTGCTCAAAACAACAACAAAAAGAAATTCCCAGCAACCAGGATGCTTCAGGGAGGGCTGGGAGGGCTTCATCCCTGGGTAATTAAAAGGAAAGCAAAATTCTACAACACAATCAAGGTATTTTTACCCATTGTGAAAAGGAAGGGGGGGGAAAAAAAAAAAAAAAAAAAAAAATCTCAGCTGCAATAGTGGAAGACAAAAGGCTTTTCCTGTGAGCAGCAGGGATTGCTGAGAGGAGCCCATGGGGGTCAGGAAAAGTCCTGATGGAAAACTGCTTGGCAGGGGAAAGCCCTTGCTGGATCAGGATCTTGTTCCTTTACTCAAGGAACAGCTCCTGGAATTGCAAAGAGGGGACAAAGCTTTGTGTCACAACAGGCTGCTGGAGAGCTGGCAGCCCTGAAGTATTTCCCTGACTACAGGGTTAAAATGGGGGTTAAAACAATGAATGGGAGTAGCAGAAATGCAGGCAGGCACAGGCCAAGAAAAATTATTTTTTTTTCATGTTCTCGAGTCCATAAACTGTGATATAATAAAATAGTCTGCCCTGTACTTCAGCAGAATTAATACTGAAGAGGCCTCCAAAAAGTTACTAAATATTTATGTAATGAACCCAAATTTTTTTAGTGGACAGTAAAACCTGTGAACCAGTAAACCATCTGTAATTTTTTGTCAAACAGGCACCTCAATAAAAGGATCACATTGTGCCTTTATTTTTTCTCCTATGGGTTGGCATGCACATGGATTTATAGATATGTGAACATGTGCACATCCACACCCAGCCATGAGGTTATTTGCACACAGGTACAAGGATCTGTATATTCAGAAAAGGCATCTAAGAAAAACTAAAGAACTAAAAAAGCACCTAGTACAATTTTGTTAATTAAAACTACTGCCTAAATTTGAAATCATGCAAAAAATACCATGGTCCCTGATAGTAATTTTACTTTAAAAGAGCAAAACAACCAGGGAAAAAAAAAAAGGCAATGATGATTTCCCTTTTCATAGGGTCTTTGTTGTTGCATTTCAGTTTGGCCTATAAAAAAAAAAAAAAGAAAACAAAACTCAAAAATAATTGTTTCTCTTCCTAGCCTATCCATTTTATAAACACAAATAGCTGCATCTGGGCTTTTTTACGTTAAATATAAAATAAAGTATTTTAATTTTAAAACAAAAGAGAATTCTTTTTTCTGTTTGTTCTCACAAACATACTTTTTTTTTTTTTAAAAAAGAAAAACCTGGGGCTTTAAGGAGTCATTGTCATAGGTTCTTCAAGATGACTTTTAGGATCACAATTCAGCATCTCTTACGTACCAAACCTGCTGAGAAGAGATCCCAAATGCCTCAGCTTCATGACTTGGCATCCTGTTCTTTTATGTCACACTATATCCAAGTATTTCAACCTCTTCATAACTCCTCCAGACAAAGGTGTGGGTGACCTGACAGTATATGGACTAGAAGAGGTCCAGCATACAATTCAGGATTATAAATTGGGATTTTTTTTTCCTGCTCCTGTTTGCCTTCCTTGGCTCAGTGTGCTTGGCCTTTTGCTACAGCTGCATGGTGACACTCACGGGCTCGTGACCATCCAAACACAAGCAATTATTTACAGAACTCTCCATAAAGAGGTGGAATGAATGCTAACAAATCCTATTTTTCCCTGGTAGATCCTTCCTTCCCACTCTGGCTTGCCTGAGGGAGCAGATGCTCCCCTTTCTGCCCTGCTGCAAGCAGGGAATCCCTTTCCCATCCATTCCTGATCCAACCACCCTGTCTGCAAATTCCACATCATCCAGGGGTGATTCCTCACCCTCACCTTTCCAGGCCCTGATATTTGCTTCCCCTTCTCCACGATGAACTTTTTATCTTTTCAGGACCAGAAGCAAGTGTCCCCCCTCCCCAGTTAAAGGGATGCTCAGCCTCAGCCTCCCAGTTGCCCACTCCTGTGCCCACCACAGCTCCTCTGGGGCATCACAGCACCCAAGGGCAGAGGAGCAGGGCAGCAGGGGAATTAGCTGGACGTCCTTTCAGAGAGATGGGAAAAAAATCTGGGAGACACAACGGGAAGAAAACAGAAAGAAAGTGCAGGAGAGTGCAGGCATGCCTGAGCCAGGACAGGGGAGAAGGAGCAATGAAATGTAAGTAAGGGGAAAACAGATCTTTTTTTTTTTTTTTTTTTAAATTTATATTAAAAAAAAGCAACCCAAAACGGGAGAAGGGATTGAAAGAGGAGGAATAGGACCTGTCTTGCCATGTTGACACCATAAGCTCCATGCAGTCATTCCTCTACCTCTGCCACATCTCACTTCCCCAGCAGATGTTCATGGGAGGATAAGCAGGAAGGCTGAGAAGTTTTGCTCTGGTGAGGCTGAGTCTAGGAACCAACAGTGGACAGATCTTTAGAGAAGCCTACACGTCACTCTGCTAATTTTTTTTTTTTTTTTTTTTTTTTTTTTTTTTTGGTTTCTTACGTCCAAATTTAGAAGGAAAGGAAAGTCATTGCCAAACCGTGACACTCCCAAGTCATGTCACCTCTCCACGTACTTTAAGACTCCTTCTTCATCCTTGAGAGGAAATTCAGTTCCTCTTCTAACCAGGGATTCTGCCTGTACTTACATTTTGGGTGTAGTGGCTGGAGCTTCTCTGGGAAGCAAGAGGCCAGATGATCTACAGCAAAGGAGGAGAACTCTGCCCCTCACTGCACCATCCCTGCACTGGAGCTGGAGCAACAGAGAGCAGATTAACAGGAAGAATCTGTTTGCTTCAAAACTGGCACAGCCAGGAACTTCCAGCAGATGTATCAGATTTTTCACAAACTTGTAGCAAATAAATAGCTTTAGTACATTTCCCCTTTCTTTCCCCCCCCCAACCCACCTCTGCTGCTCCTCCTTTTCAATTAACCATTGGCCATTTCTGATGAGATAAAACAGGAACATAGAAACACAGGCTGAATATTTACTAAAATCTAACAAAGTAATTAAAGAGATTTAAAAAGGAAACCAGAAAATGATGGACCCCTGACATCACTTTGCCCCTAAGGATGTGGGCAGCTAAGCCAGGCATGCAGAATTTTAGCCAGTCAGCCAGCAAGGCTTCCCAGAGAGAGGAAGGCAAAGGCATTGAGATGTTTCCATGTTGGCTTTTGGGTCTTTCTTTGGATGCTTGCAGCTCATGGTACTTACATTAAATTAATGCTGCTGACTACATATCCTGTATGTCGAGATTAAATAACTGAGAGTGCCATGGCTGATGGCCACGTCTTCCCAACCTTCTCCTAATTAAAGTCTTTTTCATCTTTACTCCTCTCTGGGGAAAACCTGACTTTTTTTTTTTTTTTTTTTTTTTTTTTCCCCCAGAATGGGCACCACGTCCCATTCATTCATCCCCAGACCAAATTCTGCCTCCTCTGGGCCACTTTCTCCTTTCCCTCCCTTTCCCTGTCCCCAGGATGGCCCCCAACATGGGCACTGCCTTCCCTCTGTGCACCTGGGACTGTAACATGACGAGTTGCAGAGCAGCACAGGGTTTTTTAGTGCTTGTCCTGATTCCTCTGTTGGAAAATAACCTTATTTGCTTCAGTAAAGCTGTAAGCTGAGGAGTGTGGCAGGCCCTGATCCGGCAGTGCTTTCTGCCTCCCACACTGAGCTGGTACAACCATTCATGTGAGGGCAGAGAATTCAAGAAGGAAAAATGGAAGAATCGTGTCCTTTGTCCTTCCCAAACTAGATGCAATTTTTCCATGGCACTTTCCCACTGCTTTCCTTTTTTTTTTTTTCTCCCCCCCAACTCATTTTGAAAACTCATCATTTGCAAAACAACTCTCAGAAGAGTTTGGGGTTGGTTTTTTTTTGTTTTGTTTTTTTTTTTTTTGCAATTCTGGTTTTCAGAAATGTCTGCACACAAACTGACCAGGTTCAGGTTTCCCAGGTGTTGGACATCACCTGCTTGGTCAGAGGCCTGTGATAACTGATGCTGTCTACCACACCACTGTCCCATACTATTTACCTTCCAGCTCGCCAAAAATAAGGGATGGTGGAGCACGTTTTCCTGGTTTTATTCTTAGGAAATTTTTTCCTATATTCTCAGCCTAAAAACTCAGAGCTGCTCCCTGTCCTTCTTAAGAAACTGGAGCAGCCCCTTTCAGCTGTGGGGTTAAGTTGACAATAACCCTTTCAGTACCTCCACTGGCCAAGGGGGTGGCTTTGGAGGATAACCTGGCCACCTTCTGTGTGACAGAGCTGCTGCAGTGGGACAGCAAGGAGAACTGCAGGAAAAAGAGAGGGATTGGGAAATGCTCCAATAAAATAAACAGAAAATTCAATTCACCTTCCTCCTCTCCCCACATGGGTCCCACCTCTGCCTGCTTGGCAGAGAACAACGTGGTACCTACAGGTGACTGACACCACCACCACCACATCACACAGACACAGGGGTCACACCCTGCCTGCACTCCAGGGAATGGTCCCTTTCCTCCTGAAAGGTTAATGCTGCATTCTGCTGGCCTGCGTGGCTCTGGGAATGCAAGCCCTCATCAGTTTCCACCTTCAGAGCTCAGCTTGTGGCTACCTGTGTGGCTACCTGAGCTGTGGAAGCACCTGAGCTGTGGTGGGGACCATCCTGCAGCCATGCAGAGTGCACACCAACCCCAGGGAAGGTTTTACAGGGGGTAAATTTATATTAGAAACAACACTCAGGACATGCTGCTGCACTGATGCAATTAACCACGGGCAAATATACTCATTAACGAAGCATCTTCTATCCTCCTTCCAAACCCAGCCCAAAAAACAGCATCAGGTCTGCTAAAAGTAAGTGCCACCCGTGCTTTGGGAGGGGAAACTTCAAGTTTCACAGGGACAAGATTTAAAACTCCCTTCTAAAATTCAGGAAGCTTGACTATGCAGAATTAAAGCAAATTCCTAGAAAAAAAAAAAATCCATTTTACACGTGTTTTCCATACATGTGTGTGCAACCAACTCTGTGTCTCCGTGCACTGTTCTGAAGAAGACCAGACAGAAAATTGCCTGTATTTAAATAGGCTACAATTTCTTCTCCCTGCTCCCAACAAAATCCCAGGGACACTGCTGCAGGTTGGAATGCACCTCATTCCTGGTTATATTTACAAATAGAAATTTTTTTATACCAACAACCAGAAGTCAAAGTGAAACAGCACAGCCTCATTTCAGGCTCACTTTGGCTGCCCCAGTGCTTTCCTCTGAAAGTTTGCTCAGTCTACACCCTACACCTTCCCCCTGGCTGCTTGTCACCAGCCTGCCAACCTTTCCTACCACTTCTGCTCCTAATTATGCCTCATCAGGGTTTGGTTTTGTTTTTTTTTTTAGCTCAATGGAGGCACACATGCTCCAACAACTGCTACCTGCATCCCCAGCAGTTCCAGTGCTCATGCCAAAGAGGTGATAGTAACAGGGGGAGTATTTTGGCAAAACAGACTCGTGTGGCCACTGCCAGAGAGTCACCAAACCCAACTTATCGTTCCCTAAGTAGTCCCCATAAAATATTTCAGAGAAAGAAAGAGAAAAAAAAAAAATTCTTCCTCCCCCCCCTTTTTTTTTTTTTTTTTTTTTTTTTTTTTGTTGGGGTGTGTGTGATATGACAGCAATCAAATTAACCTGAACCCACCCAACCTGGGGTGTATATCTGGTAGTATAAAAGCCAAAAGGTATTTAATTTCTACAAAAAGCCTCTCAATAAGTATGTTTAAGTGCTACCAGCCTTTCAGCAAGAGCTGATAGTTATTGAAAGCTATGCAAACAATAACCACCAAACTTGCCTGAAAACATCATAATAAAAATAAAAGTTAATTTTTGTGTGGCCTCTGTAAGAATGTTTTCTACAGCCAGAAATGAGATGGCAGCAATACCACAGCTAATGCAGGTTTTATAGCCAAAGGTATTTGTGGTAACAAATCTGAAAGGATGAGGACTGATGTGCAGATGATCTGTAAAAGATTCAAACACTAATAAAAAAAGGGGGGGAGGAAGGGAAGAAGGAGGGGAGGGTGTGTTAATCACTATTTCATGAATCTCTTATTCACAAAGCAATTTTTTACAGCTGGTTGGAGGTATTTCTCCTGAACTGACAGGAATACAGGAGGCTCAGAGGCCTTAAGCAGCAATTCTACTCCTAGGCCCTTATTTAACATTTATATAATTGTATCAAGGGTGGGAAAACAGGGAAATTAACATGCACTGACCCCATGCTCCCAGCAACCTATGCCTTGACCTTTAAAAAAATCCTCAAGAGTGGTACTAGTTTAATATTTGATAGGTCCTCTTTTGGGGGAGATGAAATGCTGGTCTAGGAGGTGGATGTTCTCGAGGCTCTAAGAGGCCTTTTCCATCTTTGTCTAAGAAAATACTTTTTCTTTTTATGCTTAAACCAGCAGAGTTTGGTTAGTTTGGTGGTAAACCAGTAAAGCTTCGTGGTTTCCCTTGCAAAGTGTTTGCCCAAAGCCAGGTGGCACGGAGCCCCTAACCTCTGAAGACATCTGCCCCTGATGGCAGCATCCTGAAGGAAAGCATTTTTTGGGCTGCTTCACTGCAAATTGTTGGTAGCAATTTGTGAGCAGGTAGCAGCCCCCGAAAAATTAGATGTCAAAATGAAAGGATAGGAAAAAAAAAAAAAAAAAAAAAAAAAAAAAGGCCTTAATGCAAAAAGCCTTCCTATGTATTTTATTACTCGTAAATTTAATTTAAAAATGGAAATACAGTAAATGTAAAGAGACTTCGCTGCCTTCATTTATCTATAAACTTTTAATTTTGCAACTGGAATGGATTTCCTCTTTCTTCAAAATTGCCAGGTCTGGAAATGACCACGAAACCTGACTGAAAACAACAATATGTTTTGTTGGTTTACTGGGGGGGGTGGAGGTGGGGGGGGTGGGAGGAGGAGTGCTTTTGCCTTTGAAACACGTGCTATTAATTAATTTGCCTCTCGTTTTTCTACCTCATAATTACAGTGGTAGGCAGAAAGCTGTACTAGCTGCCTCAAGGATCATGGACTAGGAAAAAAAATTTAGAAAAAAAAAGAAACCTGCAAGACAAAACCTACAGGAACTGCAAATGCCGGACAATGCGTTTAACTACTAAGTGGATGAGTGCCTTAACTACTAAATAAGGAAGGAAAGATAATGCAAATAAATAAAAAAAAAAAAAAAAAAAAAAACACTAATTTTTTTTTTCCTTCATACGACGCCAGGTTTCACTGGAAATCAATGTGCCGGCCTTCACATGCACACAACTTACACGAACTTAAAGTGGATATTTTTTTTTTTCTGCCTTTTTTTCCATGCCCTGACCTTCCTTTCCCTGCCTGGACGAGGGGGACAGTGACAGGAGGTGCCTGTGCTGGGGGTCCCGGGGCTGACACTGCCCCAGGCCCAGCCTGGCTGCAGCCACCGCCGGGGTCACGGGGGAGGGAGCCGGGACGGGGATCGGACGGCACCCGACGGCTGCCCCCTCCCCAGCTCCCCGGGCTGCGGGAGGGCTCGGACCCCCCCACCTCAGCCTGAGGGAGCCCCGGGGGGGTGTGTAAAACCCGTGGCATCGCTGCCTCTCACCTGCCCGCGGCCCTCGCTGCTTCCCTCGGCGCCTCCAGCCTCGACGGGGCAGCCGCACCTGAGGGAAGAGGCAGAGGGGAAAGGGGGGGTTAATAGGGGCAGGAACCCGCTGAGCTCTCCGCTCCGCCCCAACTCACCTGGCTGCGGTTTGCCCTGACACCTGGAGGGGAGGGGAGCCCTGCCCACCCACCCACCCCTCCCTCGCGGGTCTTTGTCACCCGTGGGGTCACACGCCCGCACACATGAGAAGGCCCCAGCAGGGAGGAGCCCACCCCCAAAGTGACCCAGGCAGGACGAGGTGCCGCCCGGGCCCGGCCCAACACCTCGAAGCAGGCGAGACCAACCCGGGGCGCGCCCCAGCAAGAGCCCGGCCGGAGAAGGAGGAGGAGGACGAGGAGGAGGAGGAAGAGGAGAGGCCCGGGACCTCCCTCGGGGCGGCCCGGAGTGGGACAGCCGGGTGGGCAGGGGCAGGAGAGGCAGCGGCCCGGTTCGCCCGACGTGTGTAACTTTCCTGCTGCGGATAGAAACCCTTGAGGAGGGAGCGGGAGGAAGAGGGGAAGGGCGGGGTGGGGCCGGGAGGGGTGTGCAGAGGTTGCCCCCTGGAGCTGCAGAGGCTGCGGGGCCCGGCTGGGGGTAGCCCCGAGGAGCGGTTCCCCCTCCCGCGCCCAGCAGCAGCAGCAGAAGCAGTACCAGCAGCAGAAGCAGTACCAGCAGCAGAAGCAGAACCAGCAGCAGAAGCAGCCCTAGCATGGCAGCAACAGTTGGCTGGCGAGGTAAAGAGACGTGGAGCTGCACCACGGTGGCTCGGGATTTCCACTCGCGACCGAGCTGCCCCCCCAGAATCACTCCTGGTTTCAATCCTCTTGAGGGACAATGGTGGGCAGGGAGGAGAGAGGATGCTTTTTTAGCCTGAGTTTGGCTGATCCTTCTTACCACTTCTTTTTTTTTTTTTCCAAGTTCCCTCTAGTACCTTGTCTCTCCCTTTAAAATATGCTCAGATGAATAAAACCCCCGTAAAGAGGTTTGCTGGCGACCAGAAAGGACAAACGCCTTTTTTTTCTTTAAATAAAAGAGGATAAATAATTATGAAAATGCGAGTCTATCTGAAAGATCCTGTGACCCTTCCACCTTCGTTTTCCTCAAGCCCAGCCAGTGCTCAAGCTACGTGTCCTGACCAAGAAGGAAAGGAGGGAGGGGAGCAGCGAGGTGCTTTTCCTTCGCCTTCTTTCCTCTCTTATCCCTTAGCCGGCCTTTTACTCTTTTCTAAAGTGCAAGCAGGTCTTAAAAATCTCTTTTATCTCCCGAGAAATATTCACTCTTAGCCTCGACTGTGGTCCTCACCCGACTCTCCAATGCAGGCTTCCCTGAAATGCAAGATCAGCCCTTTCTCAGCAGGATCTCCCTCCGTGCTGCTGTTGGGAGAGCAGAGGGGAGAGCCCTTCTAGTTTTTAACAGTTGAGACATTAGATCGCCCCCCTACCTCCTTTTTATTTTAGAGCCGGGGGAACCACAGGCCCCTGTGTTGCGTCAAGCGGCCACTCTGCTACCAACTTGCTGCTCAGATCTTGTCTCTTTCACGAGGCTGATCTGCACGGACAGATCTGCTCTTAATCGCAGCTTCTTTTGGGGGGCGGCAGGCAGGGAGGGTTTCTCTTGGCTGTTTATTTCTTGCCCACAGAATCCGGGCTAGTAATTACTGCAAAGAGAGGGAAAATGCAGCTTTCCCAACTCCTGCCTGAGATGCTCTCAGTGCTGTGTGCATGCAGAAGGCAGTTTCAGAACCAGGGAGCTGGTGCTGATGCTGCTTTTGCTCGCTTGCAATCACCTCGTCCAAAAGCATCGCCTCGGCTGGGTTTTCCCCCGGATTCCGCTTTTTTTACCCTTTTCGGGGGCACTAGCTTTTGGGGAAAGAGTGATCGGAGGGATCGCCGGACTGCAAGTTCCTTAAAATCAGGTTGGAAGTGGGCAGGGGGGAGGGAGGCGCCTTTGGCAAGCGCTTCCATGGTGCATCTCCTGCTAACTAGGGTCTCCCCCAAACCGCGGCGGATCCGTGCGCCTCCCCCTCCTCCTCCCTCCCTATTATTTATGGGGCGATCCCAGTAAATCCCACCCTCCCCACTTAGAAATAAACCGAGGCTCCCGATTACAGAGCATTTAATGAATCGCTCGGGAGATTTTTTTTTTATTTTATTTTATGAATTAATCTCGATCAACTAGGACACCCGTGTTTTTTAAATACAGCTATGCCCCGCAAGGAGGGAAAGGGGGGGAAAGGCGAGGGGCGGAAAACTTTTAGGAAGTTTTATGCTATTTTTATTTTTCTATTGACGAAATAAAAACCACCATACAGTTATCCGAATGAACGTGTGATCTGCTCCCTTAGGCAAAAGTCGATTAAAAGTTAGGCTAGCAGGCGACGGTGAATATTTGAACGTCTGGGGGACCAAGCGGGGTAGGGAAGGGGGAAAAGGGTGCTTATTTCTCTCACTACATATATATCTAGGGAAACACATGGGGAGGGGGGGTGGGGGGGGGAAGTGGGGGGGTGGCGCTGGACTGGGGAAAGGGAAAGGTGCCAGGAATTAATAATAGAAGCCCAGAGAGTCTAGATAAGTCCAAGGCTCGGCGATCGCAGCTGCTGCTCCTTCGGCGAATGCGCCCTCCGCGAATGCTTTTTGGGGTAAGGGCTTCCCGGGTAGGTAGTTATGTACAGCAAGCCCAGACCGCAAAAAGATTCGCGAAGGACAAAGTCTCCCGCGGCTTCCTACATCCATCCATCCGGCTGCCACCACAACATCCACAGGACCCACGGGCGATCGGCTCCGCCATCTCCCGCCACGCCGGGTCCCCACCCCCCATCCCTGCCAAGTCCAGCTCCCAAAACCCGGGACCCCGCCAGGGCGCGGTGCCGGTGGAAGGGGGGGTCCCGCCACCCCCCTTCCCGCTTCAGCGGGGCCGGGGCCGGCGGCGCGGGGCCGCGGGAGCGTGGCGGAGCGCGGCGTGTCCGCGGCCCCGCTCCGCACGGAGGCTCCGGCGCTGGGCACGGGCGCTGCGTAAAGAGAAAACTCTCCCCCCTGAGCGCTAAATAAATAGAGAGGAGGCGGGCAGCTCATTGGTGCGGGCTAAAATCGTCACCCACCAATCAGGCGGCGCCTCACATTGCCTAGTTCGTTTTTTTTTTTTTTTTTCCTTTTTTTTTTTTTTTTTTTTTTTTTTTTTCCCGAAAGGGATGAGGAGAGCGGGAGGGAAGGGAGAAGGATGGAAGGAAGGGGGAAAGGAAAAAAAAAAAAAAAAAAAAAAAAAAAAAAAAAAAAAAAAAAAAAAAAAAAAGAGGAAGAAACACCCCCCCCCCATACCTCTCTCTCTGTCTAATTATCTAATTAGTCACCAAATCCGCGACAAGAACACGTCCGAAAGCGCAGCAGGGCCAGCCCAGACCCCTCCTCGCCCCTGATATCCCCCCCCCCCTTCAGCCCCTCTCGGTGAAGCCGCTGCCAAAGAGGCTCCGTTAAGACAAGGACCCGCCCCGCCGCCGGGGGCTCCGGGCGCGGAGCCGCCGCTGCCCCCGGGGGGGCGCCCGGAGCAGCCCGCCACCTCCCGGCAGGCAGCTGGGGACACGGGAGACCCGCCGCTCCCCTCTGCCTCCCCCGCCTCCGCACCAGCTCCGAGAGCCGGGCAACCTCGAGGGGCGACCTTCCCGGGGCAGCGCGGGACACGGGACGCCCCCTCCTCTCCTTAACGCCCTAACACCGTCCTGAGCACAGAGCCACCCGGCCGGAGGAGACGCTCGCTTGGGTAAAAGTTTCCAGGACATACCACCGAACTCCAGAGGTCTTCTACTACAAGCCTGTGGGCAACCAACGGCCCCGCCAGCACCCGGCGGCAGCAGGAGCGAGGCAAAACACTCCCGCACCTCCACGTCGCGTCCCGCCCGTCTGCCGAGCCCCCGCACGCCCTGGGGCACAAACCCGCCAGGGACCGGAGGGGACTCGCACCTCGGCCCAAACTCCAGAAGTTGCGAGCCCACCGCTGCACCCACGGCGGCACAGGGGTCTCCCCGACCCCTCTCCCCCTCCACCCCCCCCACGCCAGAACCTCCGAGCGCGTCCCAGCCCGCAGCGCCGCGGCTCCCTCCCCTCCTCTCGCCCGCCCCGAGGCTGCTGCCCGACGGCTCCCCAGCCCCCGGCGACCCCGGCAGCAGCAGCAGCAGCGGCAGCAGCAGCAGCAGCGGTAGCAGCAGCGGCAGCAGCAGCAGCAGCAGCGCGGCGGAGCGGAGCACGGGCAGGGCAGCCGGGGCAGAGCAGGCAGCAGAAGTTTGAAAACCCTCAGCACTTACCTGGCGGGGCGCGTCCCTGGCCGCTCCGGGGAGTCCCGCGCGAGGTGCAACCATCACCAACAGTGTTTTGGCTTGGGTTTGATTTGTTTGTTTGTTTGGTTTGTTTGCTGATTTGTTGTTGTTGTTGTTGGGATTTGTTTTGTTAAAAAAAAAAAAAAGCCAAAAAAAAAAAAAAAAAAAAGCCCAAAAGCAAAGCGTCCCTTCCTCCAGGTATGTATATAAGTTACTGTACTGTGTGGGAGGGTCACGATCTCACTAGGTGTAGAAGATTCCCCGGGATTAACCCCTCCTCTCCCTTCCTTGCTGCAACTTGTTGAGGATTTTATACACACGCGCGCTCTGGCAGGCACACGCACGCACACACACACACGCACACACACACACGCACACACAGACACACACACACAGACACACACACACACACGGACGGGAGAGCAAGGAGAAAGCGAGCTCCGCGGAGTCCGGCTGCCCCCCGACGCCGTTGTGATTGGATGGTCTTTTCATGGAGAGGGGACGTCTCAAGTCGAAGTCACGATTTCTCCTCAGTTTGGAACCATCTGTGACTGGAGCCATGACGCAGCCAGAGCACATTACTCACTTTTACAGTCACGACTTGGAAATCCGTGCAGTTTCCAACCAAAATTACACCGCCACCATTGAATTATTTAATAGGATCCAGTTAAGGGTAATCTTATGCATTGTGCCAAGAGAGGCAACGATCTAGGAGGGGAGGGCTGGGAAAGCGAGGGAGGGGGCGAGGAAGGAGGGCATTTCTTGTTTCTAATGACTGTTTTATAGAGCTATATTAAGAGTTGCAATGATTGGCTACACGTGTTGTAAGGGGATTTTTTTTTTTTTTTTTTTTTTTTTTGCTTTAAAAAACCAACCAAACAAACTAGATACCGGGTCCGCTTGTAAATACGACCACGCAAGCTCGGGGAAGGGACGGTTTAGACACTAAGGGCAGCCGTGGGTGGAGTATCGTGCTGCGAATTCAGGCGCTGGGGTTTGATTAATTGCAAGAAATTATGCCTTTTGTATGCCTAGATTAGAGCCATTGCATGCGGGCTTGGCCAGGAGGTGCTCTCACCCCCAACCCAATGTGCTGTGCTATACTGATATTCATGGCTGCATCATTCCATTGTCTGCAGGATCCGCAATTGTTGCTGGGCTTTGTGTGGTAGGTGCACCATTTTCTAAGCTTGCTTTTACTGGGAGGCTGTAGCTAAACGTGCTTAGAGGAAGCCGCTTCCTTCGCTATTGTCTGCCTTCTGCTTTTTTTCCACCCTTTGCAGGTCCGAGTCTGCGGCTAAGCCTCCCGCCACGGCACTTTCGGAGAGATGCCATTGTGCGGGATAACGGGGAGGTGCATGTGAGTGCCGGCCGGTGTTTCCGTGTCTTTTTTTTAACGTGCAATCTGCTGACATGTCTTCGCTAGCCGGAATGCCTGCGGACCTGCATGCTCATAGCCTAGCGAGAACTTCCCCGGCTCCCAGAACCGGGGAGGGGATGAGGGGTGTTCGCAGCACCGAGGTAACCCTACCTACCTACCTACCTACCTACTCCGTACACACCACAGCAATTCCCCACTACTTCGCCTCTAATTCAGTCATTCCACCAACTCATCTGGTGAGGATATGACTAAGGACGCGAAGGACGGGCAATAATAATAATAATAAAAACAGACGATCGCGCACACACGATCCGCAGAAGGTGTGAGCACTTAAGGGGGGAGAAGGGGGGGAGGAAAAACGAGGTGGGAGGAGAAGGGGTGAGTCCAAATAAAGCAACCTATAGCCTCTTATGTTGCCGAGCACCATCATCAGGTACAGGCTCTTTCAAACGCTCGGGCGGGAAGGAAGGGAGGGCGGGCGGCGCCTCTCTCGGCGGCAGCGGGGAAGCCCCCTCGGGAGAGGCTCTCCCGGACCCCCCCCTCACCCCGGGTCGGCAGCGGGGACGGGGCCGAGCCTCGGGCCGCGGAGGCAGCGGAGCGGCTGCCGGTTCAGCACCGGGGCTCGGACAGCTCCCGGCAGCCGCCCTGCGGGGACCGCCCGGTCCCGGCTCTCGCCCCTCTTGGCCCCCCCAAAACCCCGGCCCCGCTGCCGGCCCTGAGGGCTCCCCCCACCCCACCTCAACCCAACCCCTCGGGAGGTGAAAAGAGAGAGGGGGGCGGGTGGAGAGAGGGGCTCAATAGCGCCGACAGAGAGAGAGAGAGAGTTGCAGCTCGCTATTGATTCAGAGATTTACCGACAGGGTGATTCCCCTTTCCTGCAAGAATTCCCCATCTCCGGGCTCCGTGCATGCACCAAATTCCCTAAGAAGACGAGTATACCCCCTCTCGCTTTAGAGGGAGAGTAGAAAGGGATTAAAAAAAAAAAAGAAAGAAATGAGCCAGGCATGCATAAAATCAAGACAAGACTCGCAGCCACTCTCTGCACCATGCACAGGAAAGATCACTACTTACCCAAACGGGAACTCCTCGGTTAGGGGAGGGAGGGGGGAGAAGCGGGGGGCGAGGATAGGCGGGGGAGGGGGGGGAGAATCCAACAATTAATTTCCAGACAGGAGTTGGAAAAAAATACTGCGGTTATGTCCAGGTTTTCTTCCACCCGCGCTCGCTTTTTATACAAGTGCAACCCTCTGTCTATTTCTGGAACGCGATCAAAACCCTGGTGCTATTTTTAGCAGGTACTGGGGAAAAAAATCCACACACAAAGGCATTTCGCTGGAACGCTACATCCAAAACATTAAATGTGTATTAAGTCTGCCCCCCTACAACACAAGGACCCCCAACCACGCACCCCCAGCTCTTTTCTGCACCACCACCCAGAGCTGCTTTAGGTGCATCGTTGCAGAGAATTGGGGAAAAAAAAAATCAAAATCAAAAAAACACCACCACAACAACAAAAAACAACCCCCAAGCAAACAAAAAACAGAACGCCCCCCTCCTCAAAAAAAAACCCCAAAAACCTCAGCCACAAAAACAACCCAAACTGACCGCCTTCCATGCTGTCCTATTGCACAAACCACTAATCCACAGTTGTATTGAGTCTGTCTCTGTGGCTCTCTGCCTGTTGCCTTGCAAGCATTATGTCTGTCTTCTTGCAGTGTCTTTATAAAGTGGGCTTTGGAAAAAAAAACCACAGCCAGCACCATGCACCATTTTGCTCTCATGCACAAACGTGGGTTTGAGGAGGGGATGCTTGCTTTGCCGGCAGACAGGGATGGTTTCATACACTGAATTGCAACCAGCACAAAGAACGGTCGTGGTTTTTTTTAAAAATTCTCTCCTCCCCGCCCAGTGCCTTTCCCCCCCTCAAAAAAAAACAACCCAAAAAACAAACCCTTTGTTTGGAGAATAAAGGATCTATAAATACATATATGAAAAAAAAGTGTGTGTGTTTGCGTTCTAGTAATTCACTACGAGGGGGGACTGGGGAAAAAAATAGAATCATTAGGGCTTGCAGGCTGCAAGGAGCCAGCCTGAGACTCCTTTGCAAGGCTGCGTCAGTTATCAGCTATTGACGTCACGTTCAGATTCTCCTCTTCAGAGGCTCGAGTTCATCATAAAAGATGTCTGTGCTCGGAGCTTTGTGCTCGCAGTAAGGCACTTCAATTCGAGGAAAAGAGTTAATTAGCAAGCCCCATATTTTGTGGTGTGCAGCCCTCTGTACGGTGGCAAAAAATCCTGAGGGGTGTGCATATGTGTAAAGGGAGGGGGGGGAAGAATATGCACGGGGATGGGGAGATATTTCTTAAAAAAAATACACACATATCCTATGCAAAAACACAGGCAGGGAGAGCAATCTGCATAGCCAGACCTTGCAAGAACATTCTCCCCCCATCCCCCTTCCCCCATCCCCTTCTCGTGGTTAGCAATTTTAACAAAAAGCAATTTGGATTAAAAAAATCGTGGGTTGTTTGGTGGTGTGGGTTTTTTTTTTGGTGGTGGTGTTTTGGTTTTTTTTATATATTTGTAAGACAAACAGCATGGGGGTAGCTGAATATATTTTAGCATCCTTCCTCTCTCCCTCCCTCACCCCCCAACTCGACTAACAGCAGCAGCTAAGTCCCCCTACCACCTTACACTTGTGTTTGGATACTGTAGCAAAAGACAGATATTGATAAAACCAGGATTAATTCTGTATATTTGTCAGGCAAACAGCCCCGTCTCCTAGAATGACGCAAATAACAGATTCTATGGCTCTGGCTTTCTATATTCTGCACCCACGCACTCTGCTTGGTCTCCCACGGAATCAGCTACAGAGAGCAATGATCCAGATTATACAGAGAGAGAGGGGTGGGGGGAAAGGGAGAGAATAACAAATGAAAATTGCAATTAAAAATTCTAATGCTTGCTGTAGCCTGTCCGCAAATGGCTAAACCACTTGCAGAGTGGCACACACAGACACATCCTGACCCCCCTCACCCCCCCCTGAGCCCCCTGCCCCAAACCCGGCCACATCAATAGCAAGCAGACAAAAGAGGAGTGCCAAATGCAGGGGTTTATCCGGCCAAGAGAGGTATTTCCCTTATGCACCACACCTTTCCCAGCGCCCATTAAGCAAAACACCTTTAGGAAACGACCTCGCTTGCCACTAAGTGTGTGAAGAGGGGGACAATTCACAGCTGGAGCCGGGGAGGGGGGTCACCAGGACCCCCTCCACCGTCCCAGAGAAGCTAAGCAGGACCTGGAAGAGCAGGTTTGTCTCCCAGACAAAGGGACGCAGCTCTTTCTTAAAATGCCTAAAAAAAGGCAAGCGCGAAGGGCTTGTTGCTATTTTTAAACACATCTCTCATTTGTTGTAAAAAAGGCACTAAAAGCATTAAACAACCTCCCCGCCCCCGGGGAAGGGCTCAGACACACACGCCAGCACCCGAGGGAAAGCCAAGGTTTATGGGGACTGTCTCCTCCCCAGGTGAGGATCAAGAATCCCCTACAACACCCTGCCCACCACCAAGCTCACTTCACACCTTGTCTGGAGAGAGGAGGGGAATGCTGGGGCAATCAAGAAGCCGGGAAGTTATTTACTGGTTCATCTGTACACATCCATCCCTTATTTATTAACTTGCTTAATTATTCCCAACTTCTTTCCCAGACAACGCGGTACCTAATGTCAATAAACTGCAATCAATGGGGTAAGGTTGTTTCTCTCTCTGTCTTAGCCAGACAATGCCACCACCACCACCTCCTGCTACCAATCCAGCAACACCTGGTGAGGGGGAAAAAAATCACACACCTACCCAAGATCACAGCAGAGGCACTGCAAAGGCTCAGGGAGAGAAATTAGGCATTTAAAATGGCTGCCCGGAGGCTCTGGTAGAAGCCAGCTGCTGCCCTGCCATACAGACATCCACACAAACACCAACCATCAGCCCCTCTTCCCAGCACTGGGAGAGATGGTGCTCTTTGGAAGGAAAAGCCAAATTCATCAGTATTCCCACCCTGCAGACCTGGAGGGATGGCCTTCCCAGCAGGAGCAGCCATGAGGACACAGCAGAGGAAGCAACGATCTGACCCCAAGGACAGTCCTTGTCACTGCAAGACCCCAGCCACCAAACACACCTTCCCCAGGGAGCTGCCACCAAGCTCATCCTGGATGAACAACAACATTGGGGCCACGGAGGAGCTGAACCATGGGGTTGTACACCTAAACTGACTTGTGCCACTCACACCCTACAGCATGCAGACAAAAGGAGCAGGTCCAAAGGAGGCAACTGGGCTGGTGAAGGGACTCAAGCACAGATCCTATGAGGAGAGGCTGAGGGAGCTGGGGGTGTTGAGGCTGGAGAAGAGGAGGCTCAGGGGAGACCTCATCACTCTCTACAACTCCCTGAAAGGAGGTTGGAGCCAGGGGGGGGTTGGGCTCTTTTCCCAGGCAACTCTCAGCAAGACAAGAGGGCACAAGAGGTCTCAAGTTGTGCCAGGGGAGGTTTAGGTTGGACATTAGAAAGAATTTCTTTCTGGAGAGGGTGATCAGCCATTGGAATGGGCTGCCCAGGGAAGGGGTGGATTCTCCATCCCTGGAGATATTTCAAAAGAGCCTGGATGTGGCACTCAGTGCCATGGGCTGGGAACTGCAGCGGGAGTGGATCAAGGGTTGGACTTGATGATCTCTGAGGTCCCTTCCAACCCAGCCAGTTCTATAATTCTATGATTCTATGACAACCCATGGCCTCCTGTGGAGGGAGGGGGTATGACCCTCAGGAAGACTCTTCTGTCTCCTCTCCCCTCCCTCACACACCTGAGGAGCTTTGCATTTCTCTGCAGTGCTCCCCTCTGCATGTGAACAGAGGAAAGCTGCTGAGCCTCAGCTTTTCCCTGTTGCAAAGAAAAGGCATCAACATGGTTGTGTGCAGAGGGTGCACGTCGGGGCAGGGCAGGAGTGGGCACACAGCTAAGCCCTGCAGATGTTGGACCTCAGGACAGATGCCTGGATTCCCTCCCTGCTCCCCATCCTGAGCAGCTCCTTGCAGTCATAAGCTTGGTTTTGGGTTTTTTTTGTTTGTTTGATAAAGTCTCCAATCTTCGTGAAAGAACTGAATCTACCAAAGGGTTTGACATTTTCTTCTGGAAGCTGTAGTACCATCTTTCAGCCTTAATTTCTCAAAAGCAGCCTGCCTCCTCCTCTGCCCTCTGCTTCTCCACCCAAATGTGTCATGTCTGTCTCAGCAGACCCATCTCCTGGCTTGCCTGGCTGCTGCTAAAGGCCTGGTTGAAGCAAAGCCCAGTGCCCAGGGAAATTCTGCCTTAAAAGAAAAAAAACCAAAACAACCAAACAAACCATAAATGGAAACCAGCCAAACAGGACAAAAAATATCAGACAGACAGTCATGTCCCAAGCAGCAGTTCCCACTTCTGCTCATTAGAAGCACTAAAAGGAAAACCCTATCTTGATGTTTTAGTTACCAGCAAGCTCCTGGTTCCCAAACAATTAAGCCTCCCTCCCAATGAAGTCCTGCTGAAAGCCATGGCCTCTGTATTTTCTCCTCCACTGAAAGGTAACACTGCTGACACTGGCTGAAGCAGCAAAGTGCTCATCACCTGCAGGTGTGTGGCCTTTCACTTGGAGCTGTTAAAGATGCTGAAGAAGGCAGCTCCACCTCTAACACATCCCATCTGCTGGCACCCTTAGAAATTTCCCCTCCAAACTCTGCCCTAATGGCACACGTTGGGATACTGCTGTTACCACGAGTAGTAAAGTATTAGCCTGCCCAAAATTGCTGCTCAAAACAGCTGTGGTCTCTCACTTACAAAATAGTTGAGTTTGGAAGTTTGGCCTGGAAAAGGGTTTTCACCTTCTCACTTCATGACAGGTATCAGTCAGAGGAAGCACCACAAAATGAGGGGGAAACAGCCTAATATTTTTCATTTCAAGAGCTAGAGCCCTAGAGTTCTGCTGACCTGTAAGACATTCCTAAATCTGCTAGAGAATGCTCTCCTCACCCAGTCTTACAAGAAGTTCAAGTCTGCTCTTGGTCTAGTTCACCCTGGCAGCTGAAAGACCCAACATGTTCCCAACAGAAGGAGGGCACAAGATGACCAGAAACACAGTAAATGCCACCAAGCTATACCAGGAGCTTACAAAACCCCCTCAGCTTTTGAATATAATTCACCTTGTATCACAGCAAGCAATAACTTACATTAGTTAACTCTTTTTGCTGGAAAATCTGGTACCCAGAGCAAAGAGCAGCCACATGGGAATGGAAATAAATCAGAACAACACATATTCAACAACATGCTGGCTATTTTAGGTGGCAAAGTGTGAGCTAGTGGAAGGACCTGAAGAAAAGTAATTGCTAGGTAAAGCAGGGGATTAGGATCTAGACATCCCTCTTCTAATCAAAAATTTGCTGCAACAAGTATTGATCTGAGATTTCTCATAGAACAGCTTTTCCCTGGAATGTTTTTGAGGTTCTCCTCAAAATTCAGGTGAAACACCCATTGCTTTCTGCTTGGTTTGTCCACCCATGAAATGAAGATAAGATGATACCTACTTACCTAACCAGGATGTTCTTGGAGATATCTAAAGTATCGAGATAACCAATAAAAGTCATCAGTCAGAAGACAGAAATATTACAAATTATCAGAGAGATCAGAACACACAAAGAAGCACAAGGAGGAAAAGAGCACTTTTCCTCCACCATCAGAATGACAAGCTGGGCAGTAGGGTAGTAAAGAGAATCTCACCTGTGTCAGAAGATCAAGGGCTTATTAAGACTTCAATTTATGGAAGTGTTGGAGAAGCTGGATGCATAGACCAGGAAACCAAGAAAACAGACAGCTTGCATGCTAACATCATCTCACACAGATTGGCTTAATAAACACTGAGCCAACTTGGGTTGAAATGCCAGGATACCTGGGTTGCTTTGTTCTCTTTAGCTTTTCTGTTTACTTTCTAGAGCTATGGCATGGCTAAAACATGGGAAAGGAGAGAAACTGGATCCTCCTCCAATGGCTGCAAAATCAGAGCCTAGAGACACACTTGTGTGCAACAGGGATGGAAAGAAGAATCATAGAATCATAGAATTGGCTGAGTTGGAAGGGACCTCAGAGATCAGAAAGAAAACCATTAGCATCATGAAGCTGGTGGAAAGGAGTACTAAGGTCTCAATATTGAGGATGGTATCAAAAGAAAATCACAGCACTTTTTATTAAAAAGTTGGACCTATGGAAGAAACACAGTGAATAGGCATCAGACTTCAGCTACAAGGAGCATAACCTTTGAGGAATCCTGCCATGAATCTGATGAGCCTTTACACTAAGATTTGATTTTCATTAGCCTTTAAAATGGAACTTTTCATAAATAAGACCCATGACCTTTATCATAATGTGCACACACATCTGGCAACCACCTTAAAGAAAGAGTTATAAACAAGGACAAAAAGGATAGGACAACACTTTGAGGTGCATTATCCAGGGTCTTGTACTGGTAGGAAAAAGAGAAGGCAGTGATGAAGAAATGTCAAAAATCTGTGGTAGTTTTTACCTGAAGTCAGTGAGTATCATGGCCACTGGAAGAGAATGGGACAGGGAGTGGGGTGATATTAAAGTAATATAGGAAGAATTTATTTACTGAATTAACAGAACGTGAAGCCAAAGGATCCAATCACAGAAAAAAAATTTAAATCAAGTTATCTCAAAGATGACGAGAGTGGGGTGGAAAAAGAAAATATATTCATTTAGCTGCATTTCATAGATGGTGGGGTGAAAGACATGGTGAGATGCCTCGAGTTATGAGGACAGGGCCTTGTGAGGCCTCATCCTGACCTATGATGCTCATCTAACACTGCTATTTCCCAGGATGTTGCCTCTGTTTTGATAATCCTTACCATGTAGTTCAACCTGGCTATCAAAATTTACAACATGAAGTTGCTACTCAGCCAGAAAATTCAACAGATATTCAAACCAGGACAATTTTACCAGTTACATCTCTACTTACCTTTTTTTGGGGGTAAGAAAATCTCAAATTCATGCCATTCAGTGGTCCTGACATTCCTATCTAGCTAGAGCCTAACTTCCAGAAATCCATAAGCAGCAGGGCAGCAACCTCTGGCAGAGCAGTTTCCAATAACATCAGGGAAAATTGAAAGATGAAGGGAGCACCAGCTCGAGACCATGGAGGACTTTTTGGTACAAACCTCTATTTTTATCACCAGTTCACATTTATGCTGGGTGTGCTAACAACAAGTGCAACCCTAAAATGGCACCGAGGTGTTTCTGCTTGGTTTCAGATTTTACAAATGAAGTCACCAGTTCCCTGGCTGTGGCTGGCAAACCATCAGTGTGGACAGAACCTCTGGAAGTCCCAGGAGGAGCAGCTGATCCAGCAGCAAAGATATTTTCTTTCCCCAGCTCGAGGCTTCTCTAGAGGAACTTAGAATGCTTCCTGGCCTTTGACTTTGCCAAAGAAATGGCTGCAAGTGTTGGCACCTGGGGTTATTTGATCGTGATTGGGAAGGAGGTAATTTATGGAAAACATCCACAAGGTTGTTCTTGGGATGACTTGGCCCCAGGGAAAACTGTGACAGCCACTGGACTAACACTTAGCACTAAGACAGGAGCTGCCATGGAAGTAACAGCAAGAAGGACACATTTCAATACTCTGGAGAGCATAGGACCCTAAGATATTCCTGAGAAAGCCCCCTGTATAGCTTACACCTGGTGGCACCACTACCACTACCACCAGCAAAAAACAGGTACTGGGACCATCATGGTCTTCTCCATTTCATCCCTCATCCCAACAAAGCAAAGGATGGGTGGCAGCTGAGTCTCTGCTCCTTGCCCTGCCTGCATTTACATCCTCTGAATGTCAGGAGATGGGGAGTAATCCTGACCCAGCTCATCCCATGGACTGGGTGGGGAAGTGAATATCAGACATCATTCACTGAGCCTTAGCAGAATACCTGGAGCCCCACGGATGAGCACCACAGAAATGCAGAATTATTGTACTGCTAAAGATGTTTGCTGCAGAGCCAGCTGACCAGAGAGGTACACTTCTGCTAATCCCCCACAGATCATCATTTTGGTACTGCTTTTGTGGGAATTGTGATGATTATAGGGCTATATGGACAGAGATCCATAGTCTGAATTAGATTCCACGAAAAGATTTTCAAGGTTTGCTCATACAAACAGTCCTGAGTTGTTGTTCAAGACTGACAAGGAGTACTGAGCTAGATTTAGAAATGTCTTGGGTTTTTTTCTTTGGTGTTTTTTTTTTATTTAAATTTTTAAATTTTTACTTTAATATTGTATCAGTTGATTGCTCCTTACATTAGCAACACATGTCACAACTTAAACTGTCAGCCCTGAGCTTTACTGTATATTGGCAACCACAGATGAAGCTCCCATTCTGTTGGATGCTGTGCAAAGACAAACCCAAAAAGCAACCACATGGGACATTCTAGCCAGGAGCCACCCCCTGAAAACTGGGGTTGCATTAAAAATTAAAAAAACATTAAAAAAATTTAAAAACGGAGAGGCATTAAAATAAAACTGCTACTTGTTTGGGGGGAAGGAAATGAAAATTGATGACAGACGATGTCATTTTTACCTAAGCACCCATGGTGTGGTGGGTACTGTACAAAATAATGAACAAGACACATTACCTGCCCCACGAGGTTACAATTCAAATAGAAGGGCACAGAACAAAGCCAGAATCCTCTGAAGAACAGAGGAAAATTACCTGTGTCCCAACATGGGTTTGTATTTTGGAAGAGAGACAGAAAAAATGAAATGGGATGTTTGCAGGAAGGTATCCCAGCTATGCAGATCACCTTGGGAAGATGACTGTAAGGATCTTGGAGATCAGGAAGGAAATCTTGGGTAGAACAAAGAGGAGTGGAAAGGGGCAAGAACACATTGCACAGCCTCCCAGTTGGTGTCACTGGGGAAGTCACTGGGAAACTGGTGCCTAAACTTGGGTGGTGGAAGTAACAGAAGCTTGGGACTGCCTGGGGGTGGCTGTGAAGTCTGGGGTGCCCTCCAGAAAGTTCTGCAATGGAGCTGGGAGAGGGCAATACTTCTCCCAGAGAGCCTGTGGATTTGTGCCCTCTTCTTCATTCTTCCATAAACTAAAGATGAGCCCAAGTGATGAAGGGTTTTCTTCTGCCATGTATCCACTCATAAAGAACAGTATTTATCACAACTGAAGCCTGATTGATCAATGGTCATAAAACAACATGTCTGATGAAAGAACAAAATATAGTTCCCCCACATCAGCACTGACTTCATGACCAATCTTTCAGCTCTATGCATCATTGAACAGGAGAGAGTTTGGCTGCTTCTTCCTGGAGCACATAGAGCAGTCTGGGGCTGCCTCTCTGAAGGTTTTGCATACAAAGGTGCAGCTTTGCTGCTCATTTACTATGAGAATTGTATCTAGGTCTCTAATAACACTACACAATTATTGCCAAGACAATCTGGGCAGGCACTGTGAGAAGAAATGCAGGATTTTCCTCTAAGTGCCTGTCTACCTGGCACCCTTAATGTATTGCATGGTGGCATCTGCCACCATCATCTTGAATAAAACCTTCATTTTAGAATCAGCTTGTGTGGCCTCCTTGAGATAAATGGCATCACATGAGGAAAATCAAGAGCTAGAAAAGTCTAGACCTAGCTATGTGCTTTCAGGAGAAGATCCTCTCTTGATGAAGTCCTGTTCCTTTGCCAGACTGGGATGAGATGGGAGTAGAGAGAAAGGAGAGGCAGTGGCTGGCTGCTTCAGCACGGAGAATCCTTCTAAACCTGACATGAAAAGACACAGCACCTGGAATGCTGCAGGAAAGTCTATGGGCTGCGTGCAAGCTGGAGAATTCCCTCTATTGTACCAGCTATGCAAATGTAATTGTAGGCTAGAAAGTGCAGTGACTCATAGGTGAAGTGGATGTGAGAATATCTGGGTTAAAGAGAGTTTGTACTGAGGAGACCATGTGGAGGACCTCAGAAGATCCCAGGGAAGGGGGAGTGAAGGGAGCTAAAGAAAAGTCCTTGCAAAGAGTCATCCTGCTACAGGCTATTCCCTCGGAGCAGCAAGTGAGGAGCTCCTGAAGCTGTTTTCAGCTGGTGGTGTTTCAAAACACTCGGATACCTGGAGCAGTTGAAGATTTGGGGGTGGAGGCAAGGAGCAGAGAAAGCAGATGGAGATCAGAAACTCAGAGAATGAGGGTGTGGAAGAATTTTCTGTTTTAGCAGGTCATCAAATGGTAAATCAAAGGCTCTAATGCCTAGGGTGAGGGTACAGGTGGGACCTAAACCAGCACCCAGAGGTGATGGGCTCCAGCTGCTGTGAAGCCAGGCAGAGGGAGGAGGAGAGTGGCATTGCCACACTGTGTTTTTCTCCTCAAGTGCTCACTGATCAGATGGCCTCCATGATGTACACATCAGGATTCATGGCAATAAACCACAGAATCTCCCCCTTTTCTCTGTCGGACAGGCAGATGACAGATGAGGGGTGAAGAGATGGCAGTGGAGGTGATGAAAAGCCAAGCTAACCTCAGATGTCCCTATTTCTGCAGGGCAGGGGAGCCAGTGGTGCAGTAGGTGGGAGAATTAAGAGACAATGGACCAGATCCTGGCCCATTCCTGGTAAATCTAAGAGGTGAAAAGAGTGGATGAGCAAGTGAGGGGAGAATGTTGGCTCCACGCCACCTCACTGCTGACTTTCTGCACCACGAGCCACCTGCCAGGGCTTGGATTTCCAGAGCCACCTCTCCCTCCTGAGCCATTTGGCCACCACCCTGCAGCTGCATATGGGGTCCCTTCTGGGGTCAGGCTGTTTCATGGCTCCACGAGGTCCCTCAGAAGAAAAGGCAGAGGACAAGGTGTGGCAGAAGGCTGACACCCTGTCCCCTGCCATTTGTCACCCTGGGGTAGTTTTTACTCTTCTGGTTACCCAGAGGCTGAGCAGGGCTCTCTGAGGGGAAAAAGGCTTCCCACAGGTGGGAGCAGTCAGCCCTCACTCACTGCAGCTATTTGGGAAAACTTCCCCTCGGACCATCCAACTTTTCCCTTTGAGACACCTGCTTGAAATCAGCAATAAATCAAAGCAGCTCTTCTCAGGCAAGACATCTGTTGATCAGGATGTGCAGCAGCATTAAGGGAACCCAGGACGTGCACCACAGCCAAGCTGGAGGCTCAGGAGCTGCTAAACCCCAAATTTCTCCCCAGCTACCAGGCTCTGCTCTTTGCAAGCCCCCAAGGATTCCCCCAGCAGCAGCAGCTTGGCTTCCACATTGCAGAGCAGCAAAGTTTGGAACACGTAATTCTCTTTTAGTTTCTCTATAGATCAGCTATCAGAAATTACTATGTATAAAGATTTCCCTCTACAGGTGGTTAGAGCTCACAGCCTCTCACTTTCCCTTGCATCGCTTTAATTAGTATTTTGTCTCATAATTTACTTTCTTATTATTTTACCTCTTCCCCCCCCACACACCCTACGGGCATTCAGCCTGTTCCCAGTGGCAGCAAAATCCCTGTGCAAGAGATGTCAGCTCCCTTCCATCCTTCCCAAAAGCTTTCATGCTGCTGCTGACTTGGATTCTCTCTCTCTCTCTTTTTTTTTTTTTTTTTTTTTTTTTTTTTTTGCAATTAAAATTTAATTTGTGAGCTCATTACCCCAGTGAGTCGACGCCTTCCTTCTATCCCCCCCACCCCAAAAAAAAAAAAAAAAAAAAAAAATTAAAAAAAATTAAAAAAGTGACAAAGTGAAAGTTGCAGCCTCTGCAAAAAGTGTGTGTGGGGGTGTCTTAAACACCGAGCTCCCTGGCTGCTGGTGGAGCTTGCAAACCAGCCTGGTTTCCTGCAGGAACATCAAACACACAGGACACACGACACGACAGCTTAGGGAAGTCTTTGCAAGGAGGGGGAAATGCAATGTTTGTCCAGGTTTTTTTTCCAAAGGCAGGCAGCAGAACAAAAAAAAAAAAAAAAAAAAAAAAAAAAAAAAAAGTCTTACTTCTCGTAAAAGCATCGAAGCACTCAAATCAGAAAACTTTGCAAAAAAGCCAAAAGCCAACCACCTGCACGCACAGACACACGCACACACGCAGGCACACGGAGGGACCTACCTTGCAAAATCTTCTTCACTTATTTTTGTGTGCAAAGAAAAAAAAAAAGAAAAACAAACAACCCCAAACAGAAAAAACAACCTAAAAAAAACCAAAACCCAAAGCAAAACACTCCCTAAACAAAACAAAAAATAAATAATTCCCCCTCCCTCTCAAAGCGCTTTCCCCTCTTCCCCACGCCTTAGCTGGATTTCTAGGGAATTTGGGGATGGGTGGGAAGAGCCGAGGGTGGAGGGGCTATATAAATAAACCAGAGCGTTTCGAGCTGTGTATTGCGAAAGGCTGTGGGCTTCGGGTAATGTGTGCCTGCACTCTTCCAGGAGAAAAGGGAAAAAAAAAAAAAAAAAAAAAAAAAAAAGGAGGAAAAAAAAAAAAAGGCAAAAAAAAAAAAAAAGGCAAAAAAAAAAAAAAGAGGCGAAAAAAAAAAAAAAGCCAGTTCGTGTTCAGAGGCTGAGTTGGAGACAGGCAGAAGCAGCCCCCTCCTCCCGCCCCCTCTTTCTCCCCCCCCCGCACCGCCGCCCACGCACCACCCCCGCACCGCCGAGCCCGACACCTCCTGAGTGACTGCGCGGGGCGGAATCGCTCGCCCCCCCGCCGCTATTTATAGCCCAGCGGCTCCCGGCCCGGGCGGGCACACGCGTGTCCCTCCCTCCCTCCCTCCCCGCACCGCCACAATAACGCTGCCTTGCACAGGTAGCCAGGGGGTTGCGGTGGGGTTTTTATTGTGGGTTTGGTTTTTTGTTTTTTTTTTTTTGGTCTCTGCACTGCGTCTCATCACATTTTTTTTTAAATTATTATTTTATTTTTTCCTTATTTTATTTTTTCCTTATTTTATTTTTTCTTATTTTATTTTTTCTTCTTTTATTTTTTCTTATTTTTTTCTTATTTTATTTTTTCTTATTTTATTTTTTTCTTATTTTATTTTTTCTTATTTTTTCTTTTATTTTTTCTTATTTTTTCTTATTTGATTTTTTTATTTATTTTCTTTTTCTCTTATTTTATTATTTTTTCTTATTTTATTATTTTTCCTTATTTTTATTTTTCCTTATTTTATTTTATTTTTCCTTATTTTATTTTATAGTTTATTTTATTTTTTCTTATTTTATTTTTTTTTTTTCCAGGGGTGAGTGGGGCGTTTAAGAAGGTGGATGTGGAGGGGTGTTTGAGGGTGGGGGGGGGGCGGGTAGGGTGGTGTGTGCGGCAGCCGGGGTGGTGGTGGTGGAGCGGGCTCCCAGCCCTTGGCTCCTGGTAGCACAGTCAGTTCCTCCAGTGTGTGCTATTGACCTGCATTGACGTCATTGCGTCATTAGGTCTCCCTTAGAAACACTGACTTTCAAAAATAGTATCAAATTAATTCAACTGGCAGAGAGAAGCCACTAGCTGGAATGAGCCATAAAACTCCAGAATCTTCAGCCCAGCTTTGCTGTGCTGCACCCCCCCCTACCCCCTCCCACCCCCCCCTTAGCCCACCCCCCAAATCCCCCTCTCCTTTGCCCACCCCCTCCCCAGCCGAGCGGGCAGAAATCAGATTGTATGGAAAATACCACCGATGGAATAAAAAAAAAAAAAAAAAAAGAGGGAAAGAAAGGAGAGAGAGAGAGAGAGAAGAAAAAAAAAAAAAAAAAAAAAAAAGGGGGGGGGGGAGGGGGAGGGAGAGAGAGACCAAATTAGATTGCAAACCCTAGACCAGCCTCTCTCCCTCTCTTTCTCTCTCTCTCTCTCTCCCCTCCTTTCCCTTTTCTGATCTAAAAATATCCCCCCTGCTTGAGCTGACTGCGGTATCTTTTGTGTTGCATCTTTCTGTTTTTAGCCTTCGCATGAGCCATGGCAGGGTGGCCCGTGAGAGATCAGAAGCCCCAGATATTGATCCATCGATACCCTCTGGGGCCAGGGATTTAATTTCAGATTAAAGAGCTGCACCTTGATTTCTGGGCAGAGGGTGGGTGGGTGGGTGGGCAGATGACAGGGGTTATTTTAGGATACCATTCACCATTCTCTGAAGCCGCAAGCTTTCCACTTTCTCCCTCCAGATTCGTTTTAAAAATATCCTTCCCTCCTCACCCCACCTCTCTCACGTGGACCTGTGGGCAAGCACATGTCACCCCCATTCATACAAACACAATGCAACGGAGCAGTGGTAATTTGCAGAGATGGTACATTCACAAACAGCAGCCCAGTCCCTTTAATGCAGGTTGATCTCACAGAAAGGACACTGCAGCCCAGAGGAATTTCATCAGACTGGGGATTTAAAGTTGGGAGCTGCTCGTCGCCTTCCTTATTGTCTTCCCCCACCCCTAACTTTTAGCAAAACTGATGTAGCCTCTCTTTCTTTCTTCAAAAAGAAATAGCAGGAAAAAAATAAATAAATCCATTTACACCTCGAGTCCTGTGTCCAGTTCTGGGCCCCCCAGCTCAGGAAGGAGATTGAGGTGCTGGAGCAGGTCCAGAGAAGAGCAAGGAGGCTGTGAAGGGATCCAGCACAAGTCCTGTGAGGAAGGGCTGAGGGAGCTGGGGGTGTTGAGGCTGGAGAAGAGGAGGCTCAGGGGAGACCTCATCACTCTCTACAACTCCCTGAAAGGAGGTTGGAGCCAGGGGGGGGTTGGGCTCTTTTCCCAGGCAACTCTCAGCAAGACAAGAGGGCACAAGAGGTCTCAAGTTGTGCCAGGGGAGGTTTAGGTTGGACATTAGAAAGAATTTCTTTCTGGAGAGGGTGATCAGGCATTGGAATGGGCTGCCCAGGGAAGGGGTGGATTCTCCATCCCTGGAGATATTTCAAAAGAGCCTGGATGTGGCACTCAGTGCCATGGGCTGGGAACCACGGGGGGAGTGGATCAAGGGTTGGACTTGATGAGCTCTGAGGTCCCTTCCAACCCAGCCAATTCTAGGATTCTGTGATTCATAGATGGAAGACCTCAATCTTAGTGGTAGAAGACAGCAGAAAGCATGGATGGTGATTGACTTCTGAGCCTGGAGCAGGCACACACCCAGGGCAAGCTCCAGCCCAATCTATCCCTGCCCCATGCTCTGCAGAAGGACCACACAGCAGCTCTAGTCCTGCAATGTTCACACTTCAGGGGAGTGTTTGAAGCTGCTTTTTTTTTTTTTTTTTTTTTTTCTTTTAATATTGGTGAAATTCTTCAGAAACAGAGACACGGTGCTAGACAGCAATAATTTATAAGATCAGGCCAGAAATGGGGCTCTCACCCTGCAAACATTTATTCACGTGCCAAGTGTTAAGGCTGTGACTAATCTAATTTGAAATCAAGGGGATTACTCATAGTAGTAACATTAAATGCATGCATATTTGCAGGATCAGGGCCTAAATGATTAATCACCACTGCACCCAGGCACTGGTGGGTGCACCATTCCTTCCTTGCCATACTTTATCCCTGGATAAGCTCAGATCCATCCCAAAGAGTGTGCACTGCTCTGCTGGAGGGCAGAACCAGCACCATATCCTGCTTCCCAAGGATGCATGGAACACACCTCCCTATCCCTCTGCTCCATCTGATTTTTCTGCTGCTGCTGAGCCTCCCAGAGGCCCTGACTAACACCCCTCGGGGGCAAATCTGGAGTCACTCGAGCAAGAAGTTGTGGATGCACAGCCTGCCTCGGGTGGGCATCTCACGTGTCACTTTTTTTGCATGTGATGGCAAACATCCTCCTGTGGCTGTGACTGCTCCTGGGTACTCCTGAGTTGAGCACATGGGCTCCACCCTCATTTCTGTGGGGAAAAAAAAAAAAAAAAAAAGCAGGGGAAAGGATGAAAGCACTGCCATGATGGGAATCATCCATTCATTGATGCATTCATTCATTCCTCTCTGCATCACTGCTGCTATTATTGTGATTTTGCAAAAATGGTTTGGTTCAGAGTGATCTCTCCTCTTGGGGCCTCATTTCTGGGGGTGCTGGAGAAATGAGGAGTCACTCTCCTCCAAAAGTGACTTCACCTTTCAGCTCAAGCCCCCATGTTGGGATCAAACTGCTGGGTCACAGAAAATGAGGTGCAGATGGGCAAGGTACTGAGGCAAAGAGGTTTCCAGGCAGCTTGCTGGTTAAATAAGTGATTCAAGGTGACACGGGGTGTGGGCTGAGCCCAAGCTGCACCCCGTGCACCACGCAGGTGACTTCTTCTTCTCTTGAAAGCTTTTGGGATCAGAGTGATGTACATCTGCCCAAATGTTGTGATGTACATCTGCCCAAACCCCACTATCTCTGGTTTAAAGCCAACATTTGCAGAGTTCTCTAAGATAAACAGTCCCATGTTGTTTTAGAAACATAAGTAGGCAGGAAAAATCACTAATGACTGAGGGAAGATAGAAAACAGGTAAAAAAAAACCAACCAAACAAACCCAGGATTAAGTTACCTAGAGCAAGGAAAGTGAATGCAGTCAAAGGCAAACAAACAGCTTGGTCATCTGCCCTGATTAAGTCCCTGAGACAAAATCCCTATAACACAAGCTAACACAAAATCCCTTTAACAATCCCTTTAACTTGTTCTTCAGTTTCTGCATTTGTTTTTTCATATTTTAGGGGTTGTGGTGGTGACCAGGGGGAAGGTTTTGGGGCAGGTGCACTGACTGAACAGGGCTGGATGGCTGCAGAGAGGAGAAGGATTTGAAGGAGAAACTAAGGCTCCGGAGAGGGAAAAGGGATTAGAGAGAGGGGGTTAAAGGGTGATGGGAAACAAAGGAAAGGAGCGAAGCTGGGCCCCTGTCCCAGAAACTTGATGAGAGGCCTGGCAGAGAAAGAAGGAGAGGTCGGCAGTGAAGGGAGCGCGTTACAAACACTCTCCCTTCTCACTGTGTGAGCAGAATATGTCAGTGGAGAACCTGCACCCATTTCCAGGGTTGCCAACACCAGGAGAAGCCTGGAAATGGACCTGGGCTCTTGTTCCCTGCACCAGGTACCTGCACCAGGCCATGCAGTGCTGCCCAGCTCCTCTCTGCTCCCAGGTCCCTGCAGGTGTGGGGTCAGAAAGTGGGGGTATAAAAGATGGATATATCTCAGGAAAAGAGGGAAGAGAGCTGCAAACAGAGCATCCATGGAGAGGAAGAGGAGAGGGGCAAATATGGGTGGAGCAGAGGGGATTTCAGTGGAGCTGAAGCAGTGTGGGGGAGGAAAAAGAACCAGAAGGAATATGGAAGGTGAAAGTGATGGAGAGGAATGGGAGAAGCTGGACAGCTGGGCTTCACAAACTTCCCAACCCACACCCCATACCTCAGGGGGTTTTGGGCTGTTTTGGTTCAGGTCTCCTGCTCATCTCTTCTCATTTTCCTCTCTAGATTCCAAAGTGTGGTGGAACAGAGGGGATTTCAGTGGAGCTGGAGCAGTGTAGGGGAGGAAAAAGAACCAGAAGGAATATGGAAGGTGAAAGTGATGCAGAGGAATGGGAGAAGCTGGGCAGCTGGGCTTCACAAACTTCCCAACCCACACCCCATACCTCAGGAGGTTTCAGGGGGTTTTGGTTCAGTCGCCTTCTCATCTCTTCTCATTTCTTCTCTCCAGATTCCAAAGTGTGGTCGCTGGCTCCAGGCTGTTCCCCTGCCATTCCCCTGCTCCTCTCAGAGGCTGCATGCATGCTGATACCTGCAAACACAGGAGGGCAAAGTCAGGGGAAGCAGTGGCTTGGCTTTGGACATGGACATGGAAAAGGTTGACATGGAAAAGGCTGACATGGAAAAAGTTGTCCTTTTTTTTTAGAATTTTTTTTTATTTTTATTTTTCAGGAGGGTGGTGGTGGGGTATGAACCAAAGTAAAATTGGATGTTCCAAAGCTCTTCTTGGAGGGAATTGAATTCTCTTCATTTCCTTTCAGGAAGCAGAGGAGCAGAGAATGGCTGTGAGCAAGCATGGAAACCCTGGAGATAGGGAATGGTGTTGCACAACCTTGTTTGCAGTGGGAGTTCAGCCCTGGGCACTGTGCCACAGCAGGGCCCTCAGCTCCCACTGCAGATGCTCTGGAAACCAGCACAGAGGACTCCTGGACACAGCCTGACCTCTCCCAAATACACATCCCATTAAAAGTTAGCTGGAATTTTCCCTTTCTAGAGAAATTCCTCCTGTGAGATGGCCTTGCTCATCCCTCCCAAGCACCACTGATGCACATCACCAGGCTGTGGGGGACTCTTGGAGCAAGAGGTTGCTTAAGGGCACATTGGTCAAACCAACATCCATGCTTCACCCCAACCACCAGGGTTCTGCAACAAACTGGGGGCTGGGATGCTCACAGAGTGAGATGTGTTCAGCACCAGGTTGGATGGGGCTTGGAGCAACCTGGGCTGGTGGGAGGTGTCCCTGCCCATGCAGGGGGTGGCACTGGGGGAGCTTTAAGGGCCCTTCCAACCCAAACCAGTCTGGGATCAAATAACCAACAGGTCATCTCTCAGCACAGCCCTTGCACTGTAGCATGATCCCTGCTTTCCCAAAGGATAAATTCAGCTCCAGCCAACACACTTAGCACACTCAAGAGATGCAGATAAAAGCCAGATTTCCAATTTGTTGCCTGTAATTCTAATAGCACACCCCACCCCACCCCCCCCCCAAAAAAAAAAAAAAAAGGAAATGTCTCAGCTTTAATTATTAGGCTCCTCATTTTCTGTCGTGTCATTCCCAGGAGCCAATGCCAGCAGGACACAGCAAAGATTGTGTCAGGGAGGGAGATTTCTCTGAGCATTTTGTTGCTTACTGCTCAGGCATTGCAGACCTGGGAATATTGGAGCTTTCTAGAAGAGCAGGGAGACACCAGGCTAACTGTGCAGCAACAAATGTTCTGAGCACTACCTGATGGGGAGAGAAGGCAATTTCAGAGCTTTATGGTCAGGTATGGGAGAGCATCCTGTGCAAAAGGAGATTCCAGCCTAAACAAGGAGTCCTACAAAGAAGAAAGATCAGAAAAGGGGAGGGAGGATGGGGAGGGCAAGCTGCAAAATGTAGCTGTAGGTGGGACAGACACGTCTTGCTATTTTCAGCTTTTTCATCAAATTGGCATCCTGTGTTTGGAGGCTACTAGGAATGACAGCAGAAGGTTCAGTTCTTGAAGAACTGGGAGATTTTTAGTCTGGATAGGCTGCCTGGCTGGGTTTCATAGGGCCATGGGCTGCACAGGCATGAGAGCAGACAAGAATGGGGCTGTGTTTAGCCCCAGCTCAAAGAAAAATGTGTTTTGGGGTTTTTTTTCCCCACACAAGTAAGGGTTACCTTCACAATTTGAAGTCCAAAGGGAAATTTCTGGTCTGCACAGGCTGCAAGAATTCTGAGGGAGGGAGGATTTATCTCAAATTCAACAAAAGCAACATCATGAGCAGCTACAGCACTACCAAAGCCCTGGAAAACTGGTAACACAGTGAAAGGCACCTGTCCTACATCCCATCTGCACCAAACACGGCCCAGGGATGAGCTGGGCTTCCCAAAGCTTTGTCCCTGCTAGATGTATAAAGCTGAGTGGTGTGGAGTTGCTGTCAGCCTCATGAAATAGTGACAGAGTTTCTGAGAGGAGACCCCTGAGCAGCAGCCCTGGAGAGGATGTCCCAGGCTTTTGTGCACTTCTGGCTGGGTTTCTTCTGCTGAGCAAGTACAGCAATTTTACCATATATTCACACCATCATTCAGGGCAGAAAGCCCTTTGCTGATTTATTTCTATCTCCTCTGCACTGTGGCTCAAAGTCTGAGAGAGGCCATTTTGGGCAAACTGGATGAAGAGCTAAATCTGATTTGTACCACACGGATGCCCAGACTGCTTCCCCTCTTTCTGGTTTTTTTTTTTTTTTATGCAAGACCTTACAGCACCTGTACCCTGCTCACACCTGGGCAGGGGGAAACACAGAGGGCAAGTTTGCCTTCTGACCTGTGTGCCAGGGGCTTTTTGCCTTTTATAAGTGGGATGAAGAGGTTTGAAAGCTGAGCTGTTGAACATGAACAACAAGAGGCTGGAGGCCTGATCCTCCTTTCCTGCTTACTGGAGGAGGTGATGCTCTGGCTCACCACTATGAAGCAAGTGAGTATCTCCCCTCCACTCCTATGGAACTTTTTCTTTCTGGGCACAGGCTTGTAGGGCAGAGAGAAGTGAGGATTGCTTACCCACACCTTGTGTCACTTAGGACCATCCTGATGACACCTCCTTATCCTTGGCTGAACTTCACTGCTGTCACTGGAGCTACAGGCAGCAGGCTGCACATTTTAACTCATGTCCTGTGAAGTTATCAACTGATTCCCAGCACATCTGGCTCCAGTTTGGATTGAGAAGACAGGACTCTAAAAAAGCCAACAAAACAACTATTTACTGTGAGATGCCCAGCCAGAAAATCTTCAGCTCATCTCATATTTTTTTTTTTTTAAGCCAATGGACTGGGAAATCTGTTGGAAAGCAAGACTTGGCAGTGGCCATTAGCAGTCCCTGGTCCTCTAATTCATCAGAGCATTCACAGGCACCTGGTAAGAGCTGGGCTGAAGCATCCCCAGGCTCCCTCTTCAGTGCTCAGCCCCTCTTCTCTTCCCTCCACCCTGTACAACACCCCCAGACCCCTCCACAGCACTGAAGAAGAGAGCAGGAGCTGAGTAACTTACCAGGGGGAGGATGGGTTCAGTCCCACCAGGCTGGGAGATGGAGCTGGGTGGTGAGTTTTGCTTGGGAAGAAATGTTCTGTGGGGAAATCTTCTCCTTTGCTACAAGCTTCCTCTTCTGCCTTGCCTAGCAGAGGAAGTAAAAACGCTTGGCCGAGCACGTTTGCTGCAAAACCTTAAAAAAAAACAAAACCCCAACAACAAAAAAAAGCATCCCCAGAGCCCGCTGAGGCCCCAGCCTGTGGCCATCCCTGACCTCCTCCCAGCTTTGGCGCTGCCTCTCTCCTCACTTCCAGCGGAGTTTGGGAGCAGAATTCGGATTTCTTGGACTCTCCTCCCCCCCCACCAGAGGTCCCTGGTCCAGCAGCAGAGCGGAGAGGCCCCGAGGTGCGTTTGAAGCCCCCTCCGCTCCTCCCGCATCCTTCCTGCCCCGCGGCCGCGCTTCCCCCCGCCGCTCCCCGCGGCTTCTCCAGCGGCGTTAAGTTATGCACACACCATTCACCGATTGTTCGGCATTTTTTTGTCAATGAAAGGCACATTTTATGAATTAGAAGAGCACATGCCCCCTTGTGGTTTGCCTCCGCTCCCTGCTCCGCTCCGCCAGCATCCTCCTTCCCCACCCCGGCGAGGAGAGAACGGGGCACGGCTGGGACCTCTGCACGGGGTAAAAAAAAAAACCAAAAAACCAAAAAAAACCAGCCCAGGGCATCCCCGAAGAGATGGCTGGAGATTTTGGATGATGAGCTGAAAGGACAGCATAAAAGAAAAAAAAAAAAAAGAAAAAAAAAAAAGAGAGAAAAATAAAAGGAAAAAAAAGAGAAAAAATTTAAAAAGGGGAAAAAACCTCAGTTTTTTGAGGAGTAAAGGGATCTTTATTTCTAAAGGGCTTTAAGAGGGGTTTAGCTAATTGCTTCCAACTGGAAAAGCAAGGAGGCAGCTGACGTGCAGCCCCCTGTTCATTCATGGAGCAGCAGGTACAGCAAATGGCTTCTGCCTGACCTATATGGCTCAGACACCCACCAGGGAGCAGGAGTGGAGCTGCTTCTTCCCTGCTTTTTTGCTTCTCACCCCTGCCAGGCCCCAACCTGGGATTTTCTGGGGTTGCCTGTGGTAGCAGTTTAATTATGAGAACCAGTTCTAACTGAGGGCTGAGCTGAATCCCATGACCTGGAAGGACTCCTGAAAGGTCCTGGGTGCCTCACCTTGATTTGGGAAATAGAAGAGCAAAGCTCATCCACCAGGGGAGGAGACTGACAGCACTGATCTCTCATTTCCAATCAGGGTCACACCCTGCAGCTTTTTTTCACACCAACACCCAAGGAGACAGAACCCAGAAAAAACATTTCCAAGCCCAGGGGAGCCCCATCCTCACAGGTTGTGGGGTTGCTGTCCCTGGGATTGTGGCTGGGATTAGGAACCAGGAATGCCTGGGCTCACATCCCAGCTCTCCCATCACTCCTCCTTTCTTAGGCAAGTCTCTGTAAAATGAGTAGTTAGTTCTCCACCTCCTGGGGGCTGTGTGGCTGAATTATTGATGGGAGAAGGTGAAAAGCAATAAACAAGAAATCAGCCAAATTGCTAGCATGAGGGCAGAACAGGTATTAATATAATTATGAAATATAAAAATCTTTTGTTCCTGCAAATGTGGCAAGGAGTGCAGTCTCATGGTTACCAGAGACAGGGAGAGGCAGGACTCCTGGGCTGCAACACCAGCAGCTGCCTGGCAATTTCCTGGGCTCAGGACTCAAGGCTTACCTCAATTTGGTCTTGCAACTCCAGGTTCTTTGGTCAGGGATTTCCTCTTCATGTTTGGGGTAGTGCTGTGGAGCCCCAAGGGCAATACTGTGAAAAGCTACCCTGCTAGGCATGAAATAGATGGATTTCTAGATTTGCAGCCCCTTCCTGCTTAGCTATCTGGGTATGTTCTTAAAAGTGTTTCGGGGTGAGCCCCTAACCTTCCTGTCTGCACACACAAGGACCTCTCCATCATGAGAATGGACACAATCAGAGTTTAAAAATACATCTGGGAGTGGGTGTTAGGAGTGACCTTTGTTTTTTTCTGCCTTAGACAGGGAGCCTTGTTTTTCAGTAAGCCTTACACAGTCTTACATAGCTGGTAGGTTTGTTTTTTTGTTTTTTGTTTACTTCACGTGGCTGTCACTTCCAAATACTTGTATGGGAGCTGTAGCTTGAATGCTTTCTGCCTCCTCTGCTGGGTCTTTTCATGAACCAGCACAGGTTTCTCCTCCTGAGCGAGCAGAGTGTCTCTAATAAAAACCATGGCAGCTAAATCTGGGATTGCTGTGTATTCTCCTCACAGGTCCTGGTTCAAAACATTCAGTCTTGCAGAGAAAGCCCCATCCCACACAGGGAGAGCAGCCAGTAAACTAGATCATCTCTCCTCCTCAGGAATGCAGCAGAAGCAAGCAGCTTGCTAACGTGTCTGTCTTGGGGCCAGCTCCTCTGGCTCCCAAAAAGAGAAGGGGAGTCAGCACTGGGAGAAAAAAAAAAATTGGAACTGCCACCTGCTCAAGGGAGAAAATGATCCTACAACCCCCACCTATTACCTCTCAGGTACAACACTCAAGATGCAACCAGGAAGAAGCAGTCAGGATTTTGCTCCAGAGCTGGGACTGGAGCTCCTGTTGGAGATGGCAGGGAAAGTATTCCCGTTAGCAACAGCATCCTAAGGATCCAGTACATCCCCAAATATCCTTGTTGCTCTACAGAGAAGCCAGGTCTACTAAATTACTGAGGAAAGGATGTTTTTGCTGGGTTACAGTTCTTCCCTGGTGCTGTTGGTACCTCCCCTGCCTCCTCTGTCAACAGAAATGGGACTGTAGGAGAGAGGCAGAGGGATTTTCCCCTCTGTTTCTCCTCTTTCCCCAGGAAGCATTAACCTGCCCACCTCTGAAGGACAGAACACCTTGCCACCTGCATCACAGCCCAGTCAGCCTCACCTCTGTGCCTGGAAGATCGTGGAGCACATGATCCCTAAAGCCCTAAAGCATCCTCCCTAAAGCTCTGATGAGGCACCTGGAAAATGGGGAGGTGGTTGGTGGCAACCAGCATGGCCTTACCCAGGGCAAGCTGTGCCCCCCTGACACATTTAGTGGCTTTTTACGAGGGGGTCACAGCACCAGTGGAGAAGGGGAGAGCACCTGACATGGAGAGGTGGCCCCATGCTTACCTTGTGAAGTTCCACACAGGCAAGTGCAGGGTCCTGCAGCTGGGTCAGGGCCATCCCGAGCACAGCCACAGGTTGGGAGGAGAATGGTTTGAGAACAGCCCTGAGGAGAAGGACTTGGGAGGCCTGGTTGATGAGAAGCTCAACAGGAGCTGGCAGGGTCTGCTTGCAGCCCAGAAAGCCAAACAAATCCTGGGCTGCATCCCAATAAATGTGGTCAGCAGCTCAAGGGGTTGATTTGCTCCTTCCACTCTGCTCTGCCCAACCTGGAGCGTCCAGTTCTGGAGCCCCCAGCCCAGGAAGGAGATGGAGCTGTTGGAGTGAGTCCAGAGGAAGGACATGGAGACGTCAGGGGAATCTTTCCTATGGATACAGCCTGAGAGAGATGGGGTTGTTCAGCCTGGAGAAGAGAAAGCTCTGGGGAGACCTTTTAGCAGCTTTTCAGTATCCAAAGGGGCTCCAAGAAAGCTGGGGGAGGGCTTTGGACACGGGGGGTAGGGAGAGGACAAGGGAAATGGTTTCCAAGTGGGAGAGGGGAGATGGAGGTTGGAGATGAGGAAGAAATTCTTTGGGGTGAGGGTGGTGGAGTCCCCATCCCTGGAGGCCTTGAAAAGGCATTTGGAGCTGGTCCTTAAGGACATGGGTTAGGAGTTGGCTGTGGTGTTGGTGCAAGGTTGGGCTGGATGAGCTTGGAGGTCTCTTCCAAGCTAAAGATTCTGTGCTGAGCCCCTGTGCCAGGTTTCCCAGGGAAGCTGTGGCTGCCCCATCCCTGGCAGTGTCTCAGGTCAGGTTGGATGGGGCTTGGAGCAACCTGGGCTGGTGGGAGGTGTCCCTGCCCATGCAGGGGTTGGCACTGGGGGAGCTTTAAGGGCCCTTCCAACCCAAACCAGTCTGTGATGATTTTATGATTTCCCTCTCCCCAGGCCTGAGACCCCATCAGACCAAACTGCTGCAGTGGGAGCAATGGGGGCTCAGGGCTAATCCTGAAGGACACTGGAAGCCCCCATCAGTGTTGGTTGCCATCTGGGGCCCATCCCAGCTGCCACTGCCACCACATCAGTCTTTGCACTGCTGCTGCCTTAACCTGGGGTGTGGGGAGGCTCTGGCTGGGGATGGGCTGCAGAGCTCTTCATAGTGACATGATAAAAAGAATGAACCCGGGTGGTTCATTCATTCTGGACCCAGTGTTAGAAGAATGGATGGTGGGAAGGAACTCTCTGAATCAAGCAAAGGGACAAGGTCAGAAGATAAAACTGTGATAACCTGCTGCAAACACCAGTGGGGTAGGAGCACTCAGATTCCCAAGGCTCCCATCCACCACCCCCCCACACAGCCAGAGCTGCATTCTGGATTTTTTTTTTCCTCCCCACCTTTTCATCTCCTTGGCACAGTGGGGATGTGACTGTCCCAGCCAGGTGGGGCAGGTGGCCTCTTGTGGCTGGGGGGTGATGGATGGATGGATGGATGGATGGAGGCAGGGTGGGCTGCAGCAGGGAGAATCTTCCTACTCCGCCCCACCAGAAAACATTTACCACGGGGATCTCCGGTGTTTGTCACGGGGATGTTTGGTGCTTCCATCCCCCCCAGCACATGGGGCTTATGTGCCTGTGTCTAAATATAGACTCAGGCTCAGCAGGTCCCCAGTTTTAGGGCAGGGGGGGAGGCAGGAGCTGCGGCTGGCAGCACGCAGCCCTCCCCTGCGCCGTGCCGCTGATGTAACCCCCCCGGCCTGGGGATGGGGGATGTGGGCTGGCACCCTGATGGGCTTTTGGGATTTTTTCTTTTTTCTTTTTTTTTTTTTTTTGGGGGGGTGGTGTCACGTGGAACCGCAACCGTGGTGTGGGGGGATGTGAGGGCGTGAGGAGGAAGAGGATAAAGAGGAGGAGGAGGAAGGGGGGGGGGGGAGTGTCTGCCTGCCAGGCTTTCCCCAGCCCACCCGACTGCCCGGAGGGGCGGTGAGGGGCAGGGGCAGCACGGCAAAAAGCTGTGCTGAACCCCCTGTAAAAAATAAAATAAAATTTTTTTTAAAATCTGCAGTTTGGTGTCTGCCTGGGTTTTCTTTCTCTCTCCTGCTCCTCTCTCGCCCTGGAGTTCTGTAGTAGCCCTGAATTAGCATGTCACGTGTATGGCATGTGGAAATGAATCAGGGGCATGTGAGGAGGAGGAGGACGCCTGTGTCTGTGTTTGCATCCAAGGATCTCCTCTCACTCTGTGTTTGCGTAGGTGTCTAGCTCCCTTCTCCCCCCTCCCATCCCTGCCTGCCTCTCTCTCCCTGCCTCCCTCTCATCCCTCCATCTGGCCAGCCCAGCTCTCCCTGCCAGCTCAAGCAATACCTCAAGCAGAAACTGCAGATTTTTTTTTTTTATTATTTTTTTCCTTGCACCCCGTTAGGAAAATAGTGTGGCCCTGGATTCTCGACAGGTGCTCGGGGGAGGGCACGCCACACCTGCTCCAAAATGCGGGGCTTGTGCTCCCAAATGAAAGAAGCATTTTTTAATTTATTTTTTTTTTTCCCCTCTCCCCTCCCTTCCCCGGATTTTTTTGCTCCTTAGTCAGCACCTCAAGCCCTGCAGACTGCACCAAGGGCAAGCTTCTGAGCGCTAACAACAACAGAAGACAGCAGCCAGCCCAGCCCCACACCATCCCTCTCTTACTGGGGACCTTGCCCTCACCCCTCTTGCCATCAGCACACGTCAAGCCGGGCGGGACCCACACCCACCCGGGACAGGGAAGCAGGCAGGACCCACGGGGAGAGGCACCGACCCACCCAGGGATAGGGAGGATCCCTAGGGAGAGGGAATAGGGGTGGGGGGGAAGCAAAGGCTGAGCCAGAGCTGCGGGGGCTGCGGAGGAGGCACCGGGAGCATCCCGGGAGGTTGCCACGGACGTGCCACGGTTCTGCCCCTCCCAGCCAGCCAAGGTCGGAGCCTGGCACCCCAAAACAGTGATGATGCTGGGAAAGGGGTGGAGAGAGCAGCTTTGCACCCCACCCCCTGTGGCAAGGGGGCCACACAAGCCCAGAGTTTCGCAGTGCCAGGTGAGGGTGACTCTGGCTGGACCAGTTGCCTCCTCCCCAGGGGACCATCTCCAGTATGGATCTTTTTTTTTTTTCTTAAACTCTCCCCCTGTACTGGGATGTCTGCATTCCCCAAATCCACTTCCCAGGAGCAAGGTCTCACTTCCAAGGACTCCCAAACCCCAGGCGAGGGTTGTCCCAAGATGATTTCATTCCAAGCCCCCATCCTAACTGGGGAATAGCTGCCTCCCACCCTCTCCCACTCCCCCCCCCCTCGAGTCCGTGCTCAAACAGCTTTTGATGCTTCCAGCATCCCTCCCTTGCCAAGTCCCTGAGACGACTCCCTCCTGCCCTCTGCTCCTCTCTGCTTCCACACCACGTCCCCTGCTCCACACAGCCCCTCCCTGCCCTCCTCTCCCCCTCTCCCTGCCCTGTCCCATGCCCTGTCCTCTCCTGTCCCCCCCCCGGGGCTGATGCTGCTGCTGCTGCCAAGGTGCAGCCCGGTGTGGCTATAAATAGCTCCTTAAGCTCCTCTCTCATTGACACCGCTTGGACAGAGGATGGAAAAATAAACAAAGGAAACTCCATTCAAGCTGAGCTCCAAGCAGCAGCCACATTCCTGGTGCTAAATAATAACAGATTTTTTTTCCCACCAAGGTGTGTGGGGAACAGAGGGATTGGCATAGGGAGGGGAGAGAGAGAGAGGGAGAAAGAGAGAGAGGAGGAATCAAAACAAATTATACACACCAAGTGCATGTCAATATTTTGGTCCCTCTCGTTCTGCCCTGTAGTAGTTAAGCACACGCAGATTGCCTATATTTAGAAAAGGGAATATTTTTAAATACTCTGAGATGGAGATTGTTGCCATTAATAATGGTGGAGCACATTGGAGGAGGCAGAGCTGGCAAGGAGCTGTCGAATGTTGCTTTAGTGACATATAGAGGCCTGAGAGATAAAAGACAGGGCAGGAGCAGAGCAAATATTTTGAAATCAAGCAGTGATTACCCTGAAGTTTGCAGTTGTGTTGCTATTTTTACACAGGGGGCTGTTTGTGCTGGGAGATTATTCACAGTTCCCTGGTGCAGAGACTCGGGCAGTGGGAGAAGGATGATATTATCAGGGGGGTATTTTATTTTGTGGTTTTACCTTTTTTTTTTTTTTTTTTTTTTTTTTTTTTTTTTTAATTGAGGAAAAAAACATACCTTTCTGTAGGAGAAAGGTTCAGCTCAGAATGGCTGAAAGCAGGGATGGACACACAAAAGATTAGCATTTATTACCCAGTTCTGGGATGCTAACTCAGCCTGGCTTATGAAGGGCACCCTCTGCATTTCAACAAAATCCTCTTTTTTTTTTTTTTTTTTTTTTTAATTTCACCCCCTCCATTCTGTCCTTTACCAAAACAACCTCTCCCAGTCCCATTATTCCTACAGGGATTTTAACAGGGAATTTTCATTTATGTTACGTGGGGAGGTAAACAACCAAGTAAGAGCTGCACCACAACATCCTAGAAGCTATACATGCCTGGTATGAAGAGACTACCCAAGAAGCTTAGTATGTGAAAAGAAGAGAAAGAGAAGAAAAAGAAAATAATAAAGACAAAGGGAAAAAAAAAAAAAAAAAAAAAAGTCACCTTTTAGTCTTACTTTGTAGCTGGATAAATGAAAGTTGCTCCCCAGCCATCAGGGTGGGATGCTCATCTTCCTCTGGGTCCTCCTGGGAGGCAGTCAGCCATAGCAGGCACTTCATCACCAAATATGCCCAAGGAAATACATCCCTAACTTCTGGAAAAGCCCCAAAACCCCTTCAGGCTCCAAGTTTTCCCCACACCCATGTGCAGAGAGAACAGAGCTGGTCTGATGGGTAGGAAAGTGCTGGGAGCAGATGCTGCCCTGGCTTTCTCTGGCTCCTGCCCTGCTCTGACATGGGGAAGCCAGGGAGTGAAATTAATCAGTGATTTGTAAATGAAAGTTAGGTTACAGAAGATGCTGAAAAATTGGGGAATATTGGGAGCTGGAGGCTCTCCTACACTGCCTCGCACACACACTCAGTGCCAGGAAAAGCCATCCCCCTTCCTCACCTGGTATTCACCCACATCAGGGTGAAGCTCAAGCTGTCAGCTCACTTGTGAGGACGTTGGGAGATTTTTGGGTTTGTTATTTTTTCTATCTTGGCGTACTCAGCCCACATATTTGGGCTTTTCCCTTACAACTTTCTTACAAACATATGTAGTGAGAGGCAACAGAACCAAGCTGCATCCTTTCCCTGGAGGGAGAGGGGTGGGTAGAGGTGGGCATTTCAGCTTAAGCCTGCTACACTTGCTGAAAAAACTTCCCTTTAAATATACATGTGGAGTTCAAATCTATCTTCAGCTAAACCTCTGAATGAAAAACAAGTCTTCAGGCTCCTTCCAGCAGTCTGGTGCACAGGCAGCACACCCCACAGGCACAAGCCAGGCATTTGGGGGAGAAAGGGAGGGATTCCCGTGAAGGAAACCCCACTCACTGCCTCCAGTGAGATGCTGGGGAGGGCTCCTCTCCTTCCCAGAGCTGTGAGCAGGAGTTAGAATCACAGAATCCTAGAATAATTTGGGTTTAAAAGGACCTCTAAAGCTCATCCAGTCCAACCCCTGCAGTATCAGGGACACCCTCACCCAGATCAGGATGCTCAGAGCCTCCTCAAGCCTCACCTTGAACATCTCCAGGGATGAGGCCTCAGCCACCTCCCTGGGCACCCTGTGCCATTGATCCTTCCCCTTCATGGTAAAGAATTTTCTCCTCACATCCAATCTAAATCTCCTCTTCTCTAATTTAAACCCCTTGCCCCTTGTCCTGTCACTCCAACCCTTGCACACAGTCCCTCTCCACCCTTCCTGCAGCCCCTTCAGACACTGGAAGGTCACTCTTAGGTCTCCCTGGAGCCTTCTCTTCTCCAGGCTGAACACCCCCAGCTCCCTCAGCTGCACTGATTCCCTCATTCCTTTGGGAATTCCCCCATTACTCCTCCTCACAGACACCCAGAGAAGCCCCATCTCTTGGAGCAGAGAGGCTGAGGAATGCCACTCAAATGATGTAAATGGGTTTGTGCTCCCACTGCCCACCTTGTACCAACTCTTCCCTCTTCCAGTTAATCTTGTCCTTGCAACCTGCCTCTAGTCTGCCCTTTGGCATCAGAGAGTAGGATGGGATGGGCTCAGGTATGGCAGGGTACCAACTTTTGCTTTTGCCACATATCTGTGGCTAAAAAATGAGAGGTTTGTTAGTACATTAGTTTACTACAAGCTCTCTTTCCAAAAAAAAACCACCAAAAGGGTCTTTCCTTCTCTTTACATTTTGGCTGTGCTGGCTCATCAAGCTAATGATGGTGGAAACTACTCTGGAGGGCATCTATTGCTTATCTAATCTGTCCTCCTAGCTGCAGCAGAGTCAACCTTAACCAAAGTCATTCCTTACAGATGTTCAACCTTTCTGAAGGCTTCCCCAGCATCTGTTTATGCCACAATCTCCATTTCACAGAGGGCCCTCTCTGTGCTACCCATGGTTCAGCATTTTCCACATTCACATCCCCAACCTGAGCACCTGGATGGGCCTGGCCAAGGGCTGTGGCCATTCCACAAAAAAAGGGACTCCATGGCCATGCATTGGATTGTCAGTCCAGGTTCTGGAAGCATCCAGCTCCCCAGAAACCCTGAGTGAGTGTAGGGGGAACCTGCACTGCAGAGCTGCTGGGGTGGGGGCAACAAAACTGGGAGAGGTAGAGACCTGGGCACCTTCTTCTGCTTCTGTCTCATACCCTGGGGGACAACACAGGCTGCTGGGCTGCTCTGAGAGATCTACAGGGACAGTGGCCCCATGCCAGCTGGGTGTTTTATTCCTACTTTGCTTCTCCTGTAAAGATAGGCTCAGGTGACTCATATGTCACTGGCCACACACTATGTATTTAAACTCACTGTCATGGGTTTGATTGCTGAGGGTTAGGTTGTCATTGGTTTCTTTATTTATTTATTATCATTATTAATATTAATAATAATAATTCCTTCTCCTCTGCTCTCCTCCATTTAATTATGGCTGTGTAATCTGAAGATCTCTAAGGCTCTAACATGAGGTCTCTGGCTACCCAGTTTCCTTGCTCACAATTAGCAAATGGAGACAAGAACAGCACTGGGGGAAAGGGGTTTTAACTAAAGGTCCTTCAGAGGATCTGTGGTACTGAGCTCTCATCACTAGCAGGTGGACATGAGGAATGTTTTAAGGTTTCAAGCCCAAGTTTCAGGACATTTAAACCAATCTAGAAACCAGTCTTTGTTGGACTTCCTAGAGGCAGACAAATGTTGAGCCATTAGGAGCACTAAAAGGATGCTAAGCCTTCCTCTGAAGTGTTCCAGAAACATGGAACCACACTGATGCCTGGTTCCCCTTAGCTGAGAAATTCTCATTTCTGATCAAATGCCACTGAGCAGTGGCTTCTGAGCAGCACAGCCCCAAAAGGAGTGGTTTTTTTCACCTTGTGATTACAGCTGCTGCTTTCTCCCTCTTTTCTTCTCCATCTCCTGCCACATTTCTCTCTCCAACTTCACACTTATTCCCAGACAGATCCTTGTGGAGGGCAGGGGCCTTAGGCACGGTCAAGAAAAAGACAGGAAAATTCCAGAATGTTACCCCTGGTGCTTCCCCTTCTAATTCTACACTTCACTGATGTGTGGGGAGTACAAACACATTAACCACGAGGCAGACTGATCACCAAGATCAGCCAAAATCTTGCTTCTGAGTTCAGTATCTGTTCACCATGCTCTTGATACCCAGCAACACCTGAATGTCTCATTCCCCATTCCTGCAACACTGACTTGGGGTCTTCAGCCTGGTGTTCTCTCCTCTTAGGATGAACCCAAAGTACAAAGTCAGAATAGCACCACCCAGAATTCAGAAAAGCAGAGGGGGTGTTTTGGGAACAGATTTCAGTTCAGTGATTGGGTACAGGTTGGGGACATTTCCCATCTCTAGAACAGGTGAGAGGAATTCCCTACCACAAATCCCTTCTTCCCAAGAAGCCATTTTGCTTTTGAGGGAGAGATTTCAAATTCTTTTTGTAATTTTCTTTAAGTGCATTTGAGTGAAAAATAGTCAATATTTCACACTTGGCCTCCTCAAGGAAAACATCATCCCTATAATGACCTACCTGTTTCTGAGGGTCTTTCCTGCTCTCACAGAAGCTTCACTGACATCTCAGGTGCTGTTGGAGCCTCTTTGCTGATGTGCTGGGCTGTACCACAGTAACAGGTGATCAGGGAAAGAGAGAGATGATGGCTACACATCTCCCAAGCAGATACCAGTCAGGCACCACAAGATGCTGGTCATGCCCAGACAGACCTGAAAGTAGAAAAAAAAAAAATCAAAATCAAAAAAACCCCTCCCACAGAAGTGGCTGATTGTTGTAAGCAGGACAGGCTCATTTAGGCAATGCTATGCTTTAATTGTCATGGCAATGGAAAAACTCTCCTACACTGTTCCCAATTTTTCTTGCTGCAGCTCCACAGCTGAGACCTGCCATGGGCTGCATCCCTGTGCAGGTGGTCCCGTGGAGAGACTTGGTATTGCCCACAGCTGCAGGGCAAAGGGCTGGGCTAGGAGTCCATGGGACAGCAGGGAAAAACCATCAGACCTTCTCACTCTGCTTAAAGATGGGACAGATGCAGTGACACAGTACCTGAAGCAAGAAATTTCTCTGTCATTCCCTCCTCAGTGATGATGCTCCACTCTAGAAACCAAGGGCAATGCAGGTAGCCAAAAGGGGGAATCTCCTAGCCCAGGTTTCCAAACAGCAGTCTCCTAGGAAGGCAGGTGAGGGTCTGGAGGACTGCAGATTTAACGTGTCCCTTACCCCAGCGTGGCACCAAAGGTGGCAGGGAGATGGAGGATGCTGTTGCATGTTTGACACTGCAGTGGTCTGGCTCTGCAGGCTGGGGAAAAGGAGGAAACCTGACTTGGAGGTTAATCCCACCTGAGAATCCCACCTCCTGATTTCTCTTCCAAGTCCTGCCTCCAGCAGGTGCCTTGACACAAGTCACCCCCGTGGCTCTCTGCCCCTCTTTGTTGGGGGGGTTAATAACACCAAGCATCTCCTAGATGGGGGCACCTGAGGCTGAAAGGAGCAGTGGCTGCAGAAGGCTTCAGGAGCCTCAGTGAAGAGGTGAAGGCACCAAAATATTAACTGGTTGGTAGTAGACATGCAGTAGCCTGCCTTCTGCATATTTACTGGAGGAAAACAAGGGAAAATGACTCCAAGAGCTTCTCATTTTGCTTTAGGCTTCTGCTGCCTATTGCCTGTGCCTGCTTCACAAGGGAAATGGCTTTGAATCTGTCATATAGGCAGAAAAATCCTGGACTGGGACTGGGGTGGAGGGTATGGTGGAGGAGAGGGGTTTGGGTGGAGGCAACTGCAGGTAGGTGCTGAGCCAGTACCTTTTAATCTCCCTGTCTGTCTAGATTAAACACATTTACAGCCCACAAAATGTGCTGCAAAGTGGGAACTAGAAGGCTAGCTTTGTTGGGCAGGAGAGAGTTAATCCCTATGGGGTGCTCATGTACGTCAGAGCAGGTTCCTGTCTGTGCAGTGCTCAGCTAGGATTGAGAGCTTTTGTTCCTTGTTGTTTTTCATGATTTCTTTGCATTTAATACTGTTTGGATTTTTTTTTTTTTTAATACGTTTTAAAGAGCATTTCAAGCTGGCAAATAGGGGAAAAGACTGAGAACCCTGTAGACTGCAGTCCCCTACATTTCCTAAGATTAAAGAACATCATAGACACGGGCAGGACAAGTCCCCACCATGGCCATGGCTTGTGTACTTTAGCCTTTAGCGCCTGTGCCACACCCTGCAGGGACAAAATCCCAGTTTAGCGCCCATCACCTGCCAGGGGGCTGGGCAGGGAATAGGAAAAACGGTGGTGGGACCTGAGATGGGGGTGTTTGCACCAGGTCTCCAAAGAGGAGGCTGTCAGCTGTCTCGGCGGGACTGGTGACCAACAAACAGATGGAAGTCCCGATGTTTGGCTCCCAAGCCCAGCCCGGAGGAGCGTGACTCCTCTATTTGGTGTTTTTTTGGCTGGATTTAAAAATCACCTTGGAAAAAAGTGGTGTCATTGTTCTCCGAGTAGGGATCCAGCCCGAAAAGGTTTGAAGCTGACAGAGCCTGAGGTGGCTTCTGGGCTAAATTACAGACATTTCAGGACAGATGCAGTGCTGGCTAATGGCTCTGCCTCCTCCGGAGGAAGGGTGAGCAGGAACTCCCTGCAAATAGGTTGTCCCCTGAGCGCTGGGGACGGGGGCTGATGCGAGGAGCTGGAGGGCACGCAGAGGTGAGAGACTCATCTGGCAAAGGAGGGTCAACTTGAAAGAAAAGATCGTGAAATTCTTGAAATAGATATAGATTAGCCCAGCTGTGACTAAGGCTTGGGCCAAAATAACAACCTACAGTGAAAGGAGAGGGGGAATTGCTCAGCGCAGCCCGAGTCGGCGTCAGGCTGCTCAGGCAGAACCCTTCGGTGGGCTCTGAGGATGGGCAGGAGAAACCTCCCGCTGGGCAGACCCTTCCCTTGCAGAATTTACAGCTCAGGGGGGCAAACCCCTCAGAAATACCGCTGGACACCACTCACCCGGGAAGCGGGGGTGGCCGGGAACACCGCAGCCCCTCGGTGTTTCCACCCTCGGCACCCGCATCCCCCGCCTTGGGGAGGTCCGGGTTGCGGAGATATGGGGAGGGAAAGGGGGAAGATCCCTTCTGGGCCCTGTGGTACCGGTGGGGAAGCCACAGCCGCACCTGGAGAGGTGGGGGGAGAAGCAAGGAGGTTTCCAGACCTGGCACCCGAGCCGGGGGTTTCCAGCCGGGCCGCCGGGCCTGCCACTGCCCTGTCCCGTCCCGTCCCGTCCAGTCCCAGCCCCGCTGAGCTGCGGAGGGGAGAGGCCCATGAGGTTTGCACCCCGAGCAGCTCACAGGGGTCCCCGGGGCTGCCCGAGCAGCGATGCTGCTTCCCCTGACACAGCTGCTCCTGCAGGGGGGGTGTGAAATGAAGGCAGCCCCCCCGCCCAAAAAAACCCGCAGCAAAGCCTGGCTTTCCCGTAGCCCTGGCCACGGGGGTGGCCAAAAGAGAGGACGGCACGCCAGACCCCGAAATGCAAAGGGGAGAACCTGGGCAAGCGTGGGCACCCCAGAGGCAGCAGCACCTCCGTCCCGGAGGGGAGCGGGGCGGCTCTCCCCGGTGCTGCTCCCCCGAGGGCAGCCCCTCTCTCGGCTCCGTTTCGGGTCGAGGTGGCGGCGGTGGGGACAGGGGATGGCGGGGCCCTTGCTTCTGGGGTGACCTGGCCGTGAGCACCCCCGAACCACATTTCGGGGAAGCGCTTTTAGGGGGGCGGGGGGAGGCACGGCAGAAGGGGCTCTCCGACGGCAGCCGGGGGTCCCGCAGCGGCGGCAGCGCGGGGGTCTGCCCCGGCAGCCCGCAGGGATGGGGGTCCCGCCGCGGGTTCGGTACGGAGGGTGAGACACGGGGGTGTTTGTTTGTGTAGGGGGGGAGCCGGTCCGTGCCGCTCCATCCCGCCCGGCGCTGCCCCCGGCCCCGCCGCCCCAAGCCGGGCTCCGGCTGCCACCTGCAGGCAGCAGCGGGGATGGAGCCTCCCGAACGCCCCCGACCTTGCCCCCGGCTCCCCCCGCCGCCTCGGGCCGGACCGGGCCGCCCAGCTGCGGATGGAGCAGGTTTGGGTTCTGCCAGAGCGGTGCCGGGTAGCTGCAAGCCCCCCCGACCCCCCGGAGATCCCCCCCCGGGCTGTCCCGGGTGTCAGCGGTGTGACACCCCCAGCATGAGAGGCTCCTGCTCAGGGTGTGAGCCTGACACAGTGTCCATAGTGACATAGCCCCACTGGGAAACATCCCCCCGGCAAAGCCAGGGAAAGAGGGAAAAGGAGGGGAAAGCCAGAGCTGGCGTGAATCAGCACGGAGGAGTTCAGCAGGGATGGGCAGGGAGGGGTGGGGTGGGTGTAGGGGAGGGGATGGTGTAGGTGTCAGGGAGGGGATGGGATGGGTGTCTGTGAGGGGATGGGGTGGGTGTCTGGGAGGGGATGGGATGGGTGTCAGGGAAGGGATGGGATGGGTGTCAGGGAAGGGATGGTGTAGGTGTCAGGAAGGGGATGGGATGGGTGTCAGGGAGGGGATGCTGTAGGTGTCAGGGAGGGGATGGGATGGGTGTCAGGGAGGGGATGGTGTAGGTGTCAGGGAAGGGATGGGGTGGGTGTCAGGGAAGGGATGGGGTGGGTGTCAGGTAGGGGATGGGGTGGGTGTCAGGGAGGGGATGGGGTGGGTGTCAGGGAGGGGATGGGGTAGGTGTCAGGGAGGGGATGGGGTGGGTGTCAGGGAGGGGATGGGGTGGGTGTCTGGGAGGCTCCAGCACTGCAGGTGTGTAGGCACAAAGCTGCATTACAGGCAGGCACAGGGCCAAAGCTGGCACACAAAGCCAGGCAGGGCAAAAGCTGGGACCTGAGCAACAGAAGTCAGGGGACACCAAGTCTGTGGTGGCAGAGATGGGGGGACAGGCAGGGGACACGACTGCAGCTCAGGAAACCCGATGGTCCCAGGCTGGTGCAGAGCTTCAAGGCCCTTCTTGCATCACACCAGCTCCCCAGGGAAGATACTGGGACAGTGTAGGGATAGGAGAGGTGTACTGGGATCAGACAGTTCTTACCTGCTCCTGGAGAGACGGAGTGTCATTCCAAGTCCAAGTGAGTCCAGAGGCAATAATAATTCTGTCCTTGATAACTTTGCACCTTTGCTTCAGCTGCCCCTTTGTTAACCTAGAGGTGGAGGGAAGAAGGCAAAGAGAGGGGTTCAGTATCAAATGATGCCATTTTTCCCTGCCTAGAGAAAAGCAGGAACATGGTGAGGGTGAGGAAGGTGGGGGCATCACCCCACCCCCTGCTCCTCAGCCCCTCTGGCTCCTGGGGGGTGTGAGCAGAGCAGGGCTGGAGGGGGTGCAGGAAGAAGGGAGCAGGCAGCCAGGCTGGCTCACAACCCCCAGGTGCTCTTCCCTCTTCTTCCACCCACTCCTCCCACCTTCTTCCAGCTGCTGGTGCTGCTCTTTCCTCCCACACAGCAGCTCTGAGAGGCAGGAGGAGACTCTGAGGAGCAGGGGAAGAAGCACTTAGAGGCTGACAGCTGCCACTGCCTGGGTTCTTTCCAGAGCCCCCTCTTCCCTCCACCTTCCCTGTCTCCCCCATTTGCTCAGAGCTGGCAGAAGTGTTCCCAGAGGTGGTCAGGCTGGGTGACCTGGAGGGACGTGGGTACCTGGGAGATAAAGCTGGATGTCACAGCCCTGAGAAGCCACTTTGCTGTATGTGAAGGCCTTTGGAGGATTAAAATATTATATTATATATTAGATATAAAAATATGTACAAATAAAATAAATAAAAAATAAAAAAATATATGTATATATATAAATATATATAATACATAAAAATATTATTATAATATAATAATATGTAAAGTATTATAATATAATAATAATAGCAATAATAACAAAACAACAACAACAACAACAACAATAATAATAAATAATAATAATAATAAATAATAGTGTAAAAAAAAAAGAAAAAGTGACCCTCACTGCCAGTCCCCCCACCACTCAGATGTGCCAGATGGGATCTGTTTTGCTGGAGACCTTGGGGGTGGTGTGCAAGTGAAGTGAAGTGAAGTGAACTTCGAAGTGGAGTTGCAGGGATGAATTAATTTTTGTCTGATCCACGGTACCCTTGCTGTACAATCTACTAACCAGCAGCTTTTAAACTAATATTATGGACTCATCCACACTTCTCATTCCCCTCTCCAACTTCCAGGTGCCACGCTGACAATGTTAGAAAGTCTTGCTCTGCCTTTTTACTGCCTTGATGGGTTCTGTGCTGAACAGAGAAATCACAGCAGCCTGAGATGCTGGGATGTGCTCTCCAGTCTGAAAGAACTCCAGCTGCCACTCAGGGGAAGGAAAAAAAAAACAAAATAAAGAGGAAAAGAAAAGCAACAAACCCTGAAGGCTAAGCAAGTAAATAATAACAAAAAAGATGGAAAGAAAACTAAAGGCCTGTCCCTGAATTTATACAGTTAAGGGGCAGGTTACTCCTCTGCCTAGTACTGAGTAAGGTTTAAACTATAGCCTGGGTTTGTCCTGGCTTCTCTTATGAAGAGTTTCCTTAGAAACTCTCACCCAGGTTTTGTTTTGTTGTTTTTCCCTGAACTGAACCCCCCCCCCCCATTTTTTTTTTTTTTTTTAATTTTTATTTTTAAATTATGGGTCCTCCAGCTGCAGAAACAAAGCCTACACTAAAATATGCTCCCTTTTTTGTTCCACTGGTCACCTGCCTTTGACACATATGGGGGAAAGAGGCTCATAAGACACATCCTGGGTTACTAAAAGCACAAAACACCACTTCTGTCAGCACCAGTGCTACCCTGATCAGCTTCTGAAGGAAGGTTATCCTTCCCACCTCATCTCTAGAGGACTTCAGTCAGGTTGCAGCCACCCAGTATTTGAAGAGCTTTTAGTGGTGCTCCTGCTTGCTAAGGATGAGTTCTGTGGGTGGGTGCAAGGGAGGTGTCACCACAGGAATTTAAAGGAAAGGGTCATGCAAACCCTGCAGTGCTGGGGATAAGAACCCTTGCAGAGCTCTTGCACCCTGGTGTGCTGACCAAGCTGCTCCAAATAATTCAGACTGCCCTAGGATGACAGTCAGGGATTTATTTTTTTTAGGATTTGGGAGCTCATTGAGTTTATCTCAGTTCACTGAGACCAGGATGCACAGGAGCCACCAACAGCTGACACTCAGATTACAAAGATTTTAGTTCCAATTTTTGTTATGGCAGTCTAATAGTTAATAGAACCAATTATTTCATATTTATTTGACATCACAATTAGTCACAGGGTTGTTTTTTGTAGTGGTACATCCCTGCATCCCTATGCTGATATAAAGATGCTGGTAGGGGAGACAATGTCACCTGGCATCAGGTCTCCCAAAAAGCACTTGTGACCCCCCTGAGCTTGCCTGGCCAGAGCTCTCATCACCAGATGAGCAGCAAAAAGGTGTCCTAGTTCTGTGATGTGGTCAGCTAGAGCAATTTTCTTATTTTTCTTATGCAAATGGGGGAATCTCCCCATGCAGAGTGACCTCCACACGTGTTATTTGCTGAGAAAGGTGGAGAAGGTATCCAGGAGAGGAGGTTAAAAAGCAGAAAGCAGGTGCTGTACAGACTCATTATAAAAAATAAAAATAAAAAAAATCACTTTTCTACCTTCCCAGACAAGTCAGGCTAAAAGCTAAACCAAGCTGAGTCCTTGGTCTGGTGAAAAAGGCAGGTCCCAGGTAAGGATGGAAAATGGAAAAGGTGGGGAAGGACAACTCTTGGTGTTCTCTTCTAATTGAAGCAGTGGGAAGCATCACACAAAACTACCAAGTTCACACCAAACTGGGACTTCCTCATCAAGTACTTCATGGCCTCGAGTTGTGCCAGGATAGGTTTAGATTGGGTATTAGGGAGAATTTTTGCACAGAAAGGGTTATCAGGCAGGAACAGCTGCCCAGGCAGTGGTGGGGTCACCATCCCTGGAGGGAGTAAAGAGTCCTTAGAGACAGAGTGCCCAGGGACATGGCTTAGTTAGGGTTTTGCCAGTGCTGGGTTATGGCTGGACTCTGGTATCTTGAAGGTCTTTCCCAATAAAGGTAAATCTGTGATTTTGTAATTCATCAGAAATTAAACTTACCTCTGGAATTCTCAGCCACAGGTGGTGATGGACACAGTGATGATCACAGTGGTGATGGACACCAAAACACCTACAATGGATTTACAAAGGGATTGGGGAAAGGATGGATTACACGACCAGATTCCAAGGGAGGGATGGCTGGAGGAAGGGGTTGGTGTGGAAGGGCAGAGCAGGTTGACAATTAGAGAAGAGTGGATTTAGATCAAAAAGCAGAACAGTCAAAAATTCAGCTTGAAAAGTTTCCCATTAAATTGTACCAAATGGTGGCTGCTTGATTGGACAGAGTGCTGTCTGCTCAGAGAACTGAATGGATTTTAAAATAATTTTTAATTGGGTTTTAAAACCTTCAGTGCTGTTCCTGGGGAAGGACAGGGGCCAGAAGGTTTGCCTGAACAGCTCATCCTGGCCATGGAACGAGCTTCACAGACCCAGTCTGTAACCACTGAAATTCTACTGAGGGCTGGTGGCTGGAGCTGTGCAAACTTCAGAGGAGAGAATGGAACCTGGCACATCATGGGCACAAATAAATGCAAAGAACTCTGCTGGACTGGTTATAACCTGGTTCTGAAGGAGTGAATGTGGAAGGAGAAGCCTGAAACTGGAGTCAAGAAAAAAAACCCTAAAAAAACCCCCAAAAAACCAAAAAAAAAAACAAAAAACCAACCAACAAACAAACAAACAAACAAAAAAAAAACAACCCCCCCCCCCCACAAAAAAAACCAAAAAAAAAAACCCCAAAAATCTTCAACAACAAAATTTTAAAAAGGAAGAAATTCTTCGGTGTGAGGGTGCTGAGCCCCTGTGCCAGGTTTCCCAGGGAAGCTGTGGCTGCCCCATCCCTGGCAGTGTCTCAGGTCAGGTTGGATGGGGCTTGGAGCAACCTGGGCTGGTGGGAGGTGTCCCTGCCCATGCAGGGGTTGGCACTGGGGGAGCTTGGAGGTCCCTTCCAACCCAAACCATTCCATGATTTTAAATCTAAACATCTGCCCTAAGACAACTCCCCTAGCCCATAAACACCACAAGCTCCTGCTCACCTCTACTGGAAACTGTTCCTTTGTGGCACTGCCACTGCACCTCCTCTGGGTCTACTGAGCTCAGTTATTACAATTTTTGCTTTAGAACCCAGAAGCAGATCATTTGGTTTAAAAAAAAAAAAAAGAAAAATCCACCACTTGCAATAGTTTGAGGGGCTGCTTTTTTCAAGCCTTATCAAAACACTGCTTTGCAATACTCAAAAAGGAGAAAAGCTCAGTGTGGGAACCCTTTTACTTAATTCAGACTTTCACTTACTAAACATGCTACTGATGGAATAGGGCTTGCATCACCTTTGTGCAGATTTCCTAAAAAGAATACTAGGGAAAAATAAATTGCCTCTAAGCTCACCTGCCTGCCATTTCCTGGGAGTCACTTGCAGGATGAACTTCTCCCTCTTCTCACAGATGACCAAACCACCAGGTTTCAGCAAGAAGACTGCAAATTGGTAGGAAAACTTCCAGAGCCTCAGTGTTTCCATGTGCAATTGCATAGGTAAAATCCACCCTGGCAAACTTGAGAAGATTCAGCAAATTTATAGAAAAAAAACCAAAAAACCAAGCAGTAAAAGCAGCCCCACAAGTGACAGTCCTTACTCTTTGGGGGCATTTATCTTAAGAGAGTCTTGTTGACCCAAATGTGGCCAGCTGGTCCTCAAAGAAATCAAGGCAACCTCCAGCACTCCAGAAGGACATCCCTAAGTGATGCTTGAGAGGAGAGGACCACCCTGAACCTGCCACACAACACCCAGGAGCTCTGAGAGAAGAGGAGCTGCAATTTTTCTGACAGCCAAGGGAAGTTTTAAAGCATTTTCACCCTTTCAGTGCTGATGTAGAGACTGTTAAACCCTTCCTATTCCTTGCTTCACGGGTCTCCACACAATTATTCTGAAAATTAGTGTAAAATACATAAAGTCTGGCACTGTGTTCCTCATACAAAGACAGAAACAAAATTCCTGTAAGAGGGAAGGGAGGAGAGCCAGAGAGGGGGAAGAAGGTTGTAAGCTCTGTCAGAAAACTTTTCTAATGAGTGTTTTCCACCTGTAAAAAAAAACCAAAAAACCAAAAAAACCAAACCAAACAAAAAAACCCCAACAACAACACCCCAAAAACCAGCCACCACAGGTGATGCAAGATATCCACAGGTGATGGAAATTGAAGCCCCAGCCTCCACTGCACTGTCAGAGCTGTAGTCTGAAGGTGACATTGGGAGCCCACATGATATTTTTAGGTTTTCTTTCATATGGCACCAGTGCAGCCCTGAGCAGCACAACTCTGCCACCAGCAGTGAATCAAACCCATCCCTCCACAGACAGAAATATCTGAGCCTCTTTCTGTAGCTCTCGGGTCTCCAAAGCTCCTGGATGTCAGGAAAATGATGCTGTGGGGTTAACAAATGGAGACTTTTTTTGCCCCACACTTCATTTCTGTGCGTGCTCTGAAAACAGCTGAGGGGAAAAAAACCCAACAACTTTTTAAGACAGAATTTTGCCACTTACCTGTGATTATGCCATCCTTCAATTAGACTGATTTATTGATACAGTTAACAGAGCCAGAGAGTAAGGAGTGAGCTCCCAAGTCCCACAATTAAATCAGATGAGTTGGTCCCAGGGATCTCCAGTCAGTAGCAAGGAAGAGGCAGCTCAAGCAGGCAACTTGTCCTGTTCTACAACAGGGAGGGCAGAGCACCCTCCCAAGGTAACAATCTTTTCCCTTTAGTGAGGATGGAGTCTAGACAACTGGTTTAGCTTACTTTAAAAGAGCTTCAATGGAAGGAAGGGGAATGTCACCCCTAAACAGCCAACTCCTCCTGCTCCCCTTCTCAGTAAAATTCACTGACTCCACTGCCCAAGTTCCCTTCTCTTCCCAGGATCACCATAATTTTCCTGACACCTGGACACAGCCCAGGGAGTCACAACCACCACTCCTTGCACTGGTACAGGAGGGATGAAGGCAAAGGAGGTGAGAGTTTTCCTTTTTCTCCAGGATTCTCTATCCATAACCAACTGGGTGATTAAGATCCATGCTCTGGTGCTGGCCTCAGGTCAAGTTTATGGTTTGGAGTAGAGATTTTTATTGCCCTGATTCAGGTTCTTGTACTGTTTATGCAGTACAACTTGAGAAATTAACCTAAGATTTCTGAAAACATGAGGGAAACATGGACTATTTTAAAATTAGTGGTTTGGCAGATTCAGCATACAGCAAATTAACAGCTGTGCATACAAATATGCTGAGATTATGGCAGTACACATTCCCTTAAAGTAACCGGGATCCAGAAGAAGCTGACATGGTCATACATACAGGTTTCAAAATCCATGTAGGAGGCCCAAGGTGCCTGGAAATGGAAGCAGAGCAAGAAGAGAAACACCAATTTCCTTGGTGGTAATGCCAATTCATAGCATGGCCATGCATGCAGGACTTCAGTGCTCCTGCCTTTTGCATGTTGGTGCTGCATTTCTAAATAAAATAAATAAAATATAAACCACTGCAGCAAGGCAGGTGTAAACTGACATGAGAACTAATGGCAATTTTAAGTGCCTGACAGTGCTGTCTATGAGCATAACCCTTGCTGAGCCACAAAAGACCTATTTTAATCCCATCTTTTGTCAAAACCACCTGTCCTCCACATCTTGCTGCTGCTTTAGGTTCCTGGGGACCAGCCTTACCCTTCACTTCAGCCCCAGCATCCCCCATCAGCAGTGAGACAGGAGAAATGAGCTGAGGATGTGTGACAATCCCTGGATGTGGCCACGACACATTAAAGAGACCAAGCAGTAAGGTGGATGGGAGGATTTTGTATATTGCATTTTAAACCCAGCACGTTAAATGGAAGATTTACTGGGTGTGTTTTAATGACTCCCCAGTGTTTTTCAACCCCTACCAAAGCAAAACAGACCAGTTAACAAAACTGACTGAAAGAAGCCTCTCTGTGCATTGCTTTAGTTCAAGGAAAACTCTTTTTCTACCTCAAAAGGAACTCCTTTCCATTTACTTGTACCTTCCTTACTGGTTTCCCAGCCCACACCTCTATTTGAGAAATCTCTGGAACTCATTATCCCAGTCCATGATCCTCGTGGTGATGTACCAGACCTTCCAGAAAGGGATCTTCCTCTTGCAGAGTTTAGCTAGCTAGAGCTGTGCCCATTGCCAGTTCATAACAGCCAGCACTCAAGTAGCCTTGGGTGACATCCTGTTGGTTCTGTTGACAAAAATTTAATACTTTCACCCATTTTTAATAAAAATCTACCCAAGAGTAGCACTTGCTCATACCTCTTTCAGGCTTCTTAGATGAATGAAAATCACTTGGGGTAAAACAGAGGTAAAATATGCATTAGAACTGCTTCTTTTCCATTACACACACAAATATTCAGGGATGCTGCTATGAAGTTAAAAGTTATGGTATTAAAATAAAAAAAAATCTGACTGACATCACATTTACTACCACTGCCACACTTGCTCTTCATCTGCAGCACTGGAAGTGGAAAAAGAAAAAAGTACAAAAAAAGAAAAAAAAGGAAAAAAGAAAAAAGGAAAAAAGTAAGTTCATAAATGATGTTTTCTTTAAAGAGAATCACTAAGCACTCTGTTTAACACTGAAAGCTGGAGGGTAGGTTACACAGAAGACAGCTGATTTAGTTAACTTTCCCTTTTTTCCTTTCTGCCATGGAAAAGGAGTCAGGCAGAGAGCTGCAGGAAGTTTCCCACGGATAAGCAGTAAATCATTGCCTGATCAGAAGCACTGGAGACTTTCCTGCCCCTCAGCTCTTGAGGAAAAGCTGCAGCTCCCCAAGCCTGGGCTCCTGCAAATGGCGCATGACAAAGATTAGAGGAGAAGCTGGGTTTTGTTCATAAACAATTCATTTTATTTCAAATATGTGCCCTTGTTGATTCAACAATGATGTCTGGAGAATCATGTCCTCCACCAACCAAAGAGAGAACTGATTTGGGAATCTTCCACCTGGCTTATTTGCTGATGATACCTTGGAACTGCCTCCCACCTCCTCGGCAGCTGAAAGCGTGGCTCAGAGTTGAGCATAAACTTGCACCTTATTCTGAAATGGTTAAAAATACAGTGAACAAAGAATTAGTAAATCAACCATTCAGGGAGGCAGGGGACTATGAATATATAGACAAATATAAAACATCTTATTGGGATTCTCGGTGAAATTTTTTTTTTCTGCAAATAAGATTAAAACCCACTTTGACTTCAGTGTCCTGCTGTTCCCTTCTCTTTTTCTCCTCATCTGTCAACAGAAATAGACAATTCCAAGAATGCTTGATGTTCCTAACATTTTTTTTTTAATAAGCCTTTTAAAGCCTGTCCCTCTCCTTCCAAAAAAGCAAGTAATGTGGTAAGGAGTGAACAAGAGTGGACAAAGCATGAGTTTCACATGGATGAACTGCTGATTATCTCCCCTTACTATTTGGTACAGGTGTGTGCTTTGCATTTCCACTGACTTAGATCAATAAGGCATGAAGCAAGTTAGTTTGGATGCTGATGCCAATCTCAGAAAAAGTAACAGTGCCTGGGTCGTGGACTCATGGAAGTTTCTCAGTTTAATATTTACATGGCTGTTTGAAAATTATGGTCTCTGAAACAGATTTGGCAAAGACGCTCCCGTATTTGAGAAAAAAAAAAAAAACAACCAAAAAAAAAACCTTGATCCAAATCCCATCTCTTTTTTAAGTCTCGTTAAAAATGTTGATTCCTCGATTTATCTTAGCACATGTAAAAGCAAAAGAGAGAATAATGAATGTTTTTGTTAGGAAAGGAGGAAGATGCTGCTCCCTAGGGAGCCCGCCGCTCTTTTTTCAGCAGTAAATGACACTGAATGGTGCGGATCCGGTTCTTGGCTGGGGCAAACTCCGGCTGAAGTTTTAGTGTTGACTCATACCATTTCATTGCCTTTTCAAACTCTTCCTGTAAAAAAACCAAAAATAAATTGACAAGAGTCAGATTCTAAAAAAAAAACCAACTGGTAAACACATTTTCTGTGCCTTTCCTACCCTAAGTAGTTGAGGGGCACGGTACGTGTGCGAGGAACCCAACCAATCCTTGTGGTTTAGGAGGTTTTTTTTTGCCCCTTCTTTCCAAAATAACTCTATATTCCTGGGCTAATGACCCAGCTCTGCATACTCCATGGAAAGGAGTCAAATCACTGCTGAGCATTACTGAGCAATGTTCTTGGCTTTTCCTTTTAATAGCAGGTATTGCAATCTTGTGGTAAAAGTAACATTAAACACCAGATTTCAGTCAGAATTTACATAGATTAAAACTTTTAAATATTGGGCAATGCAAAAACAACAACTTTGCTATAAAGTCAACGTTTTTAGAAACAACCTGAAATTACTTTTAAAAGATTGCCCACAGTAAAAAAAAAAAAAAAAAAAAAAAAAAAAAAAAAAAAAAAAAAAAAAAAATCAAACAGATGAAACTTTAAGAGCACAGAATAGCTGGATAATTGGATAATTTCAAGCTGGACTCCAGAATGGTAGCAAGAAGCATTCATGTAGAATTTACATCTATTTTTACACAGTTGAAAACTCATTGTCTGTGCCACTCAGCTCCTTCATCAACGAGGAAAGCAAGACAACATCTGAGAAGGTATCAGAAGAAATACAAGAGGGGAAAAGACCCAAAACCATCCTGGGTTTTTCAGTCACTTTCAACACTTTTTATTCTCTCAAGTTCATTTTCTCAATAACTTTATTTGTCCATTCTAGCCACGTTATAACCACTAACTAGCTCAGTGTTAGTTGTAAGGCCTTGCTTTTTAAAAAAAGATTGTATTTTAATACAGGGTTAACAAGAGTTACACAGAAAACCCTGTGTTTGTGGGAGCACTGACACAGCAAGGAAAGCAATAACCACATTTTTCCTTTTTTTGGATGTAATAATTTACATTTGCAGTGATATGCAGTTTCCATTCTGTCTTTGATGGTACTGTGGGTTTCAGCTTTCTCAACCCTGAGAGCCATAAACCTGCTCAGCTTGCCTTGTTACCTCCATGATCTCCTCAAGGAGGAGGAAAATACTAAGGACAAATCTGTGACAAGTGCTGAAAACTGCCAGGGATACCTAAGGAGGTGGAACTGAAAATACTTCAGACAGACTTGTAGATCAACTGTGTCTCATTTTAATGGTGCCTTTTTTAATATACTGGCCCTGTTAACACACCAACCAAGACAGAACTTGTCAGATAAAAGGAATTAACATTTTGTATTCAGGATAAGCACTGAAAGCTAAGTTTTAAATTAAAATATATAGACAGGATGAAGAAATTTGAGTTCAATCTGTGAATTATTTTGGGTATTGATAATCCCCATACTGAAATCAAAGTATCCTTGTGTTTGTCCACCAAAAACTGGGTTTTACTTACTGGCCTAACCTCAGCTCTTCAGAAGATTACATCTTCTGAAATCTATCACTTCCCAAATTTATCACTGATGTGTCAGTATTACCAAAAAATCCTCTGCTCAGCCATACAACCAAAATGACCAATTGTTTGCTGCTGTTTTAGCAGAGCTTTGCAGGCAGCATCCTGAAGTCAGAATTAAAATGTTGGCTTTCTAACACTTCATGACTAACAGGAGTAAAATGAGCCCACCCAAGACAAGGTGACAGCAACACTCACCATTGCTACGTAGACATTTGCCAGGGTGAAATGATTGACCACAAAGTGGGGGGCTATTTCCACTGCCATGGTGGCCACAATGATGGCATCATTCCAGAGCTTGGCATTGTGGAAGATGTTTGCCAGGCTTATTAGTGGTACATCCTGGAAGGGAAGAGAAAATGGTCAGCTCTGAGGTTCCTTCCATTGAAATTGGCTCCAGATCAGCAATACAAACACCAGACTCTCCCTTGGTTGCTGCCCACTTGGTGATTTTGAAAGTGATGAGTTTTCTACTTTAGTAGAAAAGGGCATTTGGATAGGAATGATGAACAAAAAAGCCCCCCACATAAACACATCTGCTCCCAATAGTGTTGCACAAACAACTAAAAAAAACAACTAACTTCAGCTGTCCCAATATGCAACTCTATTTTTCAGATGCTCTTACACCAGTTTTCCTCCCACAGATAAGAGGCATTCTCAGAGACAAGACAAGCAGTTGGTTTGCCCACCCTCCTTCAGCTCTTGTGTAAAAGAGGGAGGAATATAAAATATAAATATAAAGGGGGAAATGAAAAAAAAAAAGGGTCTAAGCATTAGTGCAACTGAAGCAGAGGTTTTTATCCTGCCTCTACAACAGAATTCCCTTATGACACTGGATAACAGCTATAAATAACATTTTCTCAGCTAGTCCCTAATGGTATGGTTTTTATTTCCTGGATTTCCAGACTTTGACCTTGTCTGACTGACAAAACTATTGAGCCCTGACAGCCATAACAGACTCAGGGAGCTGGGCTTCATGCCTTCAAAGGACAAAATGCTGCTTAATGGCAAGGCTCAGGTGCCCTCCACAGGACAATAAAAAATTTGGGAGGTATTTGATCCCTGCCTCCTTGACCTCCACAAGGCAAGGAGTAGCTTTGGTGGATCTCTCCCTCAGGTTTGCAAAGCAGATATTATGGAAGTGGGAATCACAAAAGAAGCCCTCAGGAAAAGAAATTACCTTTTGTTTACATGAGGAAAGGCAAGAGGAAGTAGAGGGAATTCCTAAAACCAAAGAGGAGAATAAACTCAAATAGGAAATAGGTTCTTAGGAACCATTCCCAGTTACATAAAGACAGGAAAATAAGCAAGGCCTTATTGTGTTAGAGCTTGGTTCCAACCTTGTTTTAAAAGGAGAAGGGCAAAGCCCCAGAATTACAGGGGACACAGAGACATAAGTTGGGATTTCTGAGCTGAGGCATTTCTACTGCTAATGGCTAAATCCTCCTAATGACACAGCCTGAAGGTGTAAACCATTTTGCCTCTTGATTTTCAGAAAAGGATTTAAGATGGAAAAGACCAAGACTGAAAAAGTAGTCTACATTTTGCAATGCTGCAGAATTTGCTGCTCAGGTCCCCAAATGAAATGTGCAGTGTTAAGGGAGCAGCCTATATTGTATTTATCAGTTTGCAAGGGGGACCTTGGGTGTAGAGGAACAGGCATTAGAATGCTCAGCAAACCAAGTGCCAAGGTGAAGGGTAGGAAGCACCTTAGTCAGCTGAAACACTGAGCAGAAGATTGTGTTTGAAGCATTGCCTCACTTCAGGTAAAGCACAGAACTGCTGCCCAAAGTCAGGCACTAGATTCACAGTCCAGACACTTTAAATTTATACATTTTAAGTTTTTCATTTAGGTATCACTTCCTCCTACCCTCTTTAAAAGCACAACCAGAAAACAGATGTCCCAAATCTTAAGATCAGAAGACTTGTCCAAGGGCTGATAAAGATTCAAAGTCTTACAGGACACAAGACAGTTTAAACCTGCATTGCCCAGAGAGGTGTCAAAACTACTGAACTGCAGGAAAAAGTCCCTGAACCTCTTTCACAGTTGTCTTTTTAATTATTTCTAAAAAAGAGACAGTCTGCACCAAACAGTTGGTGAATGTCTTGAGGTTCACCACAAATACCTAACATCTAAAACATCAGACACTCAACACACACCATGCTGGCCTTAACTATTGCTGAGCTCCCTGGCTCCTTTGTGGCACAGTGACAAAGCTCCTAAGTGACAAGCTAAGCATTGCTTGAGCAGTGTCACATCTGTACCCACCTTCATGTGATGGGGGGCATAGTGCAGTGCTTGCCTTAAGCAGTCAATGGCCTTCTTGCCTTGGCCTTTCACTCTCCAGTAAAGAGCTGCCATGCTGGAGAGGACCCAGGAAGTCTGATTCTGGGGAAAAAACCAACAAAACAAGTCATGTCAACACCTCCTGTGAACAGTCTTCCTGTCTTTCACTCTTCCAATTGATTTGGTAAATTGAGTCAGGCTTAAAAAACAGCATTAAACAATTTCAAAGCAGCAAGAGGTTTCCTATCTATCTAAGAACATGCATGCAACAGCCAGGTAAATGAGACTGCCAAACATAACACGAGTTCCAAATGCAGCATCATTTTCTTAAGAAAGGAACAGCAAGTGAATAGCTTAAAAAGCTATTTTAGCTGCCATTTTAGCAGCCAAAACAGCTCCTAACCACTTGTCTGATGTTGAAACCCAGCACATATTACAGCCCAGGTAGATATTTCCCAACAGGAAGCAAAATACTTAGCTAAGTCAGCAGACTGGACTGGTAGGCTCTCTGTAGCCATCAGAAAGAGAAAGGATGCTCTGGGATGCAGCTCAGAGCAGCAGCCTGACAATCCTAGCTGGTTAAGTTTGGTTCCTCTAGCTGGCTGTGACTCCCTTGTCATGTGTTAGAAAGGAAAATTTGTTTGAATTCTGTGGACTCAGACACAAGAAGTGGCTCTTCCTGTTCCTCATCATTTCCTACCACTGGAGAGACAGAAGAAAACAGCTTGTGCTCCTCATTCCTTAACCAGCTGGCCCAAGGCTGTAAAGTCTCTTGATTGCCCTCAGACTTTGTGTAGCAACTTCCCCAAAATAGTTGAATATATATCAATATCCTGCAATACTGCTCCCTGCAGGGCTGGGAACACTGGGAGATTTGAGAAGCTGAGGGATATGCAAGACACTTGACAGAGTATGTACAGGACACAGTTCAACAAAATACCTCTGAGGGCATTACAGATGCTGAGTAGGGACAACCCCCTACTACACACACATTCCTCCTTGTCTGGGATTGCAGACAAATGGCTCAGCATTGGATCAGCCACTGTGGGAGTCAGGAGCAGTAAGCCAGAATTCCCACTGCTCCTATTTCCACATACCTTTTCCAAAGCTTTGGCTATTCTAGTACCAACTTGTTCCAGTGACTGTGGTGAGTACTGGTCTTTGCCAAGGTTCTGTAACACCTGTGGGAGAGGAAGGATAAGATGCTTACATGCTAGAACCTGGTAAAAGATGTCCTTCACTTGTTTGATCTTTTTTTTTTTTTCCCCCCAGCCTTTTCCAAACGCTGTAACCTGTTCAACCTGAACACCACTCTTTGCCTTGAGTTAATACCAGTTGTATCATCACACAGGGTTATAACCCCATGGCACTAAATGCCATGAATGACAGAAGTTGATGCATAGAAGTCAGACAAGAGCTATAAATACAAAGATACTGACAGTGCTCTATGATTTTCCTCAGGCCAGATCATAGGTGGCTGGGAAAACATGCTGGTAAAATACAGCTTTCAGCTTGCATTGCTCTTACCCTTTTACCCAGGCATTCACTACTGAAGGTGACAGAGCACTGAGCTAAAATGCACCTTGAATTGCCACGTTCCAGGCGTTTTTGTGTGCCAGCTTTCAGGCCTGCCATACCTCTTTCAGCTGACTTTCTCCAGTGTAATGCAAGCTGGCCCGACCAGAGACCCCCTGCAGGTGATCCAAAGTGTGCATGCTGGCTGGCAGGCTGGGGTTACACAGGGGCTCCATGGCTGGTTCCTGCAGCTGGGTGGCAAAATCAATGTGTTCTGTAATGCTGCAAAGGTCAGAAAAGAAGCTGAATCAGGAGAAGGAAACACAAGAGGGATTATTAAGCTCTCTGGTCAGTGCAAACTGCCCAGAAGACAGCAGAACCTCAGGTGAGTATCTCAAGAAGCAAAAGGAACTGCACCTTGGTGGGCACATTTATTTGTGGGCACATTTATTTGCAAGTCTGTTGATGAAACACCACAGAATATTCCCAGACTTCTTTGAAATCCTGGCAGTTCTTCCTTAATTTAAAATAATACTAAAATCTGTAACGTCTGCACTCTGAAGGCCACGTAGCTGACTTGCTTTGTGTGTTTAGCTGATTTCAAGGTAACACACCAGATACTTACTCAATGTTTTTAGCAGACACAGCAAGCCACGTGCTGGCCACAGTTGTGAGCTCCACCCTGCGGAGTTTCAGGCACTCATCAGGACTTGGCCAGCCCAGGCTACGATAATCACGTTTTTTGCCTTGAGGAAAAAAAAAAAAACCATAAAAAAAAAAAACATAAAAATAAAAATTAGAAGAAACTGGAAGCAGAAAGACATTCTATTTCAGTGCAATTATTTACAAATTTTTTTCTACCAGTGGATTCATTCCCAATGTTATCAAAGTCACAGTTTTCCAGCCAGATTTCTTGAAGAACATTTCTGAATGGACTGGATGGAAGCTGTGGGATCCAAAGAGAACAGAACTGGATTCTAAGCAAGAGAGGTTAGGAGGTGGAGTTTCAAACCCTGCTTCATTAGACTTTTTCAATAGCCAGACATTAAGAACAAGTGCCACTCTTGTTTACAGGTAATGTCTCTACTTAAATGTCCCTAAAAAAAGTTCATAAATGAGTCATCATCTGTGTTCTACAGCTACAATAAAAACTAATAAAAGGTTTATTGCTCCATTTTCTGACAATCCCAGGTGAAAAGCACTGCTGTTTCTTTTCAATGAATATTGTTTAAGACAGACAGTGATTTTTACTGCACTCTTACACTCAAGATAGCAACATTTCTGAAACTATTAAACAATTACACTTCAGCCCTCCCATTTTGCAAAGAAATTAACTAAGGCAGGGAAAAGTGACATAACTTGCTTTACATTAACAGATCAGGGAAACAAGAACCAGGTCTTCACCTTTGAACCAAAGCTCACTGAAATATTTCCCTTACATTTATTTGCTTGATACTGAAACAAGTCCTAGGAATCCAGTTTGTGTTAACTGTCAGGAAACATTTTCCTCTTGCATCAGAAACATCCAAACTGTTTGGAGCATAAGAAAAATTATTGTAGCTGTAAATCTGCACAGAGGGATGCCAAGTTTAACAATGTGCCAGGCTATCACACCAGCTATGTAGGCAGTATTTCAGTGTTTATTTCTAGTTACCTGAAATTCTGCCCATTTGGATGCAAATCATAACTCCCATCCAAAGGCTAGTAAAATGCTTCCCAAAATTTCAAGACACATCAAGGAAAAGACAAGTGTGTGCTCATGATAGCCTGTTTTCATGTAATCCCTCCTTCCTATTTAAATATTTAATTCAGTAACTACCATTCTTCAGTAGCTAAAAAATAAGCTGAATAGAGATTTAATGTAAAAGCCTTGAAAATGTGAAATCACTTTCTAGGTCATCAAATTGTCAAGGATTAAAATGTTTTGGAGCACTCATCTTTGCTTCCCTATCAGTCCTAAGACATAAAGCCTTCACCTCCTTTGAAATAATGGTAAGGCAAGAAGCCTGGGGGTGAATTACTCTGGTTCTCTTTGGCATCCTAAGGTTCCAGAGGTTCAAACTTCATCCCAAGCAATCACCTGGTGATGATTTCTGTCCACCTGAACACACCAGCAGAAGCAGCCTGCATCATCATCATCATCGACTGCTCTCCAATTCCTGTCCCTCAAATCCCCACCTCTCTTGGTGCTAAACCCTACTCTTTTGTAGCTTGGGTCTTCTAGAGGGCAGCTTTCTCTTGTAATATCACCAAAAGGATTATAGCCCAACAGTCATGTTTTGGTTTTAAATCTGATTCTTATCAGACCAAGTTTTCTGCCTTCTGGTTTTGAGTTGTGTGTCTTATGTTCAGTCAGTAATCAATTCCAGCTCTCATCCTGCATTTCTCCCTGAAGGGATGCCTCTCAGCTGATTAAAACTGAATGAAAAAATAAGTTAGAATGAAAACCTCCCTTCTCTTTTAATACTTCTCTAATTTACCTCTCTCATTCTCCACTCTTACCACCTCATCCTCTGAAGTTCCAGGAATTTTCTAGGCAGTTTCTATTCAGCAGATAAACTTATGGTGCACTTCAAGAAGAAGGTGCAGATGGAAGAGCTTTCTGATTTTCTCCCAGACTGATCCAGAAGGTGTATTTCACTACCTAGTGATGCAAGCTTCTGGTGATAAACCAGTGTATTACCAAAGCTGCAAAAGAACTAAGCCAGGGTAATGCAAAGGCTGCAAGAGACTTGTTTTCTCTAGAAGCAGGAGGTTACCTATTGGTCCAGGAGAAGGTATCTTTGGTCCACTGATCTCCAGGGCAGCTTGGTAAAAGTTTTCGTTTTCTCCATTAGTCCCTTCTTCCCCATTTCTCCCAGCTGGCTCCTGGAGATCCAAGTTTTCAGCTTTTGGTTTCTTTAAACGTTTGACCTGAAAAGTGATCTACCAAAAGAACCAAGGTTAGCAGTAAGAAAACACCACAAATATTATCAATTTGAATGCACTGCTTGTTCTAGCCCTAGGATTCAATTACAAAGATGTTACAGGTGAGATCTTTCTCCCTCCCTTCCCATCTCAACCCCCCACACCACACAACCAACCTACAGAACTTCAACCTCCAACAGGAGGAAACAACTGAACTGCTAGAGAACTGAAAGGTATCTTTCATCACCTGTTTTGTTTGTAAGATGATAACAACAGATACTTCATTCTTTTCATGCTAACCAGAACTTTTCTTAGAAACTCTTCTCCTTTTTAACTGTGAGCAAAATGCTTGAAGGCACCTGGCATCATCCAGCACCTAAGCTCTTGCTGCTCATAAGCAAGATTTATGATCATGAAATTGTTTTAGGTTGGAAAAGACCTTTAAGCTTGAGTCCAACCCTACACCTAACACTGACCATGTCCCTAAGCACCACCAGATCTACACATCTTAAATAACTCCAGAGATGGTGACTCCACCACTTCCCTGGACAGGGAAATTTTTTTACTGATATCCAATCTAATTCTCCCTGATACAACTTGAGGCTGCTTCCTCCCATCCAACCACTTGTTACATGGGGGAAAAGGCAGGCCCCCATATTACTACAACCTCCTTTCAAATAGTTGTAGAGACTGCTAAGGTCTCCCCTCAGCCTCCTTTTCTCCAGACTCACTGATGTCATTTTTAGGGATGGGGAGGCCTTCAGAAGATGGATTGAGACTGTGTCCATTTCACACAAGGCATGAAGCACCTTTTAGCCCCCCAGTCAAGTTCCTACAAATATATTCCAGTGTTCAATGCCCTGAACTGTCCTCATCTTTCCCTCCTCCCCAACAGTAAATTAATGACTGAATTAAACTGTTCCAGACTTACCCACTCAGCTTCATCGTCGTCATCAGCGCAGTCCCCAAAACAGGAGGTGGCCAGTCCATCCTGGGAGCCCTTCTTCAGGACCCGGATTCCCTGCAGGTCCATCCGACGCCCCTTTACCTCCAGTGCCCCTTCAAAAGCTTCCTGAGGCCAAGAGTTTTCAAACTCATCCACCAAAGCCAGCATCTCCTCAGACATCTGATCCTCTTCCACCCCCTCCACTCTTTCGGAGCCGTTGCTTTCCGCCGCCACCGCGTCTAAGAGGGAACAAACCCCATCAAAGCTTCAAACATTCTCTTCTTCCACCTTCCACAAATTGGAAGAAAAAAAGGATCTTTTTTCTATCCTTCCCACTTGTACAAACCAACTCTCACTGACTGCACAGAGGAAATGGGGAGGGGGACTGAAGAAGGAAGGTTTTTCCACTGGGAAAAAGTGTCAACTGCTGGTTCAAAAAATCCACACCTCTGAAGCCACTGGACACAGTTTTCTCCCCAAAAGAGAATTCTGCCTGTTTGAGGGAGTAAGGTGGTGTCTTTTCTCTACAGATTTGCATGAAACACCAAATCAAGCACTCTGTACCTTGTCCAGAGACACTGTTTTTCTTCCCTTTTCTCTGACACAGCTGATGCAGAATTCACTGAGGTACAACCAACGTGTTTATAGAGTCTTGCAAGAAACTACACCTTTTAGCTGGGGAAGCATCTAAACCTTGATCTCATTTTTTGATTAATGCATTTTGACATTAAACTTGGAGAAGAGTGAACAGAATGAAAATGGTTTTCAAGGCTTACTCTGCCCTTTACAGAGGTGGGGAAAATGTAGCTTCTTGGAGGAGGGGAGACAACACTTCTGAAAAAGAGAGGAAAAAAAGCATTTTGCCAATATTGGTGTTGTAAAGCTGACTTACTTTCCAGTCTCAAAAAGGAGGAATCCCTTGCTGAACTCTGAGGGAGGACTTCTGGATCTGCTGTACCTCCCTTGGAGTGTCCTTCTGCCACCTCTGTAACTGACTCGTGGTGGGCATCAAAGTATTTCTCCTTGTCATGGCTGCCATCTGGATCCTTCTCATGACAGTGGCCTGAAAAAGAGTTTACTGGTACACAATGCAAGAATATTCCTCCTAAAAACAAGTGCAGAAGCTATACTGTGGAACCTACATTCTTCTGGCTTTCTACATATGATTCAACAGAGTAATTCTACAAGATAGAGAAGTATTCAGTGACTAAAAAGCTGACTTTCCTCTTGACAAGATGGATCACCCAAAACAGTTACAGGAGAGGATGTCATTAGGTATACACTGTGAGCTACTAATGAAAGAAAAATCAGGCATCTCTTGGGGGAAGCCTGCACAGCATGTAGAAAATTACTGGATGCTGCTCACAGAGTCCACCAAATCCAAAGATCTAGGAATTACAGTGGGAAAGCCCAAATGTAGAGACAGTACAAGCAGACAAAAAAAAATCTTCTGTGAAAACTCTTTCTGCTGTATATAAAAGAAGTCAAACTGTGTTTGAGTAAATATATAAAAGATAGAATAGAAACATAGAACCAAGCCCAAGTGTCTGCCCTACAACCCCTAACCACGAAACCATCCCCTGTAGCACCTCAAATACCCATCCTTTGAACACTGCCAGGGATGATGCCCCCAGCACCTCCCTGGCCAGAAGCAATTTGTTAAGAAAAACCTAAAAAACCAGAAGCAACTAACTTCACAAACTCCTCTAACATCTGCCATACAGTTATAATCTGCCTCTCCTCCCCATCAGGCAGTGAATCTTTTCTTCTCCACCCCCAATGCTGTAAAAAAAAATAATTAACTTGTTTCATTGAAAAAAAAAATTAAAAAAAATAAAATCAATATTTGGAGACCCTCATGTTTAATCTGTGAGAAATAGCATGGCCAGAACCCCAAAGCTGGAACTTGTCCCCCTGCCTGACATCAACCCAACTGATTTTGATGCAACTCAGGTGCTTCCAGGACTGTGATGACCACAATCCCCTTTGCTGAAGGTCAACTCATCATTAGCATAAAGAAAAAAAAAGCAAAGAGGCTGAAACACCAAAACCTCATTTAATTGGGAGAAAAATGCCAAAGAGAGAAAAAAGCTGAAAATAGCAAGCAGAAGAAAAAAAAAAAACAACCCAAAAACCCCCCTGACAGCACTTAAAATTCTACTTAAAGCTAACTCTGTTAATATTAGTTTACAAACACTGACAGCTAAAAGCAGCCCAGATGAGAGCACTGGCTTGCTCAGGATCCAAGAGCTGCTATATATAGAAACCTGAGTGGCCTCATTTTTTTTTCAAATTGCTGCTTTTTCAGTTTTCTGACGTCCCAGGAGAGGCAAAAATGCTGGTTGAAAAAAAAACACAGCAGAAGTTTAAGATCTGTGAGTGTACCATGGAGCTGGGGGTACTGAAACACTGCAGGGAGAACTTCACAGCCTGGCTCAGGCAGATGGGGAGACCAGCAGGTCCCAGTACCAGACCAGCACAGCCCCAAAACCCAGGCACATTCCCTGGCTGGAAACATCAGCAATATTGTGGCACCTCAGCCATGGGAAAGGCCATGCTCACATCTCAGCTATGGGTTATTTATTAATATTTCACATATATTCTGGTTGTCTAAGTTAGGTGTGAAGTCCTGAGAGAGTGGTATTCCAGCTACAAAATTCTGAAGTATAAAACTACTTCACAGCACTTGATAATTCACATTATTTCATCATGAAAATTTAGTAAAGAAGGATCATTTCCTTGCAAATTTCTTTTCTGAGAGCAGTTGCTTCCAGTTTTCCTGGAGAGCTAAGAAAGTTTAGAGGAAAGTGGATAGGAATTTGTCCCACCTTGTGTAGTATAAGACCTGCTTACTGTGTGCTTCATTAGTGAAACAAAAATGCTTATTATAGAGGTGATACAAAGTAAATAATGGAAAGTAATCAAACATTGCCATTCACAATTTAGATTGTTTTGAAAATCTAAATTAACAGCCACTGCTGCTGTCTGTGTCTTGTGGCACATCTGGCAGAGAGAATGAGACCTCCCTAAATATCTGCACTAATTCCTTCACTAATTCCAGATAACTTTGTGTCAGCACAGGACTGGGATGAAAAAAGCAAAATTACCTCCAAGTGTCCAAGCACAGAGTTTTTACTGAGTTTTTATTCTTTGCCTGTCAATGCAGAGCTTGGGAAATTTGATGTTAAGTCCACCATCCATGTTCCAACATGTTAGATTTAAGCAAATAATTGGCCCCTAAATTCTTAAAATGCTTCAAAACTAAAAGTCAAGTAATTTCAACTTCAGGTTCTGATTTTTTCCCCACCACTTGGAATAAGCAGAGCTGGATTCTCTCTTGAATGATCACAAGAGTCAAGTGATTATTGCTACAGCCACTGACTTGCATTAGGTGATGCCAAAGGCAAGTTATCTGGAAATAAGTCTCACACCAATGATGTGCCCCTTTATGGTTCAACAGGGTGAAGAGAAAACTCTACTTAACACAGATATAAGTCAGCCTAATGACAGAGCTGTCAGGGGGCAGAACAGACTGAAACCAAACTGCTAACAGGAGTTATTAACTCCACACTTGGTTTTTGATGCAAAACCAGTATTGCCCACAGTGAAATTCACAGAATCAGAGAACGGTTTGGGTTGGAAGGGACCTTAAAGATCCCCTGGTTCCAAACCCCATGACAGGGGGTTCATTAAGTCAGTAAAGTTAAGTCTCTTTTTTTTTTTTTTTTTTTTTTTTTAATATCAGGAATTATCACAAAGCTTAATGGAAACAGGTTTTAATACCTGCACACAGATAAAAAATCTCATCTACAGACATTTCCTGAGCAGTGCCATCAATAAGCAGCCTTCCTTGGACTTGTGCCTGTCACTGCTCACACAGGTGAGGCAGAAGGGGTAACACTTTACACATCTTTACACATGTAAATACACAACTACTGCTGCTCCTAGATCATGTGAAAATTTCAGAGGTGCTCACTGCTTGGGTGATGCTGTGTATTTAGAATTAGGATCAAATATTTCCACAGAAATGAACCTGAGAAGCAGCATCCCCCATCCCTTTTACAGAACAAGTCTTGTTCAGTGCACCATCTCACACACAATATCATTTACCAGTGCTGACAAAAATAATCTGGAATGAACAAACTCACCCATCAGAGCCCTTTCGTACATCTCAAACTACCAGGATCACCAAAACCTGGACCAAACTAGCACTTGAAAACTTATTTCTGCACCATAGTGACTCCACTGCAGTGACATTAACAGAGCCAAAGCAATGTTCTAGCAAAGTGCTGCTCCAGCCCATCCTTCAGACCACACATAAAACACCAGCTTTGACTTTCACAGCGATGTTAACAGCAGTGATTAACACCCTGCATACCCAAATTACCCTGAGGTTTCAAGGTGAACTTCCTAAAGAACCTGGGAGCCATTAACAGCAACCATGTTACTGCACTCACTCACCAACAGATATTTTGACTGCAAAACATTTGAGAAGGGAAAGGAAATCCAGGCCAGTTATATTGAGATGAGTTTTAGATGCCAGAGGATGAGCAGGAACAGAAGAGCAGCTATCTTTAGCAGCTATTGCTGCTCTGCTCACCTTAATTATAAATTAACATGTTTCTGTTGAGATTTTGCTGTAAAACTCATGCATCATAAAACTCATGCATCCCTCATTTTTTTTTCTGAAAAAGCATGTATTTACACTTCAAAATGAATCCCATGATTGAGCTTTGAAAGCAGAAATTATAAATCACTTATGACAGAACAGGATTGTCATCAAAAACCTAACAGAAAGGTCAGGAGCCATACCTGAACTGCAAGCACTCAGCTCCAGAAGTGACACTAAATTTGGTGCTTTCCACACACACAAGCATAAAAATAAACATAATTGAACAATTCTCTGGTTTTAGTGAAAAATAACCAACGTGATAAACAGAGCAGAGAAGAAAAAGGGAGAAGAAAAGTTCAAGTTCTTAACTATAATTCTCTCTCTTTGCAATACTGACCTGTGAATGGTTGATGGGGCTGTATTTAAAGGAAGAGATACCCAAGACCTGCTGCATCTTCCCTGTGCACTACAGGGCTCAGGAAAGACACAAAGCAGCCAGGCAAGTTGTATCTGCAGAAGCATAAAATTGCTTGAAGCTTTGCTGCAAATTTTAAAAGCCAAAGATGCCATCATCCAGTGGTCAGCCTTGCCCTCTCTGAACCCTCAGTTATCACTGCTAATCCCAACAAGACATGGAAAGGCTAAAGGTAACACCTCCAGGAATTTTAGAGTTGTAATGTATGGCATAAATCTCTAAAATAAATAAATAAATAAATCAATCTACTATCCACATATCATCACAGACATTATTTTGGAATAATGGGTAGACTGTGATTAACCTCTCTGGTCAAGTATTTCAAGTTAGGTATCAATAAGGACATTGGCAGAGAACAAGGAATGCAGGGTGAAAAATTCAGAGGTTTCAGTGTGTTCCCCCACCCCAGAAGAGAACACATCTTGGTTTTAGGTTGTTCCTTGAACATAAACCCTCCTTTGCAAAACTGGAAGTTACAGGACAAAAAAACCCCAAAAATTTTTCAAAGGGCAGGAGAGGACATACACTCTTTAACTGAAAAACTAAGTATAGAGAACTAATAACAGAAAGCACTTTAGAAGTTAATTTTCATAAAATCCTCCCTGTTTTCTAAATTCTTCCCCTAAATGAGTGGTCAGAGGCCCTTCTTCAAAGGTGATGAGAGGCTTTTGCCCAAGAAGTCAGAAGAGTGTGCTACATAACAAGCTTTGGGATGCCCAGCAAACTACAGGGTGATGATTTAGGGGGCCAAAATTTTGACTTCAGCACACAAAATGAAGCATACAAAAGTTTGGGTTTTTTTTTAATTATTTATTCCAAGAACAGGTTTTCAATTAAGAGGATTATATAGTAAAATAATTGCTCTCACTCGTAAGGAAAGAGCTTTAATATCTGATTTGTAGCCACAAGATGCCTCTAAATTGGCTTAGCTATAGATTTAAAGATTATCTATTTGTCTCATTACAGCAGTTCTGATGAAATCTTTCAAAACATAAAAATGCCAGCAAAGCATAACCAGATTTCTTATTCATATTAAGTGAGAATAATACTTCACCATTGTGTAACAGACCAGTCCCTGAAGAACAGACACACACGTTCTCCTTATGAAATATAAAGAAGTGATAAATAAAACATGGAAAAAAAAAAATTAAAGAGGGAGACAAACCTAATTAGAATAAAATGCAGTTTAGTAAGGGAAAAGCATGCAAAATGTCTTGAAGAATTCAGTAGGCTACTTTATAAAAGAGCAGAAAATGTCAAATCTCCTCCCCAATACCTCTTCCATGGTAAAAAACAAGGAGGGGAAAATCAAAGGCATTGACTAACTAAAGCCTTTACTCTCCTTCTTCCTCCCCACCTACTAAAATAGGAGCCTGGTTTTTTTCTGACGCACGTCTCGGAGCAGCAACTTGCTCGAGGATGCCTGGGAACAGGGTCCAAATCACAGAAACATCTAAACAGCTAAATTTAAACTCTCCAAGCCTACCCCTGCATAAAAGAGATTTAAAAATGTCTCTTTCAGGGCCCCCGGCCCTACACACCAAGTGGGAGGGTAAGGAGCAAATTTAAGCCTGTGCCTCCAGAACAGCTTTTTTTGTTGGTTTGTTCTGGGGAAAGAGGGAAAGTAAGCAGGAGAAACCACCACCTCCCAGTTCTGAAGGCACATGCTTGTCCCCAGTGACTTCTCCCATGTGTCACATTATTTTTTACTGCCAGAAAAAAACACAGTTCCTTACTAATTTCTTCCCAATCATGTCACCTGCAGTAGATGGTGGTACAACACATGCCATTAATAGTGACAAACTAATATTTAGTTCACACAACACAATTATGGAATCTGGTTCTGATTAAACCCTAGAAACTCTTGAAGATCACTACAATAAAAAAAGGCAACAGTGGCCTGCTTTGGTTTTGTTCTTTTTCTAATCTTTCCTCCATTAAACCTCTTATGCAAATCTTTTGTTAGATCCTTTTAGTTAACTATCCCCAATATTTTATAGTTTGACACTATAAGCCCAAGCAATGGTCTTAGCTCTGTGCCTTTTGACTACCACTGTGTCTAAGGGTTGCACCATATGTTGAAATTCAAACAGTATTCCTCAGAGACCTGGCTTCATCCTTTTTATTTAAAAAAATTATGTTTGATGGGCTGTATTTATGTTTAACTGTGTATCTCTTCACACTGCTCAACCAGGGCAGATTAATAGTCAGACTTGATCCATGACAACTTAAAAGATTTGCTTGGCATGGATACCTTTCTCCTAACTGAAGACCAAAGCAATGAGACTGTCCCACTCATATAACAAAAAACCCATGAACTGGTCAGGTCATGCCTCTTATTCCTCTAGGATAGCTTTTAAATGCTGAGCAGTTTGTCTGACAAGCCACATTTGTGGCCACATTTGTGTGACAAGCAGAGTTGTTGCAGTAAATAAGAGGAAAAAATAATAATAAATCAATCCTGGTTTTGAGGGTGTGATGAGCAAGAACTGGATTACCCTTTGCTTGAGTCCAGGTAAGGAATTCTTGCAGAATATTGAGTTTGGCAAGAATACTGTCAACCACCCTAGTCTAGGATTCAACAGAAAAATACTCTTCTCACAGTCCTAGAATAGTACAAAGCTGTAACAGTGCTTGCAGAAAGAAGTTTTGCAAGAAAGTCCCTTCTCCCCCAAGCTGCTGCATTCAAGAAGCAACAATCTCTTTCTCTTGGGAAAATCTGAATTGTTCCAGTTGCTCATTAGTGGCCAGAACAGATAACAGATTTAAAGCTTGAAGGACAGTCAGAGCATAACATAAACTCACATGAACCAGGCAACCAACCTCAAAAGAAGAAAAAAAATCCATAAAGGAGAGGTGTCCCAGATGTGGGGACCGTGTTCTTTCCCTTCCAAACATGCCTTAGCCAACTAACTAAGTCTGTACAGCTTTACCATGAAGTCTGATGCAACTACATCTTGAAAATAAAACCTGGGGATTACTGTTCTTCTGGACATACACGGTTGTTGGAGCTTTTTAAGAAGGTAAAGCTCCAGGCAGTGGATACTTCAGGTTCAGTAAGAATTTTGAGCAGCTATGTGCAACAAACTGCCAGTGGCAAAAGGAGCCTTCTAAAAAGGGATGAAGACACAGACAGGAGCCATTTTCTCTACATTCCTATCATTAAAAAATACCAAAACCATTGCAGAGAAAAGTCAGCACATCTGACAGCTGAATGGGGCAGGTTTTGAAAAACTGAGCTGGAAAGAGAATGTTTTCCCTTCCACTCAACCTCTGATGCTCCTGCTGCAGGAGCATGTGGTTATGCTGCAGTGAAGGATCCAGATAAAGCATCACAGGGAAACATTTGCACTATAAAGGCAGATTTAAAAAAAAAAGGAAATGCCATATTATATTTAGTTTAATACTGAACTGCTTTTCCTTTACATAGTAATAGTTTTGCATCAGTAAACTCTCACTGAACTCTCCTGCAATTCTAAATACTCTTCCACCCTGCTACCCCCATTTCCTCAGCTACTCCTGCAGATGAGGCCATGACTTTCTTCTCCCCCCCTCTGCTAGCTGGAAATGGACATAATGAATACAGAACACTAAATATTGCACCCACACCCTTCTTAATAGAACGATGCAAAGTGAGACTGATGACAATGAGAAGTTTTTAGGTACACTGTTATACTGTAAATAAGCAGAGGAAGTATGTAAGCTGGGCAAGACTGTACATGATGTAAAAAAATCATCTAATGTTAGGATGAAAAGAAGCTGCAGGTCCAATTCCCCCATTAGCATGTTTAATAAATGCAAAAGTGAATGACAAGAGAGCAACAGATTTGTTTGCTGGGTACAAAAACCTTTAAGATGCATAATGGCTTCCCAGGAAATAGGAGCTTGGAAGCAATGTGCATGAGTTAATGGATACTGCTGCAGCTAAAAGTGCCATGTTTAACACAGCACCACATTCTTTTGGGTTTTAAATTTAAGAATCTCAAAATATACATCCCTGCAGTTTTGAGAAGAAAAATACATGCAGCTTGGATGGGACAGGCAGGTTTCAAACAGAGCTTGACATGGCACTATCAGGGTGATGCCTTTCACTTTCAGCTTTCTTCAGCCACTCTTAAGAGATGCTAGAGCAAGACTTAATGAAAAGATTTGACTTATAAGTAAGCACCAAATCAAATAGTAAAAAGCATCAAAAATCCTGCAACAACCTTCCAGATCACACTCCTAAAATTCTAGGAACGTCACGATTATTGCTGCAAAGGTGAATGGTAAGAACTGCTTCTCCCCTTGCTGAGTTAGTGGTGCAGAAATGGTAGCACAAACCTCAAAGAATAATTGGGTCATATTATTCCTACAGAGCACTTTTCAGAGAAAATTTCTGCAGGAACTCCCAGTCAGAGGCAGGTCTGAGATCTCCTGACATCCCCCATCCCCTCGGGATCTCTGCCTCCAACAGGACAAAAAGCAGTCCTTGTCCTCTCCATCTCCCACCTGCCTGCTTTCAGCAAGATGTTTACAATTTAAGCTCCTCTTACTCCTTTAGCACTGCAGAGCACAAATATGGTGACCTAGATTCCACTTGTGCAGCACCAACACATCTTTCAGATGGGCTGACATTGCCAGGGATGCTCGGAAGGATTCAGCTTGATCTTCAGAGCCCTGGTGGAACTTGGAGGGTGAACAAAAGATGTGTGAGTGTGCACCTGTGCAGAGTATTTAAGTTCAGATCAGAACAATGATTTTAGAACTGCTGCTGTGTAAGACAGACCCCACTCTCTCTATGCTACTGTTGAATGACATTGCAAGTGTTTGCCACGATGTGTTTCTGAGGGCTCTGATGAGCTGTTTGCAGGCTTCATAGAATTTTCCTGCTTTAAAACCCTGCCAGGGTTGACTACTCTGCTTATACAGATTAACTCTTCCATAAATCATTGCAAAGAGACTAAAAAATGCACAGAAATGAATGGTCACAGATCCCATCCCTTTCATTAATATAATCAGACAAATAAGTGCTAACATTTGGTGTAGCCTAAATAAGGCTCAGTAGCACTCAGGGATTCTGCCTTTGCATGATGAGCAAGTCAAAGAAAAAGCTGAATTTTAAATATACAGCAGCATTCAGGCCAGAATCCCAACAAATTGATACAGATTCTGGCCTTTTGCTTCAACTAAAACAAGATTAGATTCAGAGCTAAAAGGTTAACACCCTTTGCCCCAAGAGAAAAACTTCTCCTCTTCCCTCCCCTGGAAGTGATGAGCATTCCTTGGTGAAACAAGATCCAGCAGCTTGAGAGGGAGGAAACTAAAAGGCTGTAATGATAAAAATCTTTAAAAGGACCTCATGTTATAGCAAAAGGAAAGAAAACACAGCAGCCCCTTGTATCAAGTCAGTCACAGCTTCTAAGGGGATAGTATTTAAAATACCACTGTAAAGAAAATGCACCTGATGCTTTTGTTTTGTGTACCTGAAGTTGCTGTAGGGAACTTGAAGTGATTACAGCTGTCAAACTTAAACTGGGATGTCAGTTTTAGCAAGTTATTTAACCTATCCATAAGCTTATTATTAAGAATTAGAAGCAGAGATTCTCCCTTCAGGCCAACTCTCTTCTTCAGGTCCATTTGCTTAAAGGTCTAAGTTTATTTAGTAAGACCAGAAGTGCTGGGGCCAAAGGCAAATCCATACATTTAGAAGATGAAACACCATCCCTTGTCATTTTAAGAGGACAGAGATGAAATAAAACTCCTCTTGATTTCATGTGGAATACAGTATCTGTACCACAAGAGGGCATTACCAGCACACACAAAGCAGCTCCTTCAGCTCCTGCTGTACACATCACTGAAGTACACATTCACTGAAGGAAGTGAAAAAAAAATACTTGAAAGCTATTTTGATGGCATACACATACATTCCTAATGTCCTTAATTCCAGAAGAGCAGCACAAAGCTCTTTGCAAAAGCACCATCCTGCCAAGTAATGGCAGTGAGACTCCAAACCAGTTGTGCTTCATGTTTTGACTACCACCAATCTCTTAGTAAAGTTTAAGAGTCTTAACTTTTAATGTTGTCTAGAGGGATATTGAAAATCAAAAACATTTCCCTAGGGTGATGTTTTCATTTAAAAATAAAGGAAAGATTAGATGGAAACATACTTGAGTAACTACTTGAGAGAGAAGGGATTACAAAATACAATCATAAATGTTTTTCAAGATTGCTCATGAGCCATGTGCAAGTACAGACAAAATACTGGAAGTACTTAGTGGGATTCATTGAAATGAAAGAGGACAAGAAAGAAGGATAAATACAGCCTTCTATCTCAAATATTTTAAAATATTTCTGGGGGACAGACTGGGTTCAAAGTCATTCTTCTAATGGATTTTTTGAGGGTTATGTACAGTGACCACAGACCCCACATAAACAAAAGGATATTGTCTGAACACTAGAAAATGACATCCAAAGTACTGAACACACTGAAAGGAGATGAATTAAAGCTAATCTGCTCTTTACCAAAAACTCTTCTTTTAAGAAAACACACCCACCTGTCTGTGCTATGGGATGGGATGTACAAAGAAGCTATTGAGAAGCCTAGGAATAGCAGCATAAACACTGAACCCAGCATTCCTCATTTACCAGCAGTAGCTGCTGATGAGCCTGTTAAAATATTATTGACACACTCAAAGTCATTTCCAGCCCTCTATATTTTTAGGAAGTCATCCTCTCAAGCACTTCCTAAAGGACTGTATTTTTTTCATTAGAAGCAGAGCCTCAACCTTGGCAAGCAGGAAGAAAAGTGCAAAGCAAAAGCAAAAGATCCTTGGAAAAAACCCAACAGGAGAGCACTCGTGAATTTCAGGTGCAACACCCAAGGCAAACAGACTATTTCACTTGTGGTCCATGGTTCAGGAGTTGCTTACCACTGCAAGCAGAAGAGGTGATGTTGTACAGAAAGGGATAAAACTGCAGACAGCGAATCATCTTCAGGCTGCTTTCACATTCCAAGCATTTTGTTGTCAAATCCAGAGCATGTCTGAAAGCCTGCAGGGCTCCACTGATGTTGTTCAGAGCCAGATACGCATTTCCCAGGCTCAAAAAAGTCAGGGGCTGTAAAGAGAAAATGACATATACCCCAGCATAAATATCTTTGCTGTTTAAAACTGAAGACAACTAGCAAAAAAAACCCTGACAACCCACACCCTCCCAAATTTGTCTGGGAAAAAAAACCAGAAAACTTCTTAAATAGGGACAACTTATTCTTAGAATGGAGAACTAGCAGGTTGATACACTGGTGCTGAGCAAAAGCTGTTTGTGCTGAGGATTCCACCTTTCTTGGATGAAAAACAGCTGTCAAATACAATCAAGCTGGAATCAACCATTAAATACTTACTTCCAAGCCACCATAAACATCATATATTATATTTTATATATTTTTTTTTATATTGGATGGTTATAATTCTCAGCAATGTGCACCTAGAAAATAATGAAGGAAAGGATACTGACCACTGAGTGAAAGCAAAAACCATCCCCTTACCTCCGAGGCATTGATGGCCAAAGCCTTCAGCAGGAGCTGGCTGGCATCCAAATGAAGACCATAATGAATCAAGAGGTTTGCAAGATTGACCAGAGGGATGTCCTGATACTCATGTGGAGCCAAATTGAAGGCTTTTTGCAAACAGGTGATGGCAAAGGTGCTGTTCCCAACTGCACGCCAGTACAACCCAGCTTCATTGAGCACAAGCCACAGAGGGTCTTCTGGCTAAAGGAGAGTCAGGGAAAAGGATGAGAACTCCCACAAAGAAGTGTCCAAGGAAGAGAGAATTACCTGCTCTCTGGTAAGAAAGAAACAACTAACCCCACTCTTGCACACTACCTTATCAACTAGATACAAACCCACCTTGCTGTGGTTGCTGGCAGATCATTCCATCTGCTCCAACCAAAGTGACACCACTGGAAGTCTGAACTGGAATTTAGTAGCAGCTCACACTCTGTTCATAAGAATGCCTTATATCATGACCACAAAATCCCTTAAAAACACACCAGTGCTAATGGTCAGCCTGCTATAGGAACCAACACTTGTGAGACATTTCAATTTCCTAAAAATCACACCAATACAGATCTATGTGAAATATGACAACTTGAAGATTGGGCAGCTTTTGTAGTTAGATGTGCTTCTGTGTCCAATATCCAACATCAAGATGTCCTGTACATTTAAGGTTTCATTTGATTTAGTTATCTATCTTACAAAAGTTGACAAGTGATACACATTAGATACAGTTTAAAGACTATAAAATAGGAAGCAACAAGAGAGGGCAGGTGGAAGAATAAAGGAAGTGTCAAATACACCTTGAATGTCCCTTCCTCCTCTTTCACTTGTAGCAGAAAGAATAAATAGAGGAAAAATAGTAAAACTTAAAATGCTGACAGGTGGACAGAGCTATGTCAAACATCCACTTCCAGATGGAGTAGCTCAAAATGGTTTAGAAACACATTCTAGCTTTTAATATTTCCAGCCCTCTGTGGGACCCTATTTAAAGTATATTGAAATTAATTATTGAAATTAATGTCCAATCCAACCTCCATGTCTGAAGCCCCAGATGCCTCCACCAGTAGGAAATGTGTGGCAGGGATTAAAGCAGCAAAACAGATAAGGATCTTCTCTGCAGTACTGTACTAATGCAATACAACCAGCACTGCAATTATCCTGTGTTGAAAAAGTTAATCAGCACAATTATCTTCTTCCAGAATTTAAAAACAACCTCACACAGGAAGGCTCTGCCTAGGGTTCAAATGAGCTGCAAAATCCAATAGGATACACTACCTCCTTGTTCAGAGGACCTTACATAATCTGTAATTTAAGAGTAGTTCTCACCCCTGTTTTGCAATACACATACATAACATTACTTGCATGTTATTCATGTCAAACTCCTCACTGAATTGTCCTTCATCCACAGGACTCAGTGATCTTTCTCTGACTAAATCCTCAGCACATTATTAGCATTTTGTCTTGCCCAGCACCAGCTGTGGCACCCCTGATCTGCAGAGCTGATCACTACAACAGGCACAACAATGTTCTTACATCAGTGTGGGACTGAGAAGTTCATGCTTTTAGCATGAAGGCAACAGAATAATACAGTTAAAAACAAAATACCCATGCACTGCAACAGCAAGACTACACCAGGCATGTCCAGGACTCTTCTGAACAGCACTGCAACAGGATCAGCTCCTACTGTTCATTTTTCTTCTGGGTAAGACAGATGCACACAGTAAATGGCACTGATTTTAGACTAAAACCAATATATACATACACTGACAATTTGTACAAGAGAGTTAACTTGAGAAATATCAGCTTGACACACCAAGAAGAGTCAATCCCTGTCTCAGTGCTTCCTGTCATTTGACTTGCAGTGACTTTCCAAGGTCCCACGCATGATGGAGGTGGCATTCCACAGAGTGTTCTGCAGATCCACGATCTTTGTCCCAGAGTGCTAATTATCCTGACAGAAGATTGACAGGGAGTTGGCTTCCTTGGAGGGGAAAGCAGGGCAGTGGTGGGGGAAGGAGGAGGAAGAGCAAATGGCAGGAATGGAGGGAAGGGTGAAAGACAGAGGAATAGTTCCAAGCTGTTTCTCTCTGTTAAGGAGATGCCTGCCAGGATTAGCTGATATATTGCTGCCCCATGTGCTGCAGTCACAAGAACAAGTCACTACTTGATCCAAAAGGGACCAAGTAATGTGAATTTGGTCCACACTATGCTCAATGAAAGGGTTACTTCTCTGTGTGTTTGTGCATGACTTACAAACATGGATTTCTAAGTCAGTTTCTCAGTTAGAGGCAGCAAAAAAGCTTCTTCCTTGCACATCTCTGACTTCTTTAGAAGTGTAGAAACAAGCTGTAGGTAAGAATTCTGAGTTTAATCTCATGCTACAATTTTGGACATACCTTTCTCATGGCATGCTCTAGAAATGCTCCTATCTTCGCCTGTGTAACAGTCTGTTTGTTGATACGAGAATGCAAAACCTGGGCAAGAAAGATGTTAATTTTTTTTTCAAGTGAAGAAATTTTACAGTATATATATACATTGACCTCCCTTCCTCAGGTCTCTATAGCAAAGTCAAAAGAAAACCAAAAATTGTTCTAAATAGATAATGTGGACATGTAACAAATAAAGCACCCAATGTCCAGAAAGCAATATGAAGGACTTATCTCAGCCTAAAGCTATCAGCTTGGTCAAATACAGCAGATATTGGAACCCCCCAAAAGATTAATCATGTCAAATGACTTGTTAGTTTTAAAATAAAGGAGTAATTTTAAATAGTAAGTTAGAATTTCCTACTCTGGGTGCTTTTGGTCAGTGTTTGAAAGAAGTCAGACAATGAGCCTTATGCTGAGTGACAAGTTCTGCTTTTCTCCAGCCTCATTAGAAAGCACTTGCTCCCCTTTTTTGGAAGTACTGACTGGCTTGTGACACCAAGTGATCTTTAGAGTATCAGAACCTTTCATGTTCCAAGCAAGATTCTTAAGGCAATAAAGAAAAGAACTTCAAAACTTTAAAACCTTTCACATTCCAAGCATGATTCTTAAGGCAATAAAGATGAGAACTTGCAAACAGAAGAGAAACAATGAGACAGTGCCTCTTACTTGTCTTGCTTGCTCATCTGGCATTGTGAATTTCAGATCTAGATTGCTGTCCAGTTCCTTGAGGAGTGTGTTTAGGGACTCATTGCTACGAGCATCAGTAATGGAAGAACAATCTGGTGCCTGGGTCTCTCCATGCCCAGCAGGATCTCTTGGGACACTCAGGATTGGATGGACTCTGGCAGGAAGGAGAAGCAAGAGAAATTAACAGCATGTGCTGCAGGTCACTTGGAACATAAACCTAAGAATCAACTGCATATCAATGGACAAGTCTATCCTGCCAGCAGACATCAGCTGCAAACCAGAAGAGTTCAAGAACCAGCCCCCCCCTTGAGAAGTCATTAATAAATAAGGTCTTTACTTGCCATTTTTAAGCACAAAATATCTGTAAATAATGTACCATGTAGTCAAGACAAGATACAGGTTTCCATATCATGCTAATAAGGATTGAATGAAATTTAGGACTAAGTAAGAAATGAAAAAGAAAATGAAGTTTTAAAAACTTGCTGGATTCCAAAAACATCAAGAAATAGCCAAATTATTTGGCAAGAACATTTTAAGTTGAACACAGTTTTTTCACTTGTGTGGATGGGAACCTTTGCTTTAATACATGCTCAGTACTAGAATTCTACCAACTAAGAGAAAAAGCTTTCTTACTATCACCATGCAATTGCATTGCTCTGTGTAAAGTAGCTACTGAAGCACAGACACATTAATTTTATCCTGTGTAATAACAAATATTACTGATTATTCCACAATTAAGCTGCTTCTCTACTTTTGTTCCAAAACAAATGAGCTAGGGCTTTCCATTTCTAATAATTTTTTAGTATTTGCTGGTCTTCACAATTTCTTGTTAGCATAACTAAAGGTAGGAGGATGCATGCAATGTACAACAATTAATTGTAGTTCTGGAATAGGTATCTTATTCTCTCTCTTAAGATCTTTTTTTTTTCTTTTAAGATATTCTAGAAGACATTCAGACTTGTGCTTAAATCCTCAGTCTTTTAGTATTACTCTAGATATATCATGTATTTACTTTGTACTCATAGCTGGGGAAGAATCACCATGAAATTGGACCTGACTGCTCCAGTTATGGCAAAGAAAGGAAAATGCCCTCTTTCTGTGGAACAGCCAGAGAAAGAGGTTCCAACACATCTGCTGTTGACTACTGATTGCATCCATCCTCTCTAGAATAAAAAAAACCCTGCTCATTAAGACCTTTGGGCAAAAATTTACAAATGGAATTTTCAAAAAATCAATACTTGCCTGAACCCTCTGTTTTCTGGAGGCAGGAAATAAGTTGGCAGATCTTCTGGATTAGGAATTTTGGGAAAAGATTTCATGCACTCTGATCGCCGAGGCCAAAGAAGATCCTGCTTGTCCTAAGAGGGAAAGGAATTACTGCTTATCATTTTCTAACATTTTAAATATTCCAATTAACAATATGATAAGAACGTATGGAATAGCCTGGAGGGGGAAAAAAAAAAGAACATAAAACTTGAAAACTATTATTTTCCCATTTTTTCTGGTATAAGAGCAGCTCAGTTTTCCATCTTTATTCAGCTGTACTACTTTCTTTGCAGATGTTTGGAGAGGTAGCTAAGAACAAACCACCTCTGTGCTGTAACAGAGTTTCAAATGAAAAAATTTCATTTGAAGAAATTCAGAACATTACATTCTTCAGTACACATCAGAACTGTAGCCCAAACACTAAGAAATTTCAGACAAAAAGGACCAGCTTGACTCTTTTTCATAGCTCCTCTTATCCTCTTCACTCACTCTCTGGGACTCTACACTCCACACTGAAACAACAGAACGAGCCACAGGGGAGCTCAGCAAGGACTGGCTGGGGTCACTTTGGTTTCCATGAAGATCCAGATTCACAGAGGTCATCCTAGAAGTTGAGGAGTCTTCACCAAACTACAACCAACAGAGAAACAAAAAAAAAAAAAAAGGGAATTTAAGTCTCTTGATCCACTCACACCGTGGAAAAGTAATATTTAGGTTGTGAATAAGGCAACAATGAGAACACAAGTGGAAATCACCACAAAAATGTTAAAAGGTATGAAGTAAACATTTTTAATAGAGCACAAACTTTACAGATCTAAACTGCATAACTCATAGCTGCCAGAATTCAAGTCAGAGTTACTAACACCCATGGCTTGCAAAATGACCTTGGCAATCTGAATTTATAATTGCTATCACAGGAAAAACATCCAAGAAGAAAATATAGCATAATTAAAAATAATTATCCCTGTTTCTTAAACTAGCTACAGGGGAACTCCAGAACGCACTCCACATTGCAAAACAGATGAAGCCACAACTTTACTGGTAGTTCTAACACAGGACTGGTGCTGACTGGCTGGCTTTGCTGTTGGTGTACACCCTGCTTCCAAAGCTTCTCAGTGCTGCTGATCACAGGTCCCTGGTGCCCTGTCTTATTCAAGACATACACACAGAAAATACTCACAAAACCAGTCTAGCACTTATTTTTGGGCTCTAAAACCACTCACTAGATTCAACACCACAGAGCTGGGCTCTTCCATTTAATTCCTTATGGCAGTTTTATGCTCCTTCTGGTAGGAAAAAAGATGGAATTGGAAGGAACATGCAAAAATTGCATAGCCTGAGTCATATGGCAGTGTAATAAACAAAAGAAATTATTATCCATTTTAAGGCTGTAAGAGATAAATGACTAATACAATATTATTTTTAAACACACTTCTAAGCTGTTATATTAGTGTATTTTTTCCACTACAGAATAATTCTTGTTCCATATACCACACAAACATTTGAAAAACACTCTCCTCAGAAAACCTTTGCCTCTTCACAAACATCAGCTGCACAATGTCTTGTCCTCCTTGAAGGAAACTAAATTAGAAAATTAGGTATGCTATGCTCCTGCTAGCATGCCTGAAACATAGCATATTTATGTAAGAAAAAGCTGTAATCTATCAAGTGAGGATTCTTGTAGCTCCTAGAAATAAATACTCTGCTGTTCTGGGCAGGCTGAAAAAACAAAGGAGTCAATGGAGAAGAAGAAACTCATAGGAATCTAAGACTTCGGAGTAAAATCAAGATTTCAATTCAAATAATTCTAAGAGTTTCTTTACCAAGTAACACAAACATAATATAAACCTTCTAGCTTTCTATAATCCACTGTTTATCTCAGCTTGTGTCACTAGTAAATACTTCACACTCTAGAACCACAGACTAAATGACTTCTCAATGTAATTACCAAACCTCAAACATACCTTTTTTTCTCAAGCCTCAAAAACCATGGAACTGTTTTGGTAATAAGGGAAATGGGATGCAACTTAAAGACCAACCTGAACATATTCCACATTTTCAAAAATGTCCCCCCGGTGATAACGAACAGGCTGGTCCCACTGGCAGTGCAAGCTGTGCTGCTGGTTGCCCAGTCTACAAATCTGATGGTTTCCTGCAGAGAACAAAACATTTTGTTCTACTAAGTGAGTTTTTTGAGAAGATAAAGACAGCATACAGTCCACTCCTCCACCCCCAATTTATTTACTTAATCAGCATGGAGAAAACTTTGTCTTCGAAAGACCTGAAAAAAAACCCTGTTCAAGAACACATTGCAATCCCTTCTTTTAATAAGCAAAACACAACAGCCACTTAGGGCCACCTTAGTATATAAAAAAGTTATGGCCTGACACTAATCTGAATATGCACAATTCTTTATTGCTATAATGAGCATGAACTCTAAATAAAGTTGTACCTAATTGAGCTTCTTTTGCCATCTGTGTCTCGTGAATGATGTTCCTCAAGATTTGTTCCTCCTGGATGAGCTTGTACTTGTCTAAAACATCTTGCTGCCTGAGGTAATGGTCATGCTGCTTCTGATATTCCTTCAATTCATTTAATGTTCGCTGAAGGGATCTTGAAAATTCAACAGTAGAATGCTTTTTAAAACATCAGCTTTTTGTACAGCGTTACACGCTTTCAGCTCTGGGTTTCCTAAAAGTATTCTGACATGGAATTTTATTGCATGCTCAAAGAAAGACAGAACGTGGAAAACCATTATTCTGTTTGAAAGATAAATGATTGCTGCAATGGAACAAGAAAAGTGAGATTGTATGAACTGCCACTAGGATGCTTCTTTAGTTACCTATGCTGGGCTTCCAATTTTTGTTCCAGTTTTTGCTGGCAGAGGACAGCGTGCTTCCGTTTCACAGCTTGCTCAAACCCTGGTTTGGCCTGTAGAGCATGGTCATAACACAGGACTGAGTGGTTGTACTCTCCAAGCATCTGAAGAAGGACAGAGAGACACAATCAGCTATTGTTCAGTAATATTTAATGAAAAACATTCAATTTTTAAAGAAGTTGTTAACTCGATTTTTAACGTGTGATAAAAAGCAGTTTGTTGTTTCTGAAATCTAACCACTCTATCTTCTAAAGAGAAGCTGCAGGAGACTCTCCCTGGGATTTTTTTTCAAGTGGAGATAAAGTCTTTTGCTGAAGGGCAGACTTTTGGATGAAGCAGAATTGTAAATATTAAGTGAAATGCACATAGAGCCAAGAAGGCCAATGGCATCCTGGGGTGCATTAGAAAGGGGGTGGTTAGTAGGTCAAGAGAGGTTCTCCTCCCCCTCTATTCTGCATTGGTGAGGCCACACCTGGAGTATTGTGTCCAGTTCTGGGCCCCTCAGTTCAAGAAGGACAGGGAAGTGCTTGAAAGAGTCCAGCGCAGAGCTACTGAGATGATTAAGGGAGTGGAACATCTCCCTTATGAGGAAAGGCTGAGGGAGCTGGGTCTCTTTAGTTTGGAGAAAAGGAGACTGAGGGGTGACCTCATCAATGTTTTCAAATATGTAAGGGGTGAGTGTCAGGGAGATGGAGTTAGGCTTTTCTCAGTGGTGACCAGTGATAGGACAAGGGGTAATGGGTGTAAATTGGAGCATAGGAGGTTCAAGTTGAATATCAGAAAAAATTTTTTTACTGTAAGGGTGACGGAGCCCTGGAACAGGCTGCCCAGGGGGGTTGTGGAGTCTCCTTCACTGGAGACATTCAAAACCCACCTGGACACGTTCCTAGGGGATGTACTCTAGGGGGCCCTGCTCTGGCAGGGGGGGTTGGACTAGATGATCTTTCCAGGTCCCTTCCAACCCCTAGGATTCTAGGATTCTATGATTCTATGATACATTGTAAAAGAATAATGCATTATAACTTAAGCCAGAACAATTAAATAATACTTGTTTTTTCTACAAGTCTGGGAAAATAAAGACAGTATTTACTGCATATATATTTCCCAAAGTGTAATAGCTGGTAAAGAAGTCACTGTAATCCAGAGCTGCATGGACCACAATAGCTGCATCTGCAGAGAAGTGAGCCCGGTGGAGAATATTTGCCAAATTTACCAGTGCAATGTCCTTATTTTGCCTAAAAGAAAAAAGAGACATTAAAAGCACATCAGACTGTGTAAGAATCAAAAACAAGGATACACTCATTCTTCCCTCACAAAATATGTTAGTTTGATAGGAAAATATCTAAATTATCTGTATGCTTAGTATAGCACATGCAGACTAAGAAGTAGTAACAGGGATTATTCCTTAGGATGCAGTCTTAGGAACTAAAGCCTGTTTACTAATTAGGATAAGTAAAGACAGAAAAGAAACATCGTTATTAACAAGAAAATAATTAGAAATCATTATTAACAATTCTTACCTGGAAGAAAAGTGAAGGGCACGCATGGCACATTCTACTACTTGGTATGGGTCATTCTTTATTCTCCAGTAAAAAGAAGCCATATTATAGAGTACCCAGGAAGAAGAGTTCTGCAGTAAGAAGAAACATGAACTGGACTAAGACATGAACTAAAAGGTTAATCAGGGCTTTAAGTACTATGGGATGGAAAGCTGAGCACCAAACCTGCTCTAAGTTATCCCCTTCCTCTGGTAAGTTGCCATTTGGCAACAGCTGTGACTGTTCAGGAATAATGAACTGCACATAAATGTGAAAAAGAAATGGAACTTTGGCCTTTCAGACAGGTAAAAATAAATAAATAAATAAATAAATAAAAATCAAAAGGAGTGACAGTAGTTAGAACATCAGCAACATAAGGAGTTGGGAACATTTCAGTACTTCTGTTTCTTCTTTGTGCTTGAAGCACCATCATTTTTGTTTAAAAGCTCTCACTACCTTGACAGAGCAACAAATATGGCTCACCAAACCACAAACACAAGAGTCATAATGGTGACAGTAAATATCTTGGTTTACTGGCTTTGCCCATGTTTATCCTACCTCTGCCTGACTAGCAGAGAATGTTTTTAGCCTAACTGCAATGTAAAACAAAAATTTAGGTGCAAAGCTAGTACTGGCCCCAACTGGATGTGCCAGGCACCTCTTCCAGCTCTCTTTTGGTGCAAACAGCAAAATAGGAGTTTCTTACCTTCATGAGCCCATCATAAATACGATGCCCTATTTCCTCTATACTCCTTCCCAGCCTCCGTGACAAGTAGGTGAAGATGGGATCTTCTTTAGGTAACAAGGGTGCAGAAAGATTCACTCTTTCTTGGACACCCTGTAAATAAAAACTGAATGTGGGTATTTGCTGACACCTTAAAAGCAGAGACACATACACAAGAGCAGAACTCCCAGGAAAATTTACAACTTGGTTATTTTAGAATCATAGCATCCTTTCAAATAAAAACCTTAGGGACTTGACAGGATAGTGTCACCTTTGGCAGATGAATACTATATATTAGAGATATATAATTAGAGATAGGTGAACACTAGCAGCAGCCAAAAGCAACCCCTGCTTCTGAATGCTACAGGAGAAATACTGATGTGTGGTAGCACTGTCTCTGATGATCACTGGAGCACTTGGTTTGTCAGGTTACATGCATTCTATAAAAGTAACCCTACATCTCCTCTCTCTTCCTTTCCCAGCAACAGATGTACTCCTTGCAAAAGTACATCCAGACCCAGGAACAGAGCTAGAAAAGTTCAAATCTTGTTTTGTATGTAAGAAAATCCTCATCTGTAAGTGAAAAGCTATTTTAAAGGCTTGCAGTAAAATCACTATGCACTAAAAGCTGCATATCTGCATTGGGAAACTTGCTCATATAATACTGCTGGCAAAAACAATTTTTGCACCACACTTCCACTGTAACCTTTCTAAAGCAGGTGAACTTTGTACTAGTAAAGAACAATTATCTCATCCTCTGGGTTAGGGCTTGGCATTCAGACACCAAAGAGAGAGTCAAGTAGCCTAGGAGCTACCAGCAAGCCTGCAAACAAGTTTCTGACCCTAAATCTCTATACAGCTTGAAGACCCTGTCCAGTACTCCCTAATTTTCAACTGAAACAATTCACAAGTTAGAAGGATTTCCAGTGAAAGCTACCATTTACTTATGACGTGTTATGAAAACAAAATGCTCCATTTTCCTAAAACTGTTCTCTAAAATAAGGCAGAAAATAACAAAAGAGAAACAGGATCTGAGTAACTAATGGTAATACCCTCCTGTAAGCAGGTACTTTACTTGGGACACAATTGGGGCTTAAAAAAAGTCTGAAACAGTCTTGAAAGATTACAGTAACTTCCAATCTTGACTGAGAACTGCCAGTAAGACTTTTGCATTTTCCTGATGGGGAAAAAGCCACCCTTGGATTTGCTCTCTTACCCGTAAGTGCTGAAAGGCATGAATACTGTATGGAAGATCTAGGACTTTTGTACAGTCTGGCTGCTGCAGGTCTGGAGGCACTGGAGACTTGGTATCTATGTAGTCTTCAGGGCTGAGGACATAACAACAAAACACAGCAGACCCCAGATTAAAATACTGCTCAAGTTCCCAAGAGACACTGTTGTAGTTGACAGACACAGTATCCTGATTTCAGTGCTAGCAAAATCCCATGTTTGAACACTTTGGAACATTCCTGATGTCTTCCCAGGTTTCAGTTGTATCAGGATGTCATCACTGTAGGAAAAGTAAATAAATTTCTGTCTGCTTTAGAGAAAATGTCAGCATTTGGATAGCCTCCAAAATGTATCTGCATCAGCCTGGTGTATCACTGCTATGATTAATGATCTATCTGCCAGGCAGCTGGCAGTGCATGCAGATTAGAAGACCCTTCAACTGAAATAAACAAATCCCAAGTATTGGTGAGAAACCCAAAGGAAGGTATCTGAGGAGAAAATTAATGTTTTCCCAAACCAAGTACTCATCTGCTAAAACCCCATAAAACCAGAAAAACACAAGTCAGCCTTGAAGATGAATTACCAGTGAAGCTGAATGTCAAGCAGACTGTCCACACATCCATTTATTTGCTAAATACAGCAGTATGTGTACAACCAGAAGGTTCAAGAGCTAGGTTACCAACATAATTTCATCCAGATTTCAGTTCAGTTTCTCCTAGAAGAAGTGTAAGTAGCTCAAAACACCCAAAGCACACTCAGGTAGATTCAACCCCCTTCTACAGGGTGCATTTCAGTTTAATTCACATGTCTGGTCATTACCACTGTGCAGAATTACCATGGTAAAAGTGAGTGGGAGGCTGGGAATAGACTGAGGAAGTTTGAGGGCAGGGATAACATGGATAGTCTGGGGCAGACAGCACTTCTCTTTTGTCCCCTTTTGCAATTAGTGCCAGAGGTTGATTCAGTTTCCTTCCACACTAACACAAGTCAGCTGTTATATGAAGTACAGTCAGCCACACCATTTTTTCTCTTTTTAATTACATTTAGAGGTTTTGTTGATTGGGTTTTTTTTTCCATTCAGTAAAAAAATCTGACAAGATTTAGCATCTTCTTACCGGATGTCTTTGCTCTCCAAGGTGATGTATGTGCCATCATACAGATCCAAGTCCCCCAAGGGCACCTTTGCTTTAATGCAGTCTGGATCCTCTTTATTATGCCTTTGTTCCAGCCCTGTGTCTCTGTCCTCATTTTCCTCTATATGAATCTTTTGAGCAACTAACTGTTTCTGTAGGAAGAAAACAAAAAAACAAAAAGTAACAGGAAAATGTATACTGATGAAAGCAAACTTTATAGGTGCTGAACACTCCAACTTCTTCCTTAACACGAGATCCACTTGAAGTAAAACTTAATTCTCTTCAAATTTTGTGTGTCTACATTTTTTTAGCATTTTTTTATTTAAATGGAGCATGAATACTTTCATTAGAGATAATATGACTTGAACAGGCCCTTATTTCCCCCACTTTTCCCAAAAAAGAGTGCTAATAGCATTCCAAAGTCATAGGAGCACATTCAGAAAAAGAAGCAATAGTTAACAGTATGGCAGCTTCTCCATATTCAGGCCCTTTTCCTCCACTGTAAGACTTCATGGAAATAATATAATTGATAATAATACATATAATAATTGATTGAAAACAAAATTATCCTAACAATTCAGCTAGCTAAGTAGATCTGAGGTGGGCTGGCTATTGCAAGAATCAAAGCTGTATTTAATTTCAACAGATCAACTTATGATATGCCTTAGGTGCTACCTTTCACCTTTTAAGCTCATAGGTATTGATGACTCTGAGAAGCCAAGGAACTAACCCTCTGTCCCAGCACATAGCCTGTATTTAATTCCCCCCTAGATCTGTAAACTACAAACCCATGAAATACCATAGGGGAATTTGCTATGTGAAATGAGAAGTTTTTTGATGAAATCCACATACATTTGATAACACACTACTGTGCATATACAGGAGAAGCAACTTGTACAAGATTGTTAAATAGGTAATTCCTGCTCACAGTCTTTTGTATGCCATAAACTGCACTTTAGCCATTTCCAAACACACGACCTGCATCCTGAAAAACTTAGAGCTGCAGTTCCATCCACGGGTAAAATGTCCATTACCCCAAAAATCAGTGTATCTTGATGAGAAAGACTGAATGCAGCCACATAAGGGAGGGGCAGTCCTGCTTTTTTTTCTTTGGGTGCTCATCTAACTTCTCACTCAGCTACTTCTGCTAACCTGACAAAAGCAATTTCATGTTTAAAGCAATTTCACATTTAATTTCACATTTGAGCTCCAGCTGAAGTTATCAGTTCAAAGGTAATTAAAGCCTCTTTCAGAGGGGTGTTTCCAGACCCTTCTTCAATCATAAATAGGGTTGAAGGTGGCTTGCTCTCTGATGGGTCTTAGAAAAAGCAATGGAAATATCAGCCTGAAAAACCAAGAGAGGAGCACAGGGAAATTCATGGCCTAGAGGCTGCAATCTGTAACAAATTTAAGATGACACCTCTGCAAATAATTCTGGAATACAGTAGTCAGCTACAGAAGCCAGCACCTAAATGACTCCACATAAAAATATTAAAATTTATGTGTAACAACAGGGAAGGTTGCAGCTGGGGACAATGACCCCCAGCTTAGGAAACCTGAGGCACAAAATTCTGGAGACCCCAAGAATTCTTCCACTGAAGCACAATTACACCAATAATGACTTCTGTTCCCCATCTAAACACTAGCAAGTTTATGAAGAAAAGTCTGTATTTTCAGACATTGGTTAGTACTTAAGGTTATGCTTTACCTCCAGTTCTTTGAGGTAATTAACTGTTGTTTCTTGTCTCATTAGTATCACCAAATCGTGTGGGTTCCTCAAGTTCATTGGTGAATCCACCTGCAAGACATTTAAGAGTCCATAAGATAAGACATTCTCCTAATAAGAGCAATTTTAAAAGGTAAGAAATTATGTTCATTCAACTAATAGTTTGTCTGTTCAGAGGTTTTCTGTCCACTCAGCATTCACAATGTGTCCATATTTTACATCTGTGCTTTGAACAACACTGTGATTTCAGAACCCAATTCATACCATGCTTTCATCTTAAACCTATTTTAGTTTATTCAGGCACACAAATTCTAAGCATAATTCTCACACACACAAAAAAAATACTAAGAGTGCCTACTGCTGAAAGACCAGATACCTTAAACTGCAAAAACCTATTTTCTTTTACAGCTTTCAAACTCCTCAATAGGCACAAGGTACTCCAGCTTCAAGTCAACTCCAAGATGCCACCAATTTAAGACACCAGCCTAGCATGAAGAGCTGATGGCTTCAGGACCAAGGGGATTAACTCAATCAAGAGGTTACTCCTACAGAAGACCCTGCTGGAGCTTCCATAGCACAGGAGTTGGCAGCTGGATGCAGAATGACATTGTGGGTAGAGTCACAGCCCAGAGTGGTTACATACTGGACCTTTACTGGTCCCAGTAAACTCCAGTAACCTGTGGCACTCCAACCTTGTCCTCATGCCCAATCCATTCTGTTTCCTGACTGGATGGGGCAAAGTCACTTGCAGGTGATGGATGAGCAGATCCAAAGGGTCATCTCCAGGCTTTCCAGCCCCATTTCCTCCACTGTGCCAGCATGACCCCAGTTAGTCCTGTAGATCAGCTCTGGTGCCCACCATCTTCTCCTCTGAACTAACCCAAAGTAATAGTTGAACAGGACGCAGTCCCCTTTTGGCTGTTTTAGCTGGAATAGGAAATTAAATCCTGGAGGATTCTAGGAGTATGAGAACAGAAGCAAGGGAATGGACATGAGTATGTGATGAGAGGAAGAAGGGTGACAAGGACAGCAGGATTTTTCCCATTTCTAACACCATGACTGTTGTGGTAGGCAATCTACACCAAGATGTTCCTGGATTTCTTCAGCTTTAATTCAAGCTTTTGTGATATGCAATTAGCTGCTGCATAAAGACATAAGCACTGCCTGTGTGTCTGGGCTGCTACCTCTACAGGGGCTCTGCACCCCCACAAAACCTGACTAAACCCTGTGATGTGGTAATTTAATGGAAAAGTTTGCCCTGTGTACATGCTCAGGAGAACCTCCTGAGATCCACCTCTTCATTTTCTGTTGACTTACCAAACAAACTGGGACAGGTTTCTAGGACTCTTATTTCAGAGAGCTGCTTCTCAAGGAGGACAACAGCAAATTTCCTGGTCACTTTAATGTGTCCTGCCAAGAGATCAAGCCTTGGGCCACGTTCTCTTGGCTGTGAGTCAGATAAGATGTAGAAATCTTATTTCTGATGGGTAAAGTCTACATTCCTTCCAAGTCTCCCTACTGAATAAGGATCCTATCCTCTAGGATGAAAACATTTGTTCCTTTTATTCCCACCCCCCACCCCCAACAACAAAAAATCAAACCACAAAACCAACCAACCAAACCCTAAGGGTAGTTTTGGCTGAATTTGGTTAAGTATTCCTGTCCAATTCAAAAGCTGAACAGGTTCTTTTAGTCCAGAGCTATTTTGGCAGATGGCCCACAGAGTCCAGGAACTTACATACAACTCTTCTCCTGCCTTGGCAAATTAATTCTTTTATATCACTAGATGAATAGAAAATAATAAGTGCTACTGACACCAGTAAACTTGTACACTACAAATCTGGAGATTATGGATTTCATTGTTGCAAATCAAGGGTGGCCAAGCATCCACACTGATCGAGAGAACCACAGAAAATAAACCAAAAAAACCTTAAGGATGTTGTTAGTTGAACTTTTCAAGTCTACAGCATTCTGCTTCAGGTTGTATTTCCCATTTCCTCCTTATGGGTGCAACCTCCCTGTGAACTGGCTGCACCTGAAAGGAGTTATGCACTGAATGTTATGCTTGTTCATGCCTCATTTGCTAAGGAAACACTGTGGTATGTGCAAGCCAATGAAAGATGGCTTTGCACAGAAAACAAGGGGAAAATGTGCCGTGTTTAAAGCACTCTGTCACCTGTTCCAACAGAGCACTGCTCCTCAGATGACTTAAAGGCTGCTTGCATGAGAGCAAAGTCAACCAGCAGCTTCGCTTTCCCTGATAAGCTCCATCTGGGGAGCAGAAAGTTATGCAGGAACCATCACTTAGAGAGCATTCTTCTGAAAGGAGAAGGATCTCAGCTTACTGTTCATTCAGAAGCAGAATGATACTCAGGGACAGCTTCTGGGTTTGATTTTTGATAAATTAGTCTCCCGAGAGTTAACTCTGGATGCAGTGCTTGGATATCTGGAGTGCTATGTTACCAACCCAGTGGGCACAGATTGACAGAAAAGCCACACAGTAAGTACCAAATTCTTATCAACTGTTACCTGGCAGCAGAAATAAAAATGACAACACCAACCAAAGAGCAACATCACTGAGTTAATTCATAAAGTTATGTCAGTTCACCAGGAAATCACCTCAAGTGAAGTAGCATGCATGATATATTTAAGTTATCAAATTTTCACTTCCAGATCCATTGGTCTTCAAACAGGACTTCCAACTTTCCCAAGTGGGGGAATCCCCCCCTTCCCCTGGGAGACCATTCCAAGGTCTGACTGTCCTCATGGGGAAAAATTTCCCTCTTGTGTTCCAATGGAATCTCCCCAGGAGCACCTTGTGCCCATTGCCCCTCGTCTTGTCCATGGGACTCCTTGGACACAGGGAGTCTCCAGCTGCTTTGGAGCTGCCCTGGAAGTCCTGACCATGGGCAGAAGGGCTCCCCTCAGCCTTCTCTTCTCCTGAACAGACCCACTCAGTAATAATCAGACTTGGTCTCACTTCAGTGCATTGCACTCTCTCCCCTGCCATCCAGAAAGCTGCAGGTATCCTCCTGCTCTCTCCCCTTTGCTCCAAGTGTTAAAAAACCACTTCACATTTGGTGCTCCTGCCACATCTAAGCTAGGAGCTGAGGATGTTACTCTAAATTCAAACTGCAATACAAATTCTAGCTTTGCTTTTATGCAATATAGGGCCACAGGCTGTTAATACTACAGAGCCTCCCTACCTTCATGCAAAATCTGTTGTGCCTCATCACCTGATCAGAAGAGCAAGAACCAGGCAAATATTGGGACTTAGCTCATGTGAAAAATGTAAGCAGCTCCCAACAAGACTCTGCTGGTTCATTTACTCTTCCTCTAAAGTGCTGAAGCTCTGACACTCCAAGATGAAGTGCCTGAAATGCAAGAATCTGACTTTAGTTCAAACACAGTAAAAAGGCAAAGCCAGTGCTGGGAAGCTTTTGTTGAGACTCTGATGGCAGGAAGCCAGCCAGGAAATCACTTTTAGAATAAGTGCTCCCTGTTCAACTTTGCCCAAAGGTGAAAGTTTCTTTATAAAGCACAGTTCAAATTTATTCACTGTCACAAAGTACACCAAGAACCTCGCTCAGCAAGAAACACACAGAATTTGTGTATATATATATATATGAAAAAAAAGAGTTGAATCAAACCCTGAAGTTTCTATTATTTTCAGCTACCTGCACATATCAAGGTCTCTAAATAATTAGACTTGCAAGCTTTACCAAACCTTCTGGCGTATTTTTCCCCCGTGATCCTGTTATATTGCACCAGGAAGTAAATTTGTAAGTCAATGAATGCCCCAGTCAACTATTTTTAGATATGGCTTTTTTTAAAGCAATGCAGAAATCCCTCTGTTAGCTGAGGCACAGGAACACCAAAATCAGAACAGCTGTTAGTGCCTCTTCATGTCCTAAAAGCTTTCTGCAGAAGGCAGATTATGACAGAAAGAAGCTGAAAAAGATACTGCATCCAACACTGGCATACAGCAAATTGGGCTCCCTGGATTTACTTTTTGGATAGTGAATAATTTTGGCACTTTACTTGTGTAATGAAGGGAATTCCTTTCGGTCTCAAATGGGAACAGAAGATCTAAAAAATTAGGGTTTATTCTTGCCATGCTGATATACCCTACGCTCCAACATTATGCTACTGTGGAATTTCTGAAAAAGGCACCCAAAAATCATCTGGATAGGTTTCAGTGCAAGACACAAAACTGGAAAATACATGCTTTGGTTTAACCAAATGATGAGCAGGGAGTGGCAGAATATTGTTGTTTCCAGGGATGTCACTAGAAAGGTCACAGAGAAAAATCAGTGAGCTTTTATAGTAAGAATTGAGCCGTTTGAGCTCTGCAGGACTGAGCTGCAGAACCTGGTACCAGCATTTGATTTTGGGCTGTTATTAGGGGTAGGTGCACTACAATAAAAACACAAGTTTGGAACACTTTTAAGTACTTCAAAAAAAAGTTTCAGGTCTGCTCAAGAGAGATCTCTTCCTGAGAGCACACTAGCTATGGATATCAGAGCTAACAGATGTAAATATACCAAAGGAAACCCAGACTCCACTTGGAACACCACTTGGCTGCACTTTGTTAGTCATACTAAAAGGTAAAAAAACCAGCTTCCAACAAGTACATTCTAGCTAAGATTTATTTTCTACAGTAGCAAAATACACTCAATTGAATCAAAATGAGAAATGGTGAGGTCACTTCATACACATGTGCAATGAGCAAGCCTTTGCTTCCAGAAAGGTGGACTGATGCCTGCTGCACACCCTAAAGATATTAAAGCTACAGGAAAGGGAAACACTAATTGGGCTCACAAGATAGCAAAAAAAAAAAAAAAAAAAAAAAAAAAAAAAAGGTTAAGCCTGAGCACTAATCTCTTGAGCAAACTGAAGAGCAGACAACCCATTGGGTTTTTTTCCTTTTAAGTTTAGTTACTCAGAACTGATTTCTTCAGCATTTGTAGTATTCCACACAAATGCAGTCCTTGGAGTCCCCACCAGCTTTGCTCAGCTTTAGAATAGAATCAGCTGGGTTGGAAAGGATCTTTGAGATCATCCATCAAGGCATCTTTAGAAAGATGCTACAGCAGCTCTGGTAGGACAGGTTTCTGAGAGATGCCAGCAGCTGGTCCCCACCAGTACAGCCATGACTACTGAAGTGGTTTCCTGCACTGCATTTAATATCTCAATTGTTTCTCCTCTTATGCCAAGTTTTCTCTTTAAGTGCAGTAATACTTCTGTAGAGTGGCTTCTTTCCACACTGGCTAAAATCAGTTATATATTAGCCTGAACTTTATACTGCAGGTTGTGAAATGAGAAGACTCACAAACATCTGTACTGAGCAGACACAATCTCATTAAAACGAGATGATTATTCAGTCGCTGGCTTTGCAGGGACACAGAGTTGAAGGTGGACTCAGACCAAAAGGAAAATATGAACTGATCCAGAGAATGATGTATTTGAACTGAAAACAGCAGCAGATCCAGCTGGATGGCTTTTCTCATGGTGGCTTTCTGAGACAATGAAATGTACCATGCACTGCTGGGAATTAATTTGTTTCATCATTCAGAAATGCTCACTAGAAACTGGAGCAGCAGGGCCTACTTAGTCAGCACTCCCATTTACTAGACGGGATCTCGCTGATATATGGAAAATTGTTTGTTTTGCCTTAATTTTGCCACCCCTGCCAGGTTGTTGCACCACTAAGAACTCCAGCTCAAGCCTCCATCAGGATGCTGATAGCCATCTCGTGCCACAGGAAAACCAATCTCACTAGAATGCAGTCTCATATTAAAGGTTTACATCCTTGCTGCCATAAAAAGAGGAACAGCCAGCTGAGATTTTAGAGCTATAATTTAAAGTATTCCCCTCAAACAGATTCTGGCTCTTATATTTGGTGTATAGGCCCAGATCTGTAACTTTTGCTTTCTGCTGTGCACTTTGAAGACAAGGGTCACAGCACCATATCAAAAGCTGCAGGGAAGTCACTTGCCACTGGTCATTACCTGGACACCCACAGCTAGTGGCTCACTTAGCAGGGTCAATACCTGGGTCTTATTGCCAGTTCAGTTTTGCCCACACTGTAATCTCTTACATGGCCTTCATTCAGATAAACTGAAGCAGTCCAAGTGAAGATTAAATCTGTCCCTCTGTAGAAAGCTTACAGCCTCTAAAATGTGTTTCAGAATGAGAATGCTGATATTTCCAAAAATTAAACAATATTCATTATTATTAATAATTAACCCTTAGCCCACCACCCTCAGCCAACAGACAGTATGAGCCACTTCCAGTTACAGAGTGCTGGGCTGGAAGGGTTGTGAGCAGCAGTGCAAAGTCCAAGAGTGGCTGCTGGTCACTACCAGTGGTCCCTGGGGAGCAATACCAGACTGAACACTATTTAATGACTTTACAAATGGAAAGAAAGAACCTCATCAAGCTTGATGTCCTCTGCAAAACTGGGACAGCAGTGGCCACGATGGGGATGTTGATGGCCACGATGGAGTTGATGGCCATGACGGAGCAGTTAGACACAGCTGGAGAAAGGCTGAAAAGGTTCTGGTGAGGTTAAAAATGGCCAAGAGCAAACCCAGCAGCTGGGATGCAACAGCCCTGTGCAGCTGGAAAGGCTGGGACTGAACAAAAAACTGCTTTGGAGAAAGGGATGCTTGGTGGGAAAGGAGCTGGTGATGAGCCAGGAGCCCTTGCAGCTGAGGGGAACAACTGCATCCAGGGCCAGCAGAGCAAGGGGAGTGAGTGTCCCTATCTACCCATGAAAATGTACCTGCTTCAGCTCCCTGTCCCTTGTTTCCAGGCCAGCAAAGCCCATTTGGGGTGGTGAGGGGCCTGGAGTACAAATCCCCCAGAGCAGGTGAGGGAAGCAGGCTGGCTCAGCTGCACTGGGAGATTGCTGCTGCTTTGTGTCCTAAAGACAGGGTACAGGGAATGCTCAAAGTGTGACAGTGAGAGGGATTGTACATCTGTTGCTACATGGGAAATTCTGGTTAGAAAACATTAAAAAAAACCCCAAACACATTCACATTACAGGCAGTCGACCACTGGACCAAGTGCTGAGCAAGGCTGACAAATCCCCTCCTCTGGACACCAAATTGAGTGACCAGATGTAGCTGGCCCTGCTCTGAGCTGCAGAGCAGGTGATGCTGTTCTGTGACCCAGTTTAGGTGACTGCAGCTGAAGCTTCTCCCAAATGAGAGCCCTGACTTACACAGCTGCCTTCTAGCAGGGAAGGTGCCTGAAAATTCCAAGCAAGCAAGCAGCAAGAACTGGAACAACAGATAGAGACCTGGATGTTCAAAGGAGGAGTCCAGAGCATGGAAAAAACAGGTGTGACTGTTTTTGTACAAAACAAAGAGTAGAATAATTAGAACTAGTAGAGAAAATGATGCTGGGAAGTGCTCTGGGTACATTGAGAAGCTGAAACACCACTCTGCAGGAGAACACAAGCAGCTGCACAGCCAAGGGCTTGTATGAGATAAACAGACAAAAGGCCCACTGAAAAGGCACAGAGTAAAAATAGCTGGAGAGAAGGATGGGATGGCAAAGTGTTTTGGGGAAAATACAAGTTCTCAGGATAGATATCAACTTAGCAAAGAATATTATGAAAAATTAAAGCAAAAGGATGCTCTGCAGGGAAATTTTCGACTTGTTAATAAGTACTTGGATCTTGGTATTAGAAGAATAGCTCAAATCTTTTGGAAAATTGCAGGTGTACCAATAAATGGGTACATTAAATAAACAGTTATTAAATAGCCCCGTTGCCAATGAATCACAGAATATTTCAAGTTGGAAGAGACCCATAATGACCATCAAGTCCAATTCCCTGCAGGACTCGGAAAAACTAAACCATATGTCCAAGAGTGTGGTTCACAGGCTCCTTGAACTCTTGCCAAGCTTGGTGCCATCACCACTTTCCTGGGTAAACTGCTCCTGTGACCAACCACAGGAAATCAAGAAAATGCCCCTTCTCTCATTCCCCAAAATACAAATAAATGGGAAAAAACCGAAATTCAGATATGCTCTGCAGGGATGGCAACAGCAATAACCACAAATATAAATATCATTTCAACAAAAGCCAGGGAGATGGCAGCACCAGGTGCTGAAATACATCTTATTACAAAAACCTCACTGTACAATTAGCAGCACTACATCCCAGCTCCCACAGAACCCAGCCCCTCATCTTCCAGCTAAAACCACATTGATAACTTGAGTCCCCTCACTGGAAATAGGTGGATTAATTTTGACCATACAGATAAGAGAAGTTTTTCTATAGATTTCAGACCTTGAGAACTTTATACATGGAGCAGGAGAATGTCCTTGCTTAGAAAAGCAGTGTTAGCAGAACAGCTTTCTGCACAGCAGCGGCACAGTGGAAGGTTCTACCTGTACCATCTGTTACTGACACCACAAAAAGCCTTTTCTTAAAACCAGGGCACCGTTTACCTCATCAGATCTGCAAGTCATTTTAGGTAATTAGATTTTTTTTTTCCAAATCACACCATAATCAGAATCAAAATCAAATTTGATCAGACACTATTAATACACACATACAGATGATTCCGGATGCTACTCTCACCACTTCCCCACCTCCATAAAGTGGGCAAAGGAGGGGACATAGCACTGGAGGTGTTGTCATTCATTGATTTAGGATTAATTAGCGCCAGAGTGCCTGGATATATGCAGATGAAGTGCTTGAGAAGCACATAGACAGCTGTGGGTTCCTGCAGAGTTCATCCCACCTGGCACAGACAGACCTGACCAAAAATTCCCAGAAAAGAAAGGTGGTGTTAACAGACACTCATCTCTCCGAACTCTGGGTTTGGTTTTTTTTTTTTTAATAGGGGGAAAGGCCACTGCTTGTTCCAGCAACCAACTCTTCCCACTCCAGAGGGAAACCGATCTGGAATTCTGCTGAAGAGATCTGGCATTCAGCAGATTTCCCCCCTTGCAACAAAGGAGGAGCAAAGCAAGTCAGAAAAAGCCCAAAACACAAAATCCACACCGAACCTTTTGGCTGCTCCCTGAGCCTCAGGCACAGCCCAGCATCAAAACAAAGACATTTTTTACTAATCCCACAAGAAAAAAAAACCATAAATCCCCGCAGATGAGGGCACCTGAGTGCTTCTGCACCAAGTTTCTCTTTCCTACATCCAGAGGGAAGGGAAAGCAGCGGGGGCGTTGGGAATATGGAAATCGCAAACTCATCCCCAGCGCTGCCGGGACCGCCCGGAACCCCCCGGGGAGGTCACAGCCTTGCGGGTCCCAAAGCGGGACCCCCGGTACCGGGTCTGAACAGCTCAAGGGATTCCCGGGGGGGCTGCAGGTACGCCCGGCCCGCGGCTGCTCCGGTTCGAATCAACCCCCGGTCCGAATCAATCAATCCCTCGGTTCGAATCAAGCAGTCCCCCGGTTCGAATCAATCAGCCCCCCGGTTCGAATCGATCAATCCCCGGTCCGCCTCCCCCCGGGGCTCCGGAGCCTTCAAGCCACGGTTAACGAGCGATGCCCGCGGAAGGCGGGAGAGCCCGGTACCGCTGCTTTCGGACACCAGGGCACCGGACCGGACCGACCCATCCCTCTGCCTCTCAGCCCTGCGCACAGCCCTGGCTGCAGGTGAGAGCCGCACACGGGCTCCCCGTGCCGCCGCAGAGGGCCCCGGCCCCGGGATCTTCCCGGTAGCCCCGTCCTCACCTGCTGCTGGATCTTCCCATCCTCCGTGACCACCCAGTGGGTGGTGGCCGCTGCGAGCCGCGTCCCCGAGGCCAGAAGGGAGCAGAGACCCAGGGCCCACCCGGAGAAGACCCACGCCCGCCCCAGCCCACCCCGCCCGAACCCTCCTGCTGCCGCCGCCATCTTCCCCAATCCCATCCTGCCCGCACCACCCGGAACCGGAATGGGCACCGACGACATTTTGAGAGAGGGAGGGCACGGACCGACCCGACCCGGGACCGTCCCTCCCGGTGCGGAGCGGTACCGCCTCCACGCCCTGCCTAAAAACAAGTAGCCCAGGGTCGGTGGCAACCGGGAGAGCACCTGCCGAGCCAGGGAAAGGGAGGGGAGGGCGGCAGCGCCGTTCGCCTCAGGAGCCGCGGCGCCGGAGAGGGCTCCGTGGGACGGTCCAGGCCCGGTACCGGCGGGTATCCGAACCTGTTTGAAGCTAGGACAGCCCAGGCCCAGTACCGAGGGGTATCCGAACCTGCTCGAAGGGCAGAGCCGCGGTGCGGAGCTCCGGTGGCAGCAAGCAGGTGGTGGGGCTGCGCTGAACGCTGTAATTCAAAATAAAATCAAATCTCTGATGTCTCGAGGGCCTGAGGTGCTGATCAAACCCAACCCGACCTGCAGCTGGACCCACTTAACCCTTTCTGCAGTTTACCCGCTGAAGAGAGCTCGGGAATAAACACATCACTCCTTTTTCCTCACACAGGAAAAAAAAAAAAAAAAATTAAATTTTCCTCTCCTATTCCCGTGAGTGGCAAATACCAACCCAGCAGCCTCTCCCCCAAGTCCTGTAAAAGCTGCCAAGTTCACATTTTCGAGCAGTTCAACCTTTCCCAAGGTGCAAAGGGTCCTTGGGGTGATACCAGGCTTCTCAGCCCCTGTTAAACAGTAATGTTTGTAGTAATTCAGTGCCATTAAGTAGAAACCAGGAAAAAAGAACTTGTAAATGGTGTCAGAGTGGTTGAATTAATGCTGGGCTGCACTTTCTCTTAGGGTAGGGAACATACTTCCACAGTAAAGTTCATCAGGGAGATCATGGATTCCATCACAAAACCCCAATGTACCCCAAAAACCAGGCTGTACTCCAAACCACTCTTCCTGCATCAGCAGACACTAATAAATTTTATTGTACTGTCAATATTGAGGATGAATAAGACAATGAGTGACTGCTTTTCAGATGCTGACTCCCAAATAAGATGCATGACATGCTGAAAACTTAAAATTTCTACTCAACATTTTGCATTTAAAAGTTGTATTGCTTTAAAAGTTTGAAACACCAATGCAGTCTTGCTAAGATACATCCCTTAGTGCCAAACAGTTAAATACAGCTATAGCAGTTTAAAGAATTAAGTCACTAAAACAAAAAGGTACCACAGGACCTTTCTACTGACACAAAATATTGCAAAGTAACTGTGAAACAATGAGCCAAACAAAATTTCAAAATGAATTTATTCCAAGAGCATAAGGGAACATTTACAGATCAACAAGATGGTGAACAGGTGTCTCCACAACAACTCACTGCATTAAAATTAAATAGGAAACTGGGGAAAAAAGATAATCCAGCTCCTTCTGAGCCCACAAGGACTTTGCACATCACCTTGGAAAAACAGGAGCCCTGTAAAACTCACTCAAAAATCACTCAGAAAATAAGCTGCTAATACTTAGTTATTAGTCTAAGTACAAGCTATGGTTAATCATTGAGATTATATTTTTAAAATCTCCTAAAACCAAACATTATAGCTGCAAGTGCAAAGTGTCTTTTTTTTTAATTTTCTTCCCCCCAGTGGAAGCTCATTACCCATCTAGTGCTGATTTTCAGTGACATTTTGCTCTCACAGATTTTGCTTGGAAGCTGCTTGCCAAGTTTGTTGGTTTTAGTAACAAACCTGAGCTCAGCAGGTGGCGTGTGATCAGAAATACAAAGTCAGCTCATCTGCTGTGGAATGTCCAAAGTTTGCTGCCTCCTGCTCCGGAGTTAAGCAAAGAGAAAACTTCTAATTTTGGACAGTTTGAGTATACTGGCCTTGGACTGCAGTAAGAAATACCCAAGAGTGTTAATGAAGACACCTGAGCCAGATTCACAAGCAAATACAAATGGAACTGGGTGGGGAGACATCACTTTCAGGCATGTGTCTGTGGAGAGTGAATGGCTGGACATAAAAAAAAAAAAAAAAGAGTAAGAAATTATCTTCATTCTCCTAAAGCCTAAGCTATTTTACATCAACACTGCCTGGAACATTTATTAAAATTTGTTTCCTCTGTCCTAACTTCTTTTTACTATCTGCTAATTCCTTTACAATGTTGAATGGCCTGAGGAGTAAAAATTGAGTGGTGAGAGTAAAAAAAAAAAAAAAAAGAAAAAAAAAGAAAATGAAGCATTGTGCTCTTACATTGTATTTTCTGGGTGTAAACCAGTAAATAAGAATACCAGGTTAGTTGCTATGAAAAAAAAATAGCATGGAACTGTTACCTCTTCCACCTGAATTTAGCTGGAATTTTTCAATGTTACCTAAAATACAATTTTATTTATATACTTTTAAATGCAACTGTATTGGTAAAAAACACCCCCCCCCCAAAAAAAAAAAAAAAGAAAACACCAAACCAAACCAACCCAACCAACCCTCAAGTGCCAACTAATCCAGAAATCTGCAAAACACAGGGAAGAGGCAGGTACTGCTATGGTCCAGCTCCAGCCTATGAAGCCTAATCACTGCATCAGTCTTTACCCATTCCTGGAATAATTCCAGACATTTATTGTTTTTCCTGTTCATTTACTGAAATTCCACAGCATAACTATATGCACATATTCATATTTAACATTAAAAACTAATTTGCAAAACATCACTTCTGCAATACAATTTACAGAGAAGAGAAAGATGTGCAAACCAAAAAACACCACATTCTCCACATATCTAAGCAAAAGGACTGCTTCATGCTACAAGCAAAAACAAAAAAAACCCCAAAACCCAAACCAACTCCATCCATGTTGCATACTTAAAAAAAAAATCCAGTATTCATCTCATTCAAATAAATTTTACAAAGTAAATCAAAGCAAATTTAACAATGGGACTCTTCTCCACATATTGCAAACCATGGTTACAGATGAGGAAAGGATTATTTCAGCTGCTATGCTTATCTGACAGATACCTGTTGTCATGCCTTTCCTGCCAGGTACTTAATACACAATAAACTCAATTACATAGTTTCAGTTATGCGGTAGCTGAATTTTAGGTTAATTTACAAACTGTCAAGGTGTAGCTTCTGATAAAACATCTATGCTCTTTTCCAATCCTGAATAAATCCTGAAGACACTTCAAAAATAAGAACCCCAAACTGCTGACTGTAAGCATCCAAAAATACAGCTGTGGTTTCACTAGGGACAGGTCGGAGTCCGTTAGAAAAGTAGATCATACATACAAAGGTAGAAAGAACATTGAAGTCAGTCTGAGTGGAAGGCAGTCCTTGAAGGACACACTACTCCAAGGATACTTGCTGAGTAGCACTGTCCCTGTGGCCCCTGGGGGCTGGAAGCTTTAGCACTCTGCTCAGTAAATTCTTCCTCGGCTACGATTGCCGCGTCCTCCCCAGCCTCTTCCTCGGCCCCCCCGGAAGCCACCTCTTTGCTCTGAAATCAAAGGCAAAACTCTTTCACCGTGTTGTATGCAGATAATAAAATAAAATAAATAAACTGAAGGCTGGCTTAGAAATTCTCTGAGGCTTAAATCTGCTTATGTACCATCAGGTCTCTGACTTACTCTTTGTTGGACAGCAGAGCCAACTAATTGCACCAGGTCAGCCCTTCAGAACTCAAACCTCAGAGGTCCTGCACACACCAGTGTCATGAGGCACAACTGTCCCATAAATTAACAACTATATTTGGGGCAAAACATCATCACATGAAATGATGGAGGGGGAGGTTTAGGTTGGACATGAGAAAGAATTTCTTTAGGGAGAGGGTGCTCAGCCATTGGAATGGGCTGCCCAGGGAAGGGGTGGATTCTCCATCCCTGGAGATATTTCAAAAGAGCCTGGATGTGGCACTCAGTGCCATGGGCTGGGAACCACGGGGGGAGTGGAGCAAGGATTGGACTTGATGAGCTCTGAGGTCCCTTCCAACCCAGCCCATTCTATGATTCTGTGATTCTTTTCAGACCAGTTTTCATCATCAGGCATCCTAGCTCACCCTGCTGTCCAGTGACCCCAGTGACAAGTTACTTGTTTGGCTTCCTCTGAGTGATTTTATCCACTGATGGAAAAGCACTATTTTCTCAGTCTATCTGTCCTTTTCCATCCCTAATGTCCAGCTACCACCAGCACTCTCGAGTTTTTTTGCTGGGCTGGTATCTTGACTACATCTGATTAAAAACTCTCACACACAGATACCACACAAGCTATTTGGATGCTGTAGAAACAGCAAAAAAAAACCCACCACAAAATATTTTAAAGTTTCTTTGGATTGGTTTGAATATCTATCAAATTCTCATTCCCCTTCTATGCCTCCTCTTCACAGTCTTACAGTACAGGTCAAATTAATCCACAAAGAGAATTGTGTGCTTGAAGAGTATCAAAACCAAAATCTGGGCAGCCCACCAGTAGTGAGCAACAGAACATTTTTGGTTGAAAACTTTCTAAATTTTGGAACCATAGGACTACAAGCTTATGTTAAAAGACACAGGTGTATCACCTGAAGTCTGCAGTAAGAATTTGACAGATTTTATCTTTTCTTCCAACTTCTTGTGCCCCCTGCAGCCTATTTGCTGCTGGGACAGTGTGAAAAGCAGAAGAGGCCTTGACTGCCTAAGCACTGCTCAGCAGTTAGAAACTGCTCTGCCCAATGGAAAATTTGGGATGCAACTGCTGTGTGGCATAAAGGAGAACATGAAAGTTCAATTACTATTTATTAAAACAATACTAAAACCACCTTGCAAAGGACATAGTTTCTAGGCTGGGAACACTCAACCACTGTAATAGATCAGCTTAGAAAGAGAGCACGACAAAAAATTTGGTGGCAGTACAATGTCATCTTCTGAGAATGTAACTTGCCTCAATTTGTTTGTCCCTCCCACCCCAAAGCACAACTGCCACTAGGTAAGAGTTTTTCCAAGCTGTCCAACTTACCATAAGAAAAGCTGCCCAGGTTACTGCTGTACTTCCCACTAGGAGGGTTATAGATTTGCCTGGCATCCCTTTTTGGTCCTGCTGAAGCTTTCTTTGGGGGTGAACTTGAGGTTGTATCTTCACTTGCTCTTTTTTGACTGGCAGAAGAAAACAAAACCAGATCATTACACCCCTGTGGTGACAAGTACAGAAATAGCACTTCAGCCTCCAAGATTTACCACTGGAAGCCAGCAGCAGATGATGAAGATGCCCTGAATAATATTTCAAAAAAGTTAAGTTGCCCTCCTCTTGATTCAGTCTATTGCATCCCTAAAGCAAACTAAGATTATCATCCCACAGCCTTCATTCCTTCCAGGGATGGATGTTATTTTTGATCGTGATACTTTTAGCTCATATGCAGTGAGCATTTCTTTATTTTGTAAACAGCAAAAATTAAAAAAAAAAAAAGAAAATGGTGGTGTTAATGAAAAAAAACCTCTTACCTGGGATCTGCCTTCTGTACTGGTTTCCAGGACAGTGTAACTGTACTTTTATAAGAAGGAGGAATGTGGAAGAGATCCTGTAGAGGCAAAAATCAGTTTATTCTACAGCTAAATTAATGCTGATTGCACTTCAAAATTTTAGCTTCCTGTTGAGGCTCCAGAATGAGAACTACTTTCCAACAATTTTAAATCCTTTTCAAAGTCCCATGACAGAGGGAGAAGACAGCTACAGCCAACTGCCTTACCTGGCTGCCTTAGCCCACACACTTTATTAGATAATTAAAATGAGACTTATATTAACAGAACAGTGTCTTACACTGACCAAATGTGCTTTCTGCCCCTCCCTGTGCACATCAAGAATTGTATAATGAACTACAATGGCTCCTGCAGGGAGACCTTTGGTAGCTTGATGATGGTAAAAGATAAAATTCTCAATAGTGTGGGCAAAGTTTTGGGTTTAGCATTGGGATGGAGGGTGAGTCATGGGAAGTGAAGGAAGAGATGAAAAGGTGGTCAGAAGAAATCAGAAGAGTTTCAAGGGTTTTGGAAAGAAGGATCTTCCTGCAGATCATGTCTCCCAGATTCTGGAGAAAAAGGTTCTATACAGCAGCTTGCTTTGCCTCCTCTGCATCTCCTTGCCTCTCTCCAAACTATTTCTTCCTTGCTACTGCAGGAATGGAAGTGACAAACAAGGTTTCCTGCTCCTGTGGGCAGGGAAGTGCTACACAAAAGGGGCAGCAATGCCCTATCTCAGCAGCAGCAAAAAAACTGAGCAGTTTGCATGAATGGCAGATTGATGGCTCTTCAGAAACAGTGGAGAGCTACCCTGAGCTGGCTAACTAACTAGCTTAATAACACTTAATGCAACTTTGTTCACACCTATTCCTTTTCTTAATTTTTTCTGCACAGATTACTCTACTGTGTGAGTTTACTCCTTTGTAATGTGAGGACTTACCTTGATTAAAACATTTATGTTATTGGTTATTTTCAAGGCAACCACTTTAATCTTGTTCTGTAAAAAAAAAAAAAAAGAAACACCACTGAACACCTCTTCTAGTAGCCTTAAATTATGTCAACTGCATTTGATGAAGTTGTCACATTAAACTGACTGCTCTTCCTAGTAAACTGCTATAGCAGTAGTGAAAAGTGAGTACACTTCTGAGGTTTTATTAGAACTATTTTTAGGTTCCTTGCAGCTTTACACTAAACTAGTTGTTCTTGATGTCCCAGTGTACTTCCCACTACAGTTTTACCCCTGGGTATATGAAAATCTCCCCTTCAAAACAAACATCTGTGGCAGCAGACAGCAGCTAGCAGCAGAAGCTACAAGATCATCTTAGCTTGCAAATGCAGTGTCAGGCAATATGCAGCTCTTAGCAGCATTATTTAATCTATTAAATAAGATGTTAGCAGTATTATTTAATCTATCTGCATGCTTACAACAGACCATTAATGTGTGCCAGTGGTTATTTCAGTAGGTCCAATTAGAAAAATCAGAATTCCCCAGCAGTACTTTACCTCCTCTGTTTTCAAGGCTTCTCCTGTTTTTCCTTGAAGTGCCAGACGGAGCTGTCGGATGTACACCTGCAGCCCACGAGCAAAATACTGTAGCCTAAAAAAATTAACACAAAAAAATTTAACACAATCTGTTAATAAGTTTCACGTGCTCCCATAAAACAAAAGCACAAGCAAACAGAAGCTCTTATCTCCTTTTTTCCCCCCTTAGGAGAAACGCTCAAAATAAGTTTTTTATCAATCTGATTGGTGCTCCTCTAGCATCCAAGCAATACAAGAAAAAAAAAAAGTTCTGTTAGAAAGTGTGATTTTTTTTTTTTTTTAACACTTGCCACTAAATAATTACCTGATCTTAAAGTCTTTCAACTTCTCTGCATTCAGCTTGGCTGTGAGGAAGTCTGGAAGTTTACGACCCAGCTGGTGGAAGCTGTACAATAAACACTCCACATAACTGAACTGCAGCTTGGGCTCTTCATTGCCAGCATTCTCCCCATTCTCTGCCTCCTCTGGAGGAAGGGGCATATACTCCTAGTGAAAAGAAAAACAAACACATGAGACACATCTCCCCAGCTGGATCCTTCTTTTGCAGTGTTTGTTTGAACTGGAGGGTTTCTCTGTGTGTTTAAGAGGTATCCCCCATCCTCATCCCATGATGAATGGTTGCACCAAGTCCTGGTGCAGGTGGTTTGCCTACACTTGAGTGATCTGACACCCTCAGAGGAAGTGTTCTGGTAGCAAAGCTCTCAGACAAAGCAGCTATGGACTGCACCAGTGCTTCTGGAACAGCTCTCAGTTTGCTCAAAACTCTCAGTGCAGATGCAGCCTGTAATAAGATCAACAGGAGTCTCTCATCTCTGTAAAACTGAAATAGAACAAAACCCCCACGAGTTGATTGGATTAAAAGCATTCTGCAGGTAACAGCTCTACCTATCTACAAAGGCTTTGATTTGCAACAGCACAGACAGAGCTATCTTGGAAACAGCCACCTTAGGAAAAGGGTAACATAAAAAATAGCTCATTGTGATTAAAACTTTTCATTTTTTTCGAAGTCTTTTACATGAGTAAAAATTGAATGTCTTACCAGTAATTTATCAAACAGCTTCTTCAAATTTGATTCAAGCTTTTCCATATCTCCACAAAATGAGCTCATTTCAGCAAGAAGCTTCAAAACCTACACAGAAAGACAGCCACGTTTTTCTGTGCTCACTGAAAAGACTTGATTTTCAGCCTAAAAGTGATGACCACATCATCATGGTTGGCATAGTAGAGGCCAGCTACTACAGTTAAACCCCTCCCAAACACCAGGAAAGAACACATGAAGGAACTGGTCCAGTCTGGTTTCCATGTCCTCAAGTGGAAGCACAAGTTTGTGTCTCTAATCCCACCCAACAAGAGTCAACAGGTAAACAAAACATCACCTCCCACCTTCACAGCAGAGCTCTCCTTCAAAATGAGATTCTCAGAAATCTAAGACACAGCAGTGCTTAAGGTAAGCAAAATTACAGGCACCAAGCCACTCCCTCAGCACAAGCCAACAGTCATTTCAGGAAATGTCTGCTTCAAAAAAAATTAACAGTAATATGAAGATGGTTACATTCATCCACTTAATTCTAGCACTGCCTCAAAGACTCAGGAGAAAGGAGACATGCTTCAGAAGGCAATGCTCAGTCATGCAGGAGCACAGCAAAAGAGTTTTTATTTCCTAGTTTAGATAGTTTTCCTTCAAGCCGAGGGAAAACACTGAAAAAAAGAAGTCTGCAACTCTTAAAACAGCTCTCTTTGCCTAAGATTCTTAATTCTTACAATTTTAAAGACACTTTAGCCTTGGCTTACCTCTAACTGGATATCAAGGCCTTCCACTGGAGTAGTCAAAGAACTGAGGTTCGGCAGAACATGCTCACAGAAGTAAGTAACGAATTTTGTGGAATGAACATTTTTCTGCAAAAAAACACCACACATTACTCAGGCTGCTCTTCAAGTTTCAGGGAGTTAAATGTTTTTTCCCACATCACTCTCCCACCCTTATACATGTCTATCATGCAGCTGTATCTAAAAGCTTTATTTAACTTCCCTCTCACAAAGTCCCTTCCAGAGGCTGTCTGCAACAGGGGCTGAAAAGATTGTTTATAGCCCAAGAACAGGCCTTGAAGTGCTGCAATTGTTTGGCACCAGACCTGAAATAATCAAACGTGTCCATGTCTGAACCTCATGTGAGAAGATTGCCATAATTCACTTAGGTACCATCTTAAGTTTCAAAGAAAATGCTGAAGAGCTGAAAATGAACACAAAAGCTCTTTGTATGTGACAGCTTTAAGAATGTTTTTGAACATTTTAATACAGCAGAAGCTGAAGGCAGGGAAGGACTGACTTGCTGTCATTCTAACATCACCACTGAGAACCCCAATGAGAGGACTGGAGCCATTAACTCTCCACAATACTCTGCAAAATAAATAAATACTTACAGAGAAGAGAGGCACTGCCTGCCGAGTACACTGGAGAAGTCTGTCCACACAATCTGGGTCAGCTGGATTGAAGGTTTGTTCCAGGTCAGCTTGTTCAGCCACCAGCTCCACCAGTTGTTGCCTCCCACTTACTGTCTGTAAGCTTTTTAATCCTGACAATATTTTCATGAAGAGAACAAATTCCTCACCCGTCACATCTTCCAACACCTTGAGAAAAAAATCAGAAAAGGGGTTTCAGTGGTGGCAGTTTGCAAAGCTCTAAGTAAAAAAAAAAGGTAAAGTATGTAAATACTTAGCATTTCAGTTTAGCTTCTAGATATTTAACAACACAAGTTTAGCAGAACACATGGAAGCCTGCTGCAGCTGTATGCACCTCCAAATTAAAGTAACTTACTTTGGATCAGCAGGAGACTGCATCTGTGCAATGCTTAACTCCACATGTGCCTTAAGTAAGCAATGCTCCTGACAAACCAAGGGATGGTTTAATAATGCTTGTACAGAAATAAGACACTCACCTTCTTTGATTCAGTCAGTATGAACTCCTCTACTTCCTTTGTCATCACCTCCTCAGGCAGGGTTTTCAGTTTTGTAGAGAGGAACTTGATGGCTCTCTCTCTCACAATGTCCTCTCCCTGAAGGATCTGACTGAATAAGCCTCCCAGAGTCCCTGAGGGGAGGACAAACCAAGTGATGCAAACTGGTTTAGAGGAGCTGAAGCTTCTGTGCAGAACAAAGATGTTTCCTCCTCTAAGACTCCACACCACGAGTTAAAATAACTGCTATGCTGACTTCAGAAACCCCACAATCTTCATGACATAGGAATCCACACTTTCACTGGTCAGTGTTCTGCAGATCCTCAGCTCCTGAGAAGCTGAGTGTTGTTTGTAAAGCTAAGCACTGAGGCTGTGCCTCTGACTTTTGCACTGTGCTATGAAGATACACAATTAAATTCTGTTCTCACCCTACTAAATCTGGGAAACATTAATCAAAGACATTTTTGTAGAAAAACATGTCCTTTACCTTTAGCATCCATCTTGAATATACTGAGCAAAGCATTGTTCACCAAGTTGAATTCTGCAGAATCATCTGAAAAGAAACAAACCCAAAACCCTGATAAGCATATCCTTGAAATGCAAGCATAAGAGCAGGAAAACAGATTCCTGGTATCACACAGGTATTCTATCTTCAGCATTTCATTATAAAAAAATATAACTGGTACTTCCAATGACTACTAGACTGAGGAATTAGAAAGCCACAGTTATGAAAGCTTGAAGCACAACTAAGAATTTATTTGCCACTTCAACCTCCCTGCCAAAACTTTAACACTACAAATTTGTTAGGACTGAAAAACTGAAGGGAAGTTATTAATCAGTACACTTAGTGATTTTAAGGAGCAGCTGAATAAACAAGCTGACCTTCACTAAATTAAGATAAAATAAATGGTGATTTCTTTTTCAACCCTTTAAAAAGTAACTACAGTATTTCTGGGTGGGAGAAACAATTTCCATTCTAAAACTAAAAATGGAGAAATGTAGCAGTCTCAAAAAATAGTCTCTTCTGAGAAGCCTAGAGACCTAAATCATGCATTTTTAACACATATTTGAACTTCTAATATTTAGCACTCTATAACTCACTGAGATTAAACATATATTGTGTTTAATTCAAATATTGTTTTAATCCTGAATTTAAAATTTTGTACCAAAATGGATTACATGGAAGAAAACGCCTTCATAATTTTTAAAGTTCCTGAGTACCTGGACTAGAAATCCAATAACTCTCAGAAGGCAATTTGCTGCAATTTTTGCTTTGGTGTGGGCTTTTTTTTCCTCTTTTTCTACAGGTTTCAGAGAACTTGAATTAAAACCCAACTGTTTTATTTGAAAGAAAGATTTTCAGTTTACTTTAGGAGAACCATCACCCTTTCAGCAGAGGCAGCAACACAACTGGACAGCAAATATGAAGGGAGGAAAGCAGAACATGAATGGCACTGGGACAGATTGCTTTGTAACTAAGTAAGAATCAACAGAAGACATTTTACAGAACTAAATCATACATTTTTAGGTGTGCCACAAGGAGATTTGTCTCCTACCTGACTGTAGAAGCTGGGTAAGTATATCTGCTACCCGGGGAAGGTTATCTCCTGTGGCAAACTGAGGCAACTCCTTGATTGCTTGTCGCCGGATCTGTAAAAGTGTCAGTACAGTGGATATTAAAAAAAGGTTAAAAAACTAGATATAATTGCTAAAAAAACCTGTGGCAAACAATATACAAACATTTGGCAGAAAAATCAGCGAAATTTGACAAAGTGTCTGCATGTTCTTTCAATGTAAATATCATCTTCCAAAAGCAGTGTTCAAGTTTTGGGTTTTAATGGCAATCCAAACTTTGTCTTTGCTATGAAACCATTCTGGAGTTTTAGTAACAGTCTGACAGCTCTGCAGGTGGCAGATCTCTCCTCCAGGTTTTGTTCCCAGCCTTGACAAAACTCCCTTCCATCACCTGCCCAAACCACTCAAGATCTGATACCCAAAGATGCTCCAAAGTTACATCTTCCTGCAACAACACAGAAGCACCACAAAGCACCTTCTGCAAGAAGAAAAGTCAGAACCACATCCCCACAGTCCTCAGGTGAAACCAAAATTTCCTTGCCCCCCAGCAGGAATTGTTAGAATAAATTGCTGTGAATTTTTTTTAAAAGGAAAAAATGTAACAGATAACACAAATAAACTGCATCTTAGTTTTCTTTCACAGAGCTATTACTTTGCTCTATGATGAGAGTGAAAAAAGACAAATGGAAAGAGATCTATCTTCCCACAGCCTCACACAACAGATTCTTCTGTTGTTGGAATACAACTAAGTTTTCCAAGACCAAACTTCCCCTCCTGAAAGACACAGCCTTTTAGGAAAAAAAAAAAAAAAAAAAAAGAGAGAGAGAGAGAGAAAGAACAAAATATAAATTCAAGGCATCAGCTTGCTGCTGGGTTCTTATTCTTACAGAAACATCTTCATCCTCACAGAGGTCCAGCTGGGCATTGATAGCTGAGTCAGCCAGCTCAGGAAAATGCTTGAAGAATTTAGGGATAAACTGGGCTGCAAGCCTCTTCTCCTTGGCACCTCCTTTCACACCATCCAAGATAGCCTGGTATGCATCCTTGTGCTGAAAGAGGAACAACAGGACACGTGAGCAAAAATCTTGGGGCATCCACAAGACGAAGGATTTTGTCTCTCCCATTCACTTCAGCTACTTAAGGGAACTAAATTTATTTCTTTGTATGAAGGCTGCATAATATCTCTCTCAGACAGTGCCAATGGATGAAAATTTGCCACAAATGACTGTTTTTTACTGCTATTCTGGTTTGTTTGTCTGTGCAAGTGCTGAAGACTCAAACTGCCAGCCCTAAGGCTAACAGGTCCTGCACACCACAGAGATCTTGGGGATCTATTCCCAGAGAACAGATGAAAACCAACCCAAACCTCCAGTGGCAACACAGGAATAAGTACAGGAATAAATATGGGAATAAGCACAGGAATAAGCACAGGAATAAGCACAGGAATAAGCACAGGAATAAGCACAGGAATAAGCACAGGAATAAGCACAGAATATTCAAGCAACAGAATGGAATATTCTCAAACTGCTCCAACTACAATTCCAGTTGATTTTGATTTTGTGTCTGTGACTTGAGAATAAATGGAAGTCTCTGTTGTGCTTAGCTATGTGTTTGCAAAAGACAAGTCAGCATCATCAGGATGAGCCAAAATCAGAATTTTCTATCATTAATCTCCCTCCTGCTTGTGCAAAGAATGCTTTAGACAATTTCCCCTGCTCTGAACAGCAGAGGACTCTGCTTTAGTTAAATTTCCCACAGCCACACAGATCAGCACCCCTACCTGAGGAAAAAGCCCACCCCCAGCTGCAGTAATTCCCTCTCAACCAAGCTGTATTTTAACATCCAGCACCAATGCTCCTTAAACCATCCCTACACCCTCCTGATAAACCTCTGTGTTGCCAGGTTCTGACCCAAACTGAGACACTGATCTGGAAGGAAAACAACCAGAAGAAACCCCAGCTGCTTTCCAGCTGCCCCACATCCCCACCCAGCAGGAATGAGCCAGCACAAACACAACCCAACAATGAAACACTCAGTGTTCCACTCACAGCTTCTCAGGCTGCACATTAAGAACAACCTTTTTTTTTTTTTTTTTTTGTGGAACAAAATTACTTAAAACTTAATCCATAATGAAAAAGCCTTCATGCAGCAATGAAAGAGCAGCCTGTGTGCCATGGATTTGTACTGCTTCACACCAGCTACTGGTGCCACTGAGGCAAAGGGCACTTCAGGCAGGAGGTTTTTTTTTGGCAGCACTGAGTGCTCAAGAAGCAGCAGCCTAGAGGAGAAGCAGCACCATCCTCAGTTTGCTCATTTCCTCTCCATCTGCACCTAAGCTGGAGAAAGTGTCCATTTTTAATGTGTCAAGTGACCAACCATCCCTTAATTTCTCTGGATTAGTTCTTGCAGTCACACCTTACTGTCCTGGGACAATTTTCACCACGTGTTAGGGAGAAGTCTGCCTCCCTCTTTATTTTAAACCTGCTTCCTCATATTTTTTTTTTAAATTCTCACCTTCACCCCACTCCTGAGGTGCACTCATCATACCTGAGCACTTCCTCAACTGGAACACTCTTTGACAAGCTGAATACTTCTGGCCTTTTAAACTGCTCTTCTTTATCTCATGCTTCTGCTTATCCCCCTTCTTTCCCCCCACCCCCTCATGTTCAGTTTCTTTTTTTTGAGAGAGGGTGCCTGTGACTTTTTGTAGGGAGAGATCAGGTCCTTGAGGTTGTTAGGAGATGAAAAAGTAACCTGTGGGATAAAAACTGTTGGAGCAGGAACAATCAGTCACAGGTTCTCACAAGGCAAAAACTGGAGACACCACATAAGATGATGAGATGACAAGGTCAAAGGAGGTAACTCCATCCCAAAGGTTCATGAAGTCATGCAGGAGCTTTCCACACAAAGTTTATGTGCCAGAAATCACAGAATTGTTTGCTTGGAAGAGACCTTAAAGCTCCCCAAGTTCCAAGCCCTGCATGGGCAGGGACACCTCCCACCAGCCCAGGTTGCTCAGAGCCTTTTAAATTTAAGTAAAAAAACCAAAAAAACCCAAAACAACCAGAAAAATTCACTGAATCCCAGCCTAGCAGGATACCCTGACTACACAGACACAAAGCCCACAAGACAAAGGTGGGAGAGCACACCAGAAATCATCATTCTCTCCTTCCCTTGGAGGTTCCTGCACATCTCCCACTGCTCCCTGCCACAAGCTCCATTCCTCAGCCAGGCTGGAGGTTTTTCAGCCTCAGATGCCACTCCTGCCAGAGCTGCCCACACCACTCAAGCTGCTGAGGGACTGGGGTTTGGTAAAGCAGCAACAGCATCTGTTTTATTCTGCAGCTCTCCCCATAGTTCCCAACATTTTAGTTGCCTTTTTTGATGATGTTTTTGTTGGGACTGCCTGCAGTGATGCTTTCTCTCCCTAGGGCATAATTATACAAGCAAAAGGGACAAGACTTGAATTAGAAAGAAAAAAATTCTTTAAAAAAAACCACATTTTAACAACCACCATATTATTTTGCTCTCTTAAAGAACTTTCCTAATGACCTGGCACAGCAGTACCTAGTTTCTACTTCCGTGTATTATAACCTTAAAAAAACCCCAAAAGTATCTTGGAACTAGATGATCTTAAAGGTCCCTTCCAACCCTGAAAATTCTACCATTCCAATTAGATAATCTGCTGGTTTTTAGAGCAGCCAGTCAATAACATGAGAGCCTAATGCTAGCTTCAACAGGCTGTAATATTTTGTATTGGGAATATACTAAGTCATCCTCTTTTAATAATTCAGCTACTGTACAAACATGGCACATCCTGACACGATTTTACAAGTAAAATCCTCTTTCAACCTTCCATTCTTGCCTAAAGGAAACAAACAAACAAACCCACCACCAACAAAAGGCTACAGGCATCTCTCAAATCATAGCAGACTTTACCTTCCTCCAACAACCTTTTCAGCACAGAGGAAATCCAAGTGTGCTGTACCAGCTCCCCATGACTATCGGGCTCTTCCTCAAGGCCTGGCCAAACTCCCAGCCCTCACGCAAAACGCAACCCGACTCTACCTAACAAGGAGTTAATATCCACGACGCCACATTCACAAGACTTGCAGAGAGACCGAGAGGAGGAGGAGGATGGAAAAGCGACCAAAGTTCCGCCCGCCTCTGCAGAACTGTACCCAACCAACCACCCCCTGCGCCCCGTTTAGCCAGGGGACCTAGGCCGAGACCAGCTGGGTGTCCTGTGAGGCGACCGTCCCGTTCCCCTTTCCCCCCGCCCCTCCCCGCGGCACCGGCGGCGCCGCCGCGCTACTCGAGCCCGAGGCCTAGCGAGGCCTTGCAGGCCGCAACCACGCCGCACCTGGCCCGCCGTCTCGGTGGCGTCCGCCAGGATCCCGTAGTTGCGGTAGAGCTCCTCCACAGTGGGCATGGTGCGGCGGGAAAGGGGCAGGAACCGCCGCTAAACCGAGGCCGCCGCTAACGCCGCCGCCACCCCCGGTGCCGAGGCCGCCGCTCGTCGCCCAGGCCGCCGCCGTCAGCACCACCGATGCAAGGGGCTAGAGCGGCCGCGGAGCGGTGTCGGAGCAGCGCCCCCATGCGGCTGGCGGTGCCGGTGGTGGTGCGGGGGGGGCTGAGGCGGGAAGGAGCGCGGCTCCCTCAGCCCGGGTGCGGGACACCGGGGGGGCTGCGGGGGATACCGGGGCTCAGAGCGTACCCCGGAGCATGGGCTGCTGCTCAGAACACAGCACCGGGGGGGAAAATGTTTTCCAGTCAGGCGTTTTCCAGCCCGCAGCTTCGAGCCCTGGCAGCCAGGGGAGCCCTGGGGTCAGGGGAGGGAGTGCCAGGGGAGCAGAGACCCAGAGAAGCGGCTGGGTGGGGTTGGGAGGAACCAGTCAGCAGGGACACCCTCAGGGTGCTCAGAGCTTCCTCAAACCTCACCTCGAACATCCCCAGGGATGAGGCCTCAAACACCTCCCTGGGCAACCTCTGACATTTTTAGCATCACAGAATCAGGGAATGGTTTGGGTTGGGAGGGCCCTTAAAGCTCCCCCAGTGCCAACCCCTGCATGGGCAGGGACACCTCCCACCAGCCCAGGTTGCTCCAAGCCCCATCCAACCTGACCTGAGACACTGCCAGGGATGGGGCAGCCACAGCTTCCCTGGGAAACCTGGCACAGGGGCTCAGCACAGAATCTTTAGCTTGGAAGAGACCTCCAAGCTCATCCAGCCCAACCTTGCACCAACACCACAGCCAACTCCTAACCCATGTCCTTAAGGACCAGCTCCAAATGCCTTTTCAAGGCCTCCAGGGATGGGGACTCCACCACCCTCACCCCAAAGAATTTCTTCCTCATGTCCAACCTCCATCTCCCCTCTCCCACTTGGAAACCATTTCCCTTGTCCTCTCCCTACCCCCCGTGTCCAAAGCCCTCCCCCAGCTTTCTTGGAGCCCCTTCAGATATTGGAAGGTTGCTCTGAGCTCCCCTGGGAGCCTCCTCTTCTCCAGGCTCAACAACCCCAATCCCTCAGGGGATTCCCATGAGCTGCTCCCAGAGGTGATGCAAAGCAACGAGAAAACAAGTAAGGGGAAAAAAAGCCAAAAAAGCCAACAAATGGGAGAGCAAGAGGCAGAACAAACCTCAGAATATTTTCTTCATGTGGCTCTGAATGTGCCATTTTGTGTATTTTCTGTTAGGAAGCTGATGAGCTGATTGTGTCATTGCCAGAGCAGGTACAAAAGGTGCCATTCCAAGGCCTGACACGGTACAATACAACATATACAAATGTGATTAAAATAACACAACAAAATACCAAAAATAACAGCAGTTGAGTTCACCTCCCATTCCCACCAGTGTTACCCCAAGCACTGGTTTTGCTCCAGCAGGGTGCACCCAGGAGGCACAGCACCCACCTCACACCCAGGTTCATTCCTGCCTCCTCCTCCTCCTCCTCTCTCTGCAGCTCTCACACATGCAGGAATGTTTCAATGCTCCAGATTTACCCCATTATCAGTGTTTGCTGTAGGGTGTCATCCCAGGTTAATAGCAGGCTGTTGGGGAAATGAGCAGGAAAAGGAGATAACGAGGCCCCTCCATCCCTGTAAACATTTGTGGGGCGTGTGTGAGCTACAAAGCAATTACAGGAGAGATTCATCTTCCCTCTTCTCTGGGAAGCTGTAGAAGCCGTGCCACTGATGGAGCTGATCAGAAAGAGGTTTGAAAGCTGCATTCAGCTGGGAAATGCTGCAGGGCAAGAGATTGACATCGCTTTAATATCCACCAGGCCCCACAGCCCAGACCCCCCAGACCCTGCAGACCCCACAGCCCAGACCCCACAGCCCAGGCTCCTGGTGTCCTCACAGCCCAGACCCCACAGCCCTGACCCCACAGACCCCACAGCCCAGGACCCCCACAGCCCCCAGAGCCACAGACCACACAGACCCCATAGACAGACCCCACAGCCCAGACCCCACAGTCCCCACAGCCCTGACCCCACGGACCCTGCAGAACCCACAGACCCCACAGCTCTGACCCCGCAGACCGCCCAGACCCTAAAGCCCAGGACCCCGCAGCCCCGCACGCCGGGTTCCTGCAGGGAGCGCTGTGTCCCCGCAGCTGCACCGCCCGCTCCGCCCCGTCCCGCTCCGCTCCGCCCACCCCTGGCGGTACCGCGGAGGCGGAGCGGGGCAGCACCGAGACGGTGTCACCCGGTATCACCCGGATCCCAGCGGAACCGGGAGCCGGGTGTCGGTGCTGCGGTGCTGCTCTGTAACAACGGTACCGCGAGATGAGCCGAGGGACGGCTCCAAAACAGACGGAAAATGAGATTAAAGACATAAAGTGGCACTTCCCTCCCCCCCTGCCCCCTTTTTCTTTTTGTTGTGTGAGTGTTTTGTTTTGTTTTGTTTCGTTTTGTTTTGTAGTTTGGGTTTTTTTGTTTTGCTTATTGGTTTGTTTTGTTTTGTTGGTTTTTTTGCTTTTTTTTTGGTTTTTTTTTTTTTTTTTTTTTTTTTTTGGTTTTTTTTGGTTTTTTTTTGTTTATTTTTTTATATTATTTTGTTTTGTTCTTTGGGGTGAGGGTGGTGGAGTCCCCATCCCTGGAGGCACTGAAAAGGCATTTGGAGCTGGTCCTTAAGGACATGGGTTAGGAGTTGGCTGTGGTGTTGGTGCAAGGTTGGGCTGGATGAGCTTGGAGGTCTCTTCCAAGCTAAAGATTCTGTGCTGAGCCCCTGTGCCAGGTTTCCCAGGGAAGCTGTGGCTGCCCCATCCCTGGCAGTGTCTCAGGTCAGGTTGGATGGGGCTTGGAGCAACCTGGGCTGGTGGGAGGTGTCCCTGCCCATGCAGGGGTTGGCACTGGGGGAGCTTTAAGGGCCCTTCCAACCCAAACCGTTCCCTGATTCTGTGATGCTAAAAATGTCAGAGGTTGCCCAGGGAGGTGTTTGAGGCCTCATCCCTGGGGATGTTCGAGGTGAGGTTTGAGGAAGCTCTGAGCACCCTGAGGGTGTCCCTGCTGACTGGAAGATCTCCAGTGGTTCCTCCCAACCCCACCCAACCCTACCCAACCCCACTGTGGTTTTATGACTCTCAACCTCAGTATGGAATCACTAAACCAGGGTCACAGGGCACCCCTGAGTCCATGCCCCAGGTAGCCCTCCCTTTGGAGGAGTTGTGCACTGTACCCATGGATTTTTCCCACCTTGTTCTCACAAGCATTGCACACAACTCAGTGTTTTGAACAGTAGTAGTTTAGCTCCATGTCCTTTCCACTTGCTGTGGGGCAGCAACTTCTCCCCTCTTGATGCTGGGGTGCTTTCAGGTGTCACCCTGCAGCTCCACAGAATTCAACACCTCCAGCCTAGCACGCGTGGTATCAAGTGAAAGATTTAATCCCACATGCAGGATGAGCAGTCTCTCCAGAGTTACAAGGAGGATACCAAGAACATCACAGGGACGGGAACAAATCATCAGTTTTGTTAAATAGGAGTTTGAGAGTCCCTGGCATTATCAGCCAGGGCTGTTTCTAGACCATCTGCATTCATCATTAGTGACTCTGCCATTGTGCTCACCCAGGCATCACACCCCCAGGACACCGTGCCCATTTCTACTAACAGCTTCTGACACCTTTTGTAGGAGAAAGAGAGAACAGACTCCCAGCATCTCTCTCTCTCTCTTTTTTTTTTTTTTTTTTCCATACTCCCTTCCATGTGTACACAGAGCCTTCAGCAAGCTCTGAACATCAGCCAACCTTGTAACATCTGCTGATGCTACCTTTTCCATGCCACTGCCCACCTCCAGCACAAGGGTCCCATCTGCCTGCACCCTGCTCAGCTGAGGCAAACAGGGAGAGCTGGAAGCAAGCAGGGATGGCTGGAGGCAAACAGGGATAGTTGGAGGCAAACAGGGATAGCTGGAGGCAAACAGGAATAGCTGGAGGGAAACAGGGGTAGCTGGAAGCAAACAGGGATAGTTGGAGGCAAACAGGGATAGCTGGAGGCAAACATGGATAGTTGGAGGCAAACATGGATGGCTGGAGGCAAACAGGGATGGCTGGAAGCAAACAGGGATAGTTGGAGGCAAACATGGATGGCTGGAGGCAAACAGGGATGGCTGGAAGCAAACAGGGATAGTTGGAGGCAAACATGGATGGCTGGAGGCAAACAGGGATGGCTGGAAGCAAACAGGGATAGCTGCTTGCTGGCAGGAATTCTGGATCTGGGGCAGGCAGCAGTGACATTGAGCTGAACCTCACACAAACATCCAAAAATTCAGACTGTCTTACCCAGACACTCAGCAGATGCTGATGGTTGTCCAGGCAGGTGGTGGAGTCTCCTTCTCTGGAGACATTCAGACCCCACCTGGATGTGTTCTGTGGGACTGCTGGAGGTGACCCTGCTCTGGTTGGGTCACCATGAGTTTTTGTGGTTCCTTCCAACCCCTCACTTTCTGTGATACCTCTGGAGAACATTTGACAAAGCCAGCTGAAAAAAAAAAAAAAAAACTAAACAAAAACCTCAGGTCTTTATAATTCCTCTCTCTTTTTGTCACTGTCTAGCTCCTTCTCCATAGCCAGTGTCATTTTCACAGTCTTATCAGCCAGCAAGATGAAAACAGTGCTCTGTGCCATTGCAAATGCCACTGCAAATACACAGAAGCTGTGGAGAAGTTCTCCCAGCTTGCTGCCATATGGCTGTAGCACTGCCAATCTGCCAGGGTGCTGGGGAGCAGCTCTCCCATGGCTTTGGGAGCGGTGGCAGCAGCTGTGTCACCAGCAGCAGCCTCAGGAGCCCTGGAAGGCAGAGGATGTCAGACTGCTCTGCATGGAAGCTGGGTCAGCTGGGCTGAAACACAGGCTCTGAATTTATCAAGCAAGAGGTGGGGAAATGCACAGACTCACAGGAAGGAGAAGGGAGCTGCAAAGCTCCTTGTGTCCAACCCCCCTGGCAGAGCAGGGTCACCTCCAGCAGTCCCACAGAACACATCCAGGTGGGGCCTGAATGTCTCCAGAGAAGGAGACTCCACCACCTCCCTGGGCAGCCTGGGCCAGGGCTCCCTCACCCTCACCCTGAAAAAATTCTTCCTAAGATTTATATGGAACCTCCCATGCTCCAGTTTGTACCCATTGCCCCTTGTCCTGTCACTGGGCATCCCTGAGAATCACAGAATGTTTAGGTTGGAAGAGACCTCCAAGCTCATCCAGCCCAACCTTTGACCAACACCACAAGGTAATCACTAAACCCAAAGTTTGGCTCCATCCTCCTGGCTCTCTCCTTTCCATATTTATCCCCATTGCTGAGCTCACCCCTCAGTCTCCTCTTCTCCAAGCTCCCAGCTCCCTCAGCCTTTCCTCCCCAGGAGCTGTTCCACTCCTCCATCCCCTTGGTGCCTCTGTGCTGGGCTCTCTCCAGCAGTTCCCTGTCCTGCTGGAACTGAGGGGCCCACAGCTGGACACAAGATTCCAGATGTGGCCTCCCCAGGGCAGAGCAGAGGGGCAGGAGAACCTCTCCTGACCTCCTGACCACCCCCTCCTGATGCCCCCCAGGTGCCATGGGGCTTCTTGGCCACCAGGACACATTCCTGGCTCATGCTCACCCTCCCATCCACCAGCACCCCCAGGGCCCTTTCCCCTGGGCTGCTCTCCCACAGCTCAGTCCCCCCCTGTCCTGCTACCTGGGGTTGTTTCCCAGAACTTCAGGTACTTCAGAAAAATCCCAGCAGTGGGGATGGAATACCTGGGATACTTGGAATCTACGTTCCAAGTAGCATTTAGTAATTAGAGATCCCTGCTGCCTGGAGGGAGCAGTGTGAGCTGTAGCAGGCTGTGTAATCATGGTGCCTGCAGCACTTACTGTGCCCCAAATTAAAGTTTGAAATAGGATCTCTGAGTGGCTGGTTCCTTTCTGATGAGGTTTGAACCAAACGGGATTCCTCTAACACTCTGAGCCACTCTCATGGGAAAAATAATCCTAAGTAGATGCAGGAAAAAGTTTGATAGTCATTTCTGTCTTCAATTACCCTAAAAAAGGAGGAAAATACTTTTTCTTTTCTCCCATTTCTTGAACTTGAGAAATTAGACTGCCAAAGAGGTTCTTTTTTTTCTGGCATAGCTTTGAGGCTTTTGTTGTCATGGGGATACCAATTAGCAGGAGAGTTGGTATATTCTTAACCTAGCTGTGCCAGCTCAACTTTTGCATGTAGACTGTGTCTGACACTAATCTGAAAACAATTAGAAATGGGAGCTAGGCTTTCTGTTTAATAGATTGCCTTCTGAAGGCTGCACTGTACTCCTGTGTGTTTTTCTCCTTAAACTCACACCGCATTAAGGAAACGAATCTACAGGCATGTATGACCTACATCCAGCTGGAAGATGGAGCAAACCACAGAGTTTTTGTTAGTACACAAAGGTGTAAGCAACCTGAACTTTACTGGGGGGAAGTTAGGGTTGCTGAAGGGTTGGTAAAAACCATGGAGAGGAAGAGGAATTGGGGCATTTTCCTAGATTTTTTGCACTGGGGCTGTGCAGCTGTCTCCTCTTCCTCAAGAAGCTGCTCCTTGGAGCACATGAATATTCTGTGCTGAGCAGAAACCTTGCTGGCTGCCAGCAAAATGTTGACAGTGCCCTTTGCTGGCTCCCCCAGGGAGTTCATGCAAATCACTTTGAAATACAACAAACCATAGGATCCCTAAATGCTCCTCCACAAGACCAAATTAGAAAAAGGCTCCACGTAGAAAACATAATTTTCAATTAGTGTCTATTCACTGGGAATGGGAAGGGGGTGGGGAGAGAGCTGGCACGGGAGATAAGTTGGGTTTGTTAACATGCTCTGGAAATGCTTGCTGGCCAGCATGCCTTTTTTTCCCTTGCAAATGCTCACCTTGTTGTAATTTGCTGACATTTCCCCAGCTGCAAGGTGCTCTGCTCTTGTGCTTTGGGTGGAAATGAACCCTCCCCAGCAGGAGGGAGACTTGAGGCAGCCCTCGCCAGCCTGCACTGATGTGTCAGGGACACAGCTGAGCATCACTGCTGCAAGCAAGGGGGGGAAGAAACAAATCAGTTCTCTGCTCTGAACATCCCTGGTGGGAGCAGTCACCCAACAGGGAGGCTGATGGCTGAATGGCCAGAGATCAGGATGACACCTTATTCCTTCCAGAACAACAGTGTCCATGGTACAAGGGATGTTGGAGCTGGTTTCCCATGGATAACCAGCAGGAAAGGCACTGGGGATCCCTCACTACACTGCTGCTTTTTGTCACTATGCAAGTGACAAGAGCAAGTTAGTTGCTGGTACAGCTGTAACTACAGGAGGAGAGGCATGAGGTGCACCAGAACCAGCACCCCTTTTACCCTTTTTTCTTTTATTCTCTCTGCTCTCCAACAGGCGGCAGCACTAAGCATCTTTCCCAGTTTTTCCCAGGTGGATTAATGTACCTGGCCCTTTCCCCAGTTTTATGACTAAAGGTGAATGTACCTGGTGTTTCCCTCTGTGTGTTGGTTGTGTCCTTGCATCACTCTGGCTTGGATCTCCTTCAGAAGACCTCCTTGCCTTCTCTAATTTTCTCTTTTCCTTCTCACTTTTGTTTCTTGTACAGGAGGGGAGGCGTGAAGTGCATCAGAACCAGCACCCCTCGCTTTTACCCTTTTTTCTTTCATTCTGTCTTCTCTCCAACAGGCGGCAGCACTGAGCATTTTCCCCAGCTTTATGAATAAAGATGAATTAATGTACCTGGTGCTTTCTCCAATTTTATGACTAAAGGTCACACCTGGTGTTTCCCTCTGTGTGTTGGTTGTGTCCTTGCATCACTCTGGCTTGGATCTCCTTCAGAAGCCCTCCTTGCCTTCTCTAATTTTCTCTTTCCCTTCTCACCCTGTTTTGTTTCTTGTTAGAAATTATCACTTCCCTGTCTTTAGTCTCAGGAAACAGCAGCTTTGCCATCTCTTGCCACCAGCACCCCCAGGGCCCTTTCCCCTGGGCTGCTCTCCCACAGCTCAGTCCCCCCCTGTCCTGCTCCCTGGGGTTTTTCTTTCCCATATTTCAGACTCCACACTTGGTGTCATTCATTCCCTTTCTCTCTGCCCAACTCTCCAGCCTGTCCAGGTCCCTCTGGATGGCAGCACAGCCTCCTGGGCTGTCAGACACTGCTCCCAAACTCCCTGACAGTGCCCTCCATGCCCTCATCCAGCCCACCAGTAAATAGATTGAGTAGGACTGGTCCCAGTACTGACCTTTGAAAGGTGTGAACCTTTCCAAAGGTGTGAACCAGTGCCTGCTGGAGATACCTGAAGGTGAGCAAAGTCTGTGGACTGCCTGAAGTTTTTCCCTTACCCACTCCCTCCTCTTTTCCCTCTGGGTCTGTGACAACAGGGAGCCCCTGGGACACCTCCTCAGCTTTCACCCCGTGCTGCCCCAAGCAGATATTTCCCAGTCCAGACTGAACAAACCTGATGAGAAGATCCTCTGGGGACACTGAGAATTCCCTCCTGGAGGGGCGAAGCAGGGAGCAGCCCTTGTCAGCTTAGGAAACACTTCTGCTTCTGCCACAGGGTCAAGTATCTTGATTATTTACTGTTTATAGTTTGCCTTATAGTACAATCTGGGGCATGAAGAGGTCTGAAATGATTCATCTATTAAGATATAGACAGAAATATCAGCCACTGACAAGGAAACAGCAAAAGATCAATTTTTAAGCAGACCTTTTCCTCATTAGACTTATTGGTCCCAGCAAGCCCATCCAGCTCATCCCTTTCTCTTGCCATTGACTTCTGCCCTCCCAGCAGGCAACTCAAGCAGCAATGGGTTATTTATGTGCAACCTGCAAAGCAGCAAGGAAAAATTAAATGTCTGAATCCCAAACTGAACAAAGACTTCCAAGTTTCTGGGGAACACCGTGGTTTTCTCAGAAGTCTCCATGTCACAGACAACTGGATGCCCCTATCATAGAATCATGGAATAGTTTGGGTTGGAAGGGGACTTTAAAGGTCACCTACTCCACATCCCCAGCTGTGAGCAGGGGCATCGTCAGCATCCTCAGGCTGCTCAGAGCCCCATCCAATCTGACCTTGAATGGGGCTTCTATCACATCTCCAGGTAAAACAGGAATTCAGCTTCTCTCTCCTGGATTTCTTCAGCCTTTCCTGGTTCCAACAGGCAACCCAGCCAAATGTCATTGGAATATTCCTCAAGGGAGTATATATGAATTCCCTTGAATATATAAAGAGAATTTTCAACTGTTCTTAATTGTTTGAGGAATCAAATCTCAGTTCTCATGGTCCCTCTTTATAGGGGAAAGAGGACTGTCAGTCACTTGCATCAGATATTCACAAAACCCTTTTCCACCTGGATGCCAGAAACGTTTGGGGTCAGAGAGGAGCTAAACTGAACTTTTTGGTTCATCCTTATTAAAATCCTGCATACCTTCAATTGCATTTTTAATTGTGAAGAGGCTGTGGCTTTTTTCTGAGCTCTTCTGAGCAGCTGCAGTGCTGTCCTGGGTTCTCTGCACTTCATTGGCAAGCCAAAGGATTTATGAAAGGGATTTTATGATATTGTTCTCTGTGAAAGCAGAGGGCTGGGCTCAATGACCTAGGCAGTTCCTGCCAACCCCGTGTCCTTATTTCCCTGTGATTCCTGGGGAGTATGTAAATTATATTAAGACTGCTGGCACGAAAGCCACAGTGCTAACATTTTTTATTACTGCCTCATCCATTTTGAGCTGGCATATCCACGTCACAGTGCTTGATTTGCTGTTGTCTTGCTGCTTAGGCTGTAATTTAAACTGACCCATAAAGAGTGTCAGAACTCATCTGAATCAGAATGGAAAAGCTTGAAGTTCATTTTGCACAGATGTAAAATGACCACTTAGGCAGGGGAGCAGCAGTCCCCCTTGTATATTCTTATACCCCAAAGCCCCAAGGATGTTTTGGGGCTGTTGGTCAGTGAAATGTGCTCTTTCCAAGACTGAACACCTGAAGTATAGACACCCCTGGTCAAAGAGAGGATTGGGATGTACCAGGCAAGAGGATTAGGAATCCATCAGAAATCAGAACATCAGAAATAAGCACATTGCTTCTGAGAGCAAACGAGCTGATGAAATCTGGTTTTGTGTGGTTGGATTTTATAGTGTCTGGCACTGTATGGACAGCAGGTGAGGTGTTTCAGGCAGCTTTCATCCTGAGGACCATCTAATGCTGAGTGAGGATGATTAGATCAAAATCTTATCTTCTCAGGTAGGGAAATCACCAGGTAAGAACAAAATTTACTTGCCAGCATTGCCACTGGGCACACTAACTAGGAGAAAACAGCTGTAGCCTTTCTTCAACACCTCTCCATTCCTATGGCCTGGTACAGGGCAGGACCACTTGATCCAGGGAGAGATGTGCAGCATCTGTGGCACAAACCACAACCAGGTCTGCAGCTGCTTGGCTGGGAGAGCTCATAGTTCAGAGACAGCACTGTGCAGACTTTCTATGAGCTGCTGGCTGCTTTTACTCCTGGTGCTTTTTTCCTGTCACCCTGGAATTCATCACAGAATAAATAAGCTTTTTTGTTTTTTTGTTTTTTTTTTGGTTATGCTGAGGATGTACTAAAGCACTCCTGACCCACTCCAACATGTGAATCCTCAGCGTGGCTCCAAATCACTCTTCAGCTCTTTCATTATACTGAGGTCCCAAAGTGGGCATTTTGTTGGCCTCTGTGGAGTAGGGAAAATTAGATTGCTTTACACTGCACAGCTATTTTATGATAATAAATGCATTGAAGATTGAGCTCTTTAATTAATATCTGGAAGAGAAAGGGAAGGATCTACTACTGAAGCCCTTGGGCCATTTCAAGGAGACGGTGAGAGAACGAGCTGGAGAAAAATAAAGCCAGCAGCTTCCTGAAAGGCTTCCTCATTAATACTCATTTTATTTTCAAGCACCCTGGGAAGCAGGATGCTTTTTTTGGTGGAGGACACATCCAAGGACCATCACACGAACAAAAAATGATGGTGTCATTTGGGTCAGCATTATCTTTTGTTTTTCCTGAGTCACTTTCTCTGGAGGTTCCCAAAGTGAGGAACAGGAACAGCTTGGCCTTCTGCCCTCTGTAAATCTCTGTATAAATCCTGTGGTGTTTTTTGTTTTTTGTTTTTTTTTTTTGATGTGGCAAGGTGAAGCTCTGCAAGGTGACAAGGAAGTCAACAGGCTCTGAACATGATGTGCCACCAGCCCCTCTGCTCCCATCTGTGGTGTGACTGCAGCTTGCCAGTTCTTGGCTTTTGCAAATTGAGAAGAGCAGAAAGGTGGAGTGGCAGCTTCCAGAGTTTCCAGCAGAAACTGGGGGGTTACTCTGCTCACACACACAGAACCTTCCTCCCAGCACCAGTGGTGGCCTCTTACAGATGGAACACACAAAGCTCAGACACACAGAAATCTGGGGAAATGAAATACCTCCCAATGCAAACTTTGACAGTGTTTCCTCATAAGCATTGGGCTGGATCTCAAATAAAATCCTAGAGGGAGAAAGGACACAGCTTGGCTTTGGTACAGCCAGTCAAGTCAGGAACAGATGAATGGCAGGTTCTACACAAATTCTTCATTCTTTTGTGCAGCTGTTGTTGATTCCTAACTTGCTTGAATACTCAAGATTCAAGAGGCCCTTTGATACCTTTTCCCCTTTGCTGTTGCTGTGCACACTCACAGCTTGATGTAGGACACAGTGGAAGGTGAGGGGGCACCTGAGCTAACTCACTGGGGGCTCAGATGAAGGAAGCTGCCTCACTTGTGAGAGGAGATATTTCGATGTCACCAGTGTGGAGGCTTCTTGTTGATCTCCCTCCAACTCTGTCACTGCTCAGTTTGAATGAATTCAGCTATTAATGATTCACTGGACTGGAAGAATCATAGAATCATGGAATTTTCAGGTTTTAAGCTCATCCATGGGCATCCCTGCATCCCTCCCACCAGCTCAGGTTGCTCAGAGCCCCATCCAGCCTGGCCTTAAAATCTTCCAGGGATGGATGGGGCTCCCACCACCTCTCTGGGCACCCTGTGCCAGGGTCTCACCTCTCCACACTGGTACAAGAAATATTTTATTTCCCCTCAGGCACAGTGGTTTCAGCTCCAGTGACTGCTGGATGCTACTGTGAAAAGTGGTGGTGGGGATGAGGTTCTTACCCACTTTTCATTCTTGTATATACTTATTTTTAACTTAGAAGAGCTGTAGTGCTTCTGGGTTTGGTGGCAGCTGGGTGGGCATCAGTGAGGGGGAAGGCACAAAAGAGGACAGGGCTGGGCAGACAGAATTCAATCACTTATTCCTATCCATGGCTCTGAAAGAGCCTTTTCAGCTTGGCTACATTTAAGGTAGAATCAACCAAGAATGTTCATGCTACCAGGCTGGGTGCAGTTTAAAAGGGCTCCACTCCAGATCCAAAAACTTAATTCAGATGTGATATTTAAAGGAATTTCCTTGGGAAAGGAGGCTTGCAGCTCCATCAGGGACAGTGCAGTTACATGGCACAAAAGCTCCCACTGATCTTTTTTCCAAACGTGCTCCAGAGAGGCCTGGGAAGAGGCAGGATGCTGAGGACTGACATGAAATAGCACCTTTTGGTAAGGAAGATCTGACTGGCTGAATGACCCTGATGAATTTCTGCAGTGGTGAGCTGAAGGGCCAGGACCACCTCCTCTTTTGGCATCCTAATACAGAGCTGTGCTATGAGCAGCTCCCAAGAACCAGGCAAATGCAAATGAAGCCAGGAGATGAATTTATGGAACAAATAGCAAGTTTGTCTCTCATTCTCTTTGCTTTGATCCCTGATACCAATTAAAAGATAAAAAACTTTCACAGCACATATAAGTCCAATTAGGTCTTGTAATGAAATCCTCAAGTGCAACTGAGGTGGAACTTGCAATAATTAGTTTTGATACATAAATAAAATTTCCAGTTGTAATTTGTTCTTTCAAGCTCATGTTCCTCTTTCAGTGAGGTGTGAGAAGCAGCTTCTAACATTTCTTTCCCTTTGGTTCTTACAGTCTCTCTATAATGCAATAAAAAGAGAATCAATGACAAATTTAATAAAGGAGCATTCTAATGACAGTGCTATGAACTGGAATTCTAACTTTAGGAGCAGGTGAAAATCAATCATAGCCCCTTAGTTTCACACTTTCATCCGTGCAGGGGAGGGCAAAGAAACTGCAGATCAAGGCACTGAGGCATGACAAGGATTCTGGAAGTGAACAGGCAGAGCCATGGCTGGCCAGGATGCTGTGCTTGGAGTTATGATCAGTGCTGATCATTTGAGCAGCTAATGATGATGATGATGATGATGATGAGCAGCTAATAATTTCACAGGCTGCACTAAGGAGTCTCCACTTGGTGGGGTTATTTATATAAAACCCCAAATGTCTGTCCTACAGATTTTTTTTTTTTTTGGAAAAAATTCCACTCTCTGTGGGAAAGATGTAATGAAGTTATGCAGCTGGAGCTCAAACCATACATATTAGGCAGAACTTGTCCACTTGCTACTTCACTCCATTCCTGTAAGACTTATTCCCATTTAAGCAAAGGAAGATGGTCCCAAGTTTAGGCTGGAACACCAGCACACAAAGGATGGTTTTCTGGCTAAGAAATGCCCTGGTGTTTAAGACCATGCAAGCCCCCCCTTTGCCACACTGCAGATCTTTCTGAGTTGATGCAGACCATCATTTAGGGTGAGATTTTGGGGCATTAGGCTGCCCCTCCAGAGGATTAATGCTTTGTGCTGGCACTTGAGGTCACTGAGATGCTTCAGTCCCTGTTTTGCAGGAGCACTGAGGGTACTGAACTGAACACCTGAGTGTTTATAAGAGCCATATGGATATCCAGATAAAAGTTGATTTAGTCTTTTTTAACCACTGCTGTTTTAGGGTGTCTGTGCCATACTGGGAGCTGCACAGGGAAGCCAGGGAGATGCTAATTCCCATAGGGCTGCCCTGCTTATCTTCAGCAGGCACAGCCATCCAGAGGGGCTCTCAGACTCTTCCAGGGTTGGAGTCAGTTGTGCAGATGCTGCCAGGTCTGAAAAAGAAAGCTCTGAACCTTCTGGAAAAGCTCTTCTGGAAAGCACAGAGCCCACACTGCTCCCTGTCCACCTCCAAAGACTCCTCTCTGGGCTCCAGCCTTACCACTGCACTTTCCATGCTGCCTTCTGGCTTTGTCCTGCCTGACACTCTGGGCAAGAAATCTTGGCCCTGTCAAAATAATTTAATGCTACATCCTTGCTGCATGGCTCAGGCCTTATCTGTGCTTCCAGAAAGGGAAACTCAGCTAAGGTGTGGGCATGGACATTGCAGACCTGAGTCAGTACAGACACCAGAAGAGGGAAAGCCCAGGCTTAGCACAGCCACACAGCCTCTGGCCACAAGAAACCCTTCTGAGAAGTGGGCTGGAAACCTGCAAGGGGTGGGAGCTGGGGGAAATGATTCCATGAGGTACAGTAGATTGTATCCCATAATGTATAATATACTATATATAATGCATTCCATGATGGATATTGGATAATACATATGATACGATTATATTATATTATATTATATTATATTATATTATATTATATTATATTATTATATCATATTATATATACTGCATGATATCCTCTGCTTATTAAAACACCCTCCTGCCCCCAATGCCCCAGAAGCCCACACAGCAGCCTGCTCCCCTGATTTCTTCTCTCAATATGCTTCAAGTTACCACGGGAGAGCCACCCCACCTCCGACCCAAAGATCATGTTTGTTCCCATGGGAATGCTGTCAAGCATCCCCAGCTGTGGGTCCAGCTGGATGTATGAATGCCCCCTGCTCTACCAATCTTGCTAAAAATTGCCCAGCCTTAAATCTCTCTGCCCACGTTGGTTGCCATCAATTCTCAGGGCCCTCAGAGGAGGTGCAAGGCTTAATTCCTAGTCTGAGATGTTTAAGTTCAAGTGCTGCCACTGGGGCTCAGGGCACACCAAGCTGTCTGTAACCAAGGGGAAGCAAGAGAGGATAACTCAGCTGTAGGTGGCAAGAGGCAGCTTTGCAGGAGCATCCCTGAGATGAACAGAACATGACAGCTCACTGCAGCAACACCTGTACTCCGGGAGCCAGACTGATGCTCTAACACAGCCCTGGGTCCCCGATTTACAACAAAAAGCACATCCCTGAAACACACTGGGTTGGAGTGATACACTCTGGTTATTCACCCCTGCCAAGGTCCAGCTGGAGCCAAGCCCAGTGAGGATGTTGTTTCCCTGCTCCACAGGTAATTGCCAGTGCTCAGGATACAGCTCGCAGCAGCAGGGTGACACGGGGCTGCTGTTCCTCACAGCCAGCAGACAACAGGCATTTTGCATCCCAGGACTGTTGAGGCAGGGAAGGTATCAGCCAGTCAGTGAGATGCTCCTTCGTGTAATTTGCAATCAATTAGTGAAAGCAAAAATAAAAAATATTTGCTTGTGATCACTCTCAGCGATCCTGACCGTAATAAAAGGCCATTGATAAAATTAATCAATCAAAATCTCATTTCCTAGAGGACAAAAGAAATATCCAAGTACCAAAGAAACTGAATCTCACAAAAAGCATGTGCTAAAGATATGTGACAGGCTACCATTTGTAGGACAAGCAGGTTTTGTTATTTAAGAACTGAAGGGAATCTGAATATTCACTGCGTGTCAGCCTCGGGGAAGCATTTTTGGTCAGAAAAAAGTGAAATATCCTTTTCAAAACCACTGTAAGCAGCAAAGGTCTCCTTAGCAGCAGAATAACCCAAAGTTTTTGGTCTTAGTGCTTGTTAGAAGCCCTGATAAAAGCAAAGCAGGATGTGTGCCAAGCCCAGCACTCAGCTCCAGCCTGGCAGCATCCACTTGGCCCATGGTGCAGCCCCAGGAGCCAGCAAGGACCTGGGGGGTGGATTCTGACCCCAAATCTGCCAAAACAAAGCTTGGAAGAGGAGGCACACCAGCAGTGGGCATTTCCAGTCTCCTCAAGGGAAAAAAGGCCACTGGATGGTAATGTCCAGAGGAGAAATATTTTTCTTTTTTTTGTTGTTTTTTTGTTCCCTCCCTAGCCAGGCTCTTGGAGAATGATCAGATGGGGGACAGAAGGCACCTGGGTGCCTCCTGGGTATCCTTGTGTGAGGAGGGCACCCAGTCCCAAGCAGCAGTGCCAGAATTCCCAGCTCATGCTCCATTTCCCCAACTCCTTGGCAGGGTGGTGTGGACACAGAGCTGGAGAGGAGGTGGCTCTCACACCTCCAGCCAGCAGCTCTGCTGCCTCATCCCCTTGGGCAGATGAGGGCAGAAGGAAGGCAGGGATGGAGGTGCTCACAGACACACAAAAGAAAACTTCCCCACTTCTCCCTTCTCCCTCTTCCCAGAGGTTTCCTGAAGCCCTTCCAAGGTGTTTTCAGCTGGAAGGGCTGATCCATCAATCACAGACAAGAGCTTGCCACGTTCTGCACTGCCTACCACCTGCTTATGAGGCAAAAATAGAAAGTACCAGAGAAGCATATGAATTGAATTGTATTGAAAATTTACTCAGTCAATCTTTCGGGACCAATTCTTGTCTCTCAGAACTGATTTCTCTGCACTATTTGTCTTGGTAATATAGCCAGAAGTGCTTCCTTCCTCCTGGGAATTGCAGTGCTCTTGTTGTAACCTCTCCTGCTCAGCAGCTGAGAACTCAGGGGCTGTGTTACACAGGGGCAAAACTCTCAGCCATTAAAACCTTTCTGCTCCCCATCCCAGAGCTCATCTCCCACTTTAAGGACCCCCTGTTCTTAGCAGGAAAGAGAGCTGTTTGGGCTGTTAAAATATTCCTTCAGAGATGCTCAGCCCCCTGGATGCCAGCAGTGATGTGCTCTGCTGCCCAGCAGTGGGAAGGGATCAGATAGTGACAGGCTATGAAGGAGCAGCCTTTGCACAGCCTCTGATGCCCACAGCCAGCTGAGTGGTGCTGCTGCTCTGCTCCTGCAGAAAAAGATGATTTCCTCACAGCTACCCAAGTTCTTGGCCCCCCACAAGACTGGGGAAAGAGTGGCCCAGGAGGGACCTGGGAGCACTGGTGGAGACCTGGAGACAGAGCCAGCTGTGTGCCCAGGTGGCCTGGAGGAGCCAAATCCCTCCTGGCTCCTCTGGGGAATGGTGTGGCCAGCAGGAGCAGGGATGCAATTCTCCCCTTTTTCCTCTGCACTGCTGCATCCTCCCCTCCAGCCCCGTGTCCAGCTCTGCTCCTCACCTCGAGAAGGACGTGGAGGGGCTGGAGCAGGTCCAGAGGAGAGCAAGGAGGCTGTGAAGGGAGCAGGGGGAAAGAAAGGGATGGGGAGAGGCTGAGGGAGCTGGGGGTGTGGAGAGGAGGCTCAGGGGGGAGCTTCTCACTCTCTACAGCTCCCTGAAGGGAGGTTGGGGTCAGGCAAGGAGTGAGAGGAGGAGAGGCCATGGGCTGAGGCTGCCCCACGGGAGGTTTAGGTTGGACATCAGGAAGCACTTCCTCAGGGAGAGGGGGATCAGGCACTGGGATGCAGTGCCCAGGGCAGTGCTGGAGTCCCCATCCCTGGAGGGGTGCAAGGAAAGGCTGAGGGGGCACTGAGTGCCACGGGATGGTGATCATCCCAGAGGGATTTTCCGGCCTCAATGACTCTGTGATTCTGGGGTCTGTAAGCTAAGTAGCTCTGAGACTGCAGATTTTTGGTTGCTGTTAGTGAAGGAGCAGGAGCAGGAAGGGAATTTCTGGCTTGCTGCCCCATTTCAGTGTGGTGCCTCAGCCAGGCTGAGCTCTGTGCACTCAGAGAGTCCAACATCTGAATATTTACACTCCTACAGCTGGGCAGGATGGGTCCCTTTCATCTTGAGGCCACTCTCCTGGGCTGTTGTCAGTGCCTCTCATAGCAACTGCTTTGCAGAAGGGAGGCTGGATGGGATTCCAGCACTCAGGAATTTTCCTGTATAAGAATAGCTTTTAAAAAAATTTTTTTAAATTTTTTTCCTGTTGAATATGGCCCCAGTGTGGTAAAGAGATTGGGTGGAGAAAGGAGAAAGGGGCAAGAACGAGGCAGTCAGATCTAAGGAGCCAAACTCAGTCAGAGCAAGTAACATTCAGGTCAGATCAAAGGCCAAGAAATATGGGCTGAGCTGAGGATGCAGGAGTTTGAGACCCTGATGAGAATAAAGCAGTGAGAGCAGGAGGTCCTGGTGTGCAGGGAACACCTCTCACTTAGCTCTCAGCAGCATCTCTGCTAAGCCACATCTTCTAACATGTTGGTATTGATCTCTGAAGCACAAGCAAACCCTAATGACAAGAAACCCTCCTTCCTCTCTTAAATATTCCCCCCAAAGGGTCTCTTCCCAAACATCCTTGCTGTCATCCCTTCCCTTTTCCTGGTGCTGCTTTTCATCCTTTCTCTAGAAGACTGATTTGTCTGTAGTGTGCCTGGGAAACCTCCCAATGTCCACTCCACACCAGCCTCTAGTCCCAGCAATTTCTCACCTGCTGTTACTGTGATCTATGGGAACAATATATATTGATTAGTGGCTGGACATGAAACTGTGCAGGGCTGAAGGATGCCTCTTTTATTGAGCACCAATTCCCTGCTTGCTCCATTTTTCTGTTATGAGCTCCAGAAGCAAAGATTAATGAGAGCGGTTCTGCTTGCTCACACAGCTGATGTCTCAGGCCTCCATCCCACCTGGGGCTCCCTTCTGGACAATAACAACAGACCATTACTGACCTAAGCAAAAAAATAAAAAACCTACCATAAAAAAAACCCCAAAAACCAGCAAAGTTTTTAGCTTCCAAGTTGGCAAGAAAAAAAAAAAAAAAAAAAATTTCCTCCGGAGCATCAAATGCAATGAAGGAGGGGAAATGAGAAGCACTGTGGGCAGCAAAAGAATTTTTCCTGTTGTAGTTACAGGGATGCAGAATGCAAAATGCAGACACTGCTGGCACCAGGTGCAGCTCTTGGGTATGATGGACACACAGAGATCCCTCCATATGTGTTGGATACATTGGATATCCACAGCTGCACGATGGATGTGAATGGGATGCAGGAATGACAGGGTCAGGCAAAGTATCTGTGCAGATACAGAGGAAGAAGCTGGAAGAATGTAAGAATCAAGAAGAATAAGGGGAAAGAAAGCATATGGAGCTATTTGGAGCACCTACAGCATGGGGTTTTGAGACAGAGAATAAAGAGGATATGCACAACAGGCCAGCACACCTGGAGCAGGGATTAAACCCAGTCTGTGAAAGAGAAATAACCTAAGAGCAAGCCTGGCATTTTGTGCTCTGCAGCCTAAGATTTGGCTGAAGATATTTATAGATATATATGGACCAAAGAAAGGACACCGAAGGGCTGCTTTGCTCCTTCTTTGGCACCAAGAGGAAAGCAATAATAATAAAGGATGGGGAGATTGTGCTGCTGCTGCTTGTGCTACAGCTGTTCTTGGCCCAGAGGACTTGAGGTTCCAGGATTCTTGCTTTGTTGTCTTTTACCATCACAAAACCAATTTATTGGAATGAAGTGGTCAGGAATAACAGTTAATTAGAAGGACCACTGGAAATACTCCTAAAAGTGCATTCCAAGAGTTCATTGCTTTCTGTTTCTCTAAAAGCTCCACAGTCAGGTTTGTTGCATTTTTAATCTAACCTTTCTTGTTTTCTTAATGTAAAATTTCACACTTAAGTTTCATTTACAACCAGAAAAATAAGAAACAGGCATCATGCAGCCATCGAGTCTTCCAAGTCTATTTTCTTGCCTCATTCCACACAAAAATTACCAGCTGAGCCTTGAGTTACATTGCAAACTATTAAACCAGTGAGTGGTACAGCTTATAGCTGTCTTTAACTTGCAGGGGTGGGGGAGTTTGGAGGGTGTTATTTGCCTGCCATTTGTTTGAGTGAGGAACAAAAAAGGAAAGAGAATACTGCACCCTCCACCCCTGCCATCACCACTTTGTCTCTTTCCATCTGTCATCCGGGCAGGCTCTGAGTGATGAAATTGATAAGCACTTTCAGGCACACTGAGTGAGTACTGCAGGAGAATCACAGTCTGGGCTTAGCAATGATTTAATCTGGTTTTGAAGCCTCACGTTAGTTGAAGGACTGTTACAGGTCCTTGATAAAAACCCAGCTGCTACTTTCAGAGAAGCTGTAAGCATCAGTGCTGAGGACCTGGGGCTTAGGTCCCACTTGCTGTTCAGTGGCTCTGCAGAGGAACGATGGAGAAAATGTTCTTCATCAGCAATGCCTTCATTTGTCTCCTTTTTCCTTGTTTTGGGCTGGGGAAAGCTGCTAAACCTCACCAAGGAAAGGAGGAGACTTGGCTGGTGTGGCACAGAGAGGTTTCCTCTGCCAGGAGGAGCTCTGGGCTCAGTGAGGAGCTGAGCATCCTGGCACTGAGCCAGGGGCTCCTCCTGCTGCCCTGCAGCGAGGATTCTCCAGTGCTGGTCCAAAATCAGAGAGTGTTATTCCTCACATTGGCCACTTGATAAATGCTGCCACTGCCCAGGCTGCTTGGGAGACAAATAAAGATGGAATCTTCTGCCTGGGAACTTGTTTTTTTGTGTATCAAAGAAAACCCTGAGCTTTGTGCTTACTCAGTCCTGTTGCTTTGGGCCTTCTTGCAGCTCTGAGGCTTCTGTGTACACCCTGATGCATCAAAGGGATTGCCTTGTAGAAGCCAAGTAATACATCCTCAAAGACTGACACTTGGAGACATCAGATGAAGGGTTTCAAGGAGAGAAGATGGTGGCAAGTTGCATAAAATCTCCATGTACTCTGCTGAGAAACAGTCTGAGAGCCATTTCAGGCAAAGGAATCCTGCCTCTGAAGTTGGGACACTGTGAAATAAAGCTTTTTTGATCCCTTCTGAACCCCCCTGCTGGATCTGCTCTGGCTCTTTCTATAGCTGCTGATGGAACAGGGACTCAGCCCCCATAGCAAGCCTCTACTCACCCCTTTCCTTCTGCAAACACCACACAAATGTCAGAGTGGCTTTACTGACCTCAATAAATGCTCAACTGCAGGAAGACAAGGATGGTCCCAGATCCTGCCAATTGGAGGCCACTAAATGTGATGCCACAGCCTCTGTCCCTGGGATTTAAAGTCAAAATGTAGGCTTCAGGCCAGGGACTGGGGCTGGGGGCAAAGGATGGGTGACTGCTTCCCTCCATCCCATGCCTGAGAAGGGCTGAGCAGCTCCCAGCCACTCAGGGTGGTGGTGATGGGAAAAAAACCCCACAAGGTGAGAGGGAGAAGATGCAGAAATTCTGTGCTGCTTCCCAATCTGTCTGAGCTTTTCTAGCTGTACAGGTGAGAAGAAAAACATGCCCTACCCCAGAAAGGATTCTAGGAGCAGGCCCAATTCTTTGCACCTGGGAATGCTCTGGTTGCTTCCTTTGGAGTCCTGAGGGGCAAATTTATCTCTAACATGAGGCAATGGGTTTTCACAAGAGCTGAATAAACTGCTCTCTCTTTTGTAAGAGGAAGAAGAATGTTTTCAGCAGGTAGGGGGGAAAAGGAAACAAACCAAAAAAGTCATATGCTGGCTCTGAAACTAAGCAAGCAGCTGGTAAAAGGTTCCCAAGTGGCTTTCCCCATACCCAGAGGATGCTCCAGGTATGCAGCTCCCAGAAATCCTCTCCATGAAGATGTTGGGACACCCAGAACTGGCACAGACATCTGAGATGAAGAAATTGTGACTGATGCTGACTACAGCTGGATTCTGCAGCAAACCCTGAGACAGACATCCTGATGCCAACGGGATAATACTGGATTTGTTCCTGAGCACTGAGAAAGTCTCTGGCCCTCAGTCCTCCCTCCTTTATGTTCACAGGAACCTTCTACTCAGTGTATGCATTTGTTTGCATTTCCCTTTTCATCTTTTTTTTTCAGCATGTAAATCTCAGCCTTAAAGTAGAACTTGGGAGCAGTAGTCAGGAAGCAGATGGATCCAAAAGAGATACAGAACTCACAGCCTGATTTTGTCTCTAGAGATCTCAGCTTACAAATGCTCCCAAACTCGGTGAACATACTTTCCAAGTTTATTTCAAAGACTTCCAGCTCTCTGCAGAAACCTGTCTCTGGCCATGGTTTTCTTCTTATGTTGTCTTCCCTGCTGTCCTTTGAAATCTTTTGCTCTTTCACAGGAGCTTTTCTCAGACTCAGACACTGGCTTTGCATTTTTGAACAGTGACTGGACAAAGCAGAAACAATTGGCACTTCTTTCAGCACGGGAGTGAAACTTCAGCTTTCCAAGTAACTGCACTTTGCCCACCAGGCTGTGGGTTTGACAGTCCTGAGGAGAGGAGTTTCCTGGGGAGCTGAGTTCTGTGTTAAAAAGCAGGGATTCTTCAGAACTCTGGAAAGAAAGCTTTCCCAGAGAGGCTTTTTCTTGGTCCATCTTGTCTTTCAGGGAACTCCAGCTATTTTATATTTTATCATTTCTCAATTTTTTTTAATTTTTTTTTCCTTTGTTATTAGAGAAGAGCTACTTCTGGGGAAAGCATCTCCCTCTGCTTTAATGTCCCTGATCACAGCACCCTGATGACACCACGGTTGGTGTATGCACATTTCAGATTTGTCTTCAAACACTTCCAATATTCTCAGGAACTTCCTCTTCTTTTCCTTTATATTTTATTTCCACTGTTTCTTCACCATCCCAAGAGCCAGGTTTGAACCTCCTTTGTATCATCCTTTTCTTTAACAGTACCTTAACCCCCTCCCTGTTGTCTGTCCCATGTTCAGCTTGGTTTTATTTTGACCCTGCCTGTAGATTTTGAACCTCAGCATCTCTGGCACTATTGAAGTGGCCTTAATAAAACCATTTGCATATGGAAATGTGCTAAATGATTTAACATATAGCATTGTGCAGCTGCAGCAGTTCCTCCTTTCCCCTAGACAGAGTCTCCAGCCAAAAAAATAAACCCAGATCCTGGGGAATGTGAGTGGTTGGAATTTTATGAACGTTTTTCCTCCTGGGGAATGTTGTTGGGACTCTGGGATCTCCCTGGATTTTAATTAACACAGATGTCCTACATTCTCTTCTGTGAGAAAGGCCAAATAAAGCAATTTTAATGAGATCCCATTGAGAGGTTTTTGAGAGGTTTTTACCAGGTAAGCAATAGTACCCAAAGACCAAATTCAATGAATTAAATCAAGGCAATCATAAGAAAATGTCTGGCTGATGGAGCTGGGTTTGTGTAACAGGGAGCACAGCTACAGATGATAGAGAAACTCTGGGAGAACCTTAAACCTAGAACAGGTTTTTTTTGTCTGGATTGAGAGGGATTCTGACTGGAGTAGGAAACAGCAACATGAGATCAGGAGCTGCCTCTGCATGGAAAGGGGAAAGAGCTTTCAAAGAGGAGACCAAGAAGATAGGAGGTTACAGAACCAGGATGGTGATGAGTTTTCAGCAAACCAAGCTCAGGAGGTGAGGAGTGAAGTTGATACACAGAAGGAAAATTCAATGAAAAGCACCATCAGCTATTTCATAGAGCTTGTTTTGTAAACATTGTCTCTGGAAACAGTATGGACATAAATTTCCCAAGGGAGAAAAAGGGTTTTAAATCCAGAACTAATGAAACTTTCTCCAGGAGTGAAGAAGAGTGTCTTAGGCAAAGGAAGAGAGGAACTGGAACACTGGCATGGGAGCTGGGACTGAATATTTGGCATATGGATCATATGCATTCAGAAGTCCTTGTTGAGGACAGAGGTGGCTCTGTTGCAGTGCTGAGGGATGGAGGCTTCTTCTGTGGTTTGCTTGGGAGGAGAAGCTTTGGATTTTGAACCAAATGTCTGTCTGTGAATGCTTTGGTTACCAGAGGGATCAACCTGCCTGCCCAGCAGGGTCAGTGCCCTAAAGACAGACTGCAGCACTTGCAGTTTGTGATGGCAAGCTCAAAACTGGCATGCATATATATTAAAAAATATAATAATTCATATTATTACCAAGCAGCTGCTTGCTGATGTGCCCAATTGTTTGACTCACTGAGTCCTTGTAGTCTAACAGTAAAGCACAGGAATCAGAAGTAGGAGATGGAAGGGTTCTGGTAGCAAAATAATAAACTATCCAATTCAGTCACTTGGGTCTACATAAAGAATCAAGATCATAATTAATTCATAAATTTGTTGGATCTCTTTCAAAAACTGTCCTATTTTAACATAAAAGTTTATGTACTGGGTACAAGATGGATGTTGAGTTCAGCTTTGCTTTACTTTTTATTGCTGTAATAATATATGAAAAAAAAAACCCAAAATACCCATGAATTATTCTAGTTCAGCAAAAATCTCAGGTGTACCAGTCTAAACAAATAACTTCATCTTAAACACAAGAGATTTGACAGAGTTGGTGGCTGGAAAACAAGGTTTCATATTTTCCACTGCTGACAAGCAATAGATATAAAATTTCTGTTACTCCTTTCAGTTTTGGGTAACATTACTGCAGCTGGGGTGTCTCAGTTCAGTTTAAACACTGAAAAGTATTGGTTGCAACAGGCAAAGTGTCCAGGGGGTGAAGGTCAGGGTCTGTTTTTCCAGATACCAACCAAGGAACACAGAGGTCCCCATCAGCATCCTCTTCCCTTCCCCTTTACCCCTTTACCCAATGGTGAGCCAGGGCTTCAGGATTTTACAAAAATTAAAAGTTTGAGCTCAATGTTTCTGAAGCAAATTGTGGTTGATGGAAAGATTCACTGTACAATTCAAGCCTGTAACATAGGAGCTGGCTTCTTATGGAGCTTTTTCCACAAATGACACGTAGCATTTGAAAGGTCAAAATCTTCAGGACTTAAATGTTTTTTGCTCATTCCTTGAGTTGCTTCTGAATGGGCAGATTTTATTATTTTTCCCTTTCTGACCTCCACTCCTTCGTGTGCCTCTAGGATTCCTACAGCTGCTGTGATCTGTTCTATAAACTGCCTCTGCCTGGGCTGCTTCCATCCTGAGAGTATTTAGTTTGGGGCTGGTGTGTTGCCTGAGCTCTTCCCTGCTCTGGGATGATATTAACAAATCGAGTGCCTCGCTGGATTGACTTTTGCCCTTATTTATTTCAGAGCCCCTTGCTGTTTGAGATCTCCAAAGCCATCACAAGTGCCAGTGTAAATCAAGCTGACAGCCAATTACAGAGATGGCCTGGGCTCTGTGTTTGAACCAGCCCAGCCCTTGCCAGGATACTCCCAGACCTGTAAATGCTCTTTGTCTGCAGGACACAGGGGTGCCCACTGCATGGGGACAGCTGCTGCTGGGCTCTGCTCTCAAAAAAAATCATCAGAACTGCAGGAGAACTCAGAGGAGCTGAGCCAAAATGAAGGGAAGAAAAAGTATCCTCTGCCTTAATAACAGGGAGGGAGGGATGACATTTTTCTTGAAGTTTTATTGTGTCTTGATGCATTAGCACTTTCTCTGCCAGCTGGCAGCCAGGTTCTGCTGTACCAACACAGAATTCAGGGCAAATCTTCCCAGCAGAAAGGTGCTGGAGTACAGAGGAAGCCTGCAGTCCAGGCAGAAATGCACAACAATGCATCTTGCACCACTTTTAGTGGAAAAACACTGCAGAGAGACAGTCTGTGACCTGGGTGTATGTGTCTGAGTAAACTCCAGCTAGGACGTGGCACAGTTTAATCCCTCTCCACTTGGCAAATCATCTGCTATTCTGCCTGCTGTTGCATATTCCATAATAAACCAGAAGAAACTCTCTTCAAGTCTACAAGAAGTGTGAGCTCTGGCTTCGTGGTGACCATGTTTCCCATGCATCAGGAATGAAGGCAGCTCAGTTTGATTTAACATCCTGTTAGAGCCATCAGAAACCTGCAGAGCTGTGGAAACAGCACCAGCTGGGTAATTGCTGCAGCAAGCAGCCCATGGGGTTTTCTACAGCCTTTCCTCAGGAGAGCTGCTCCACTGGGGTGCTGCCTCTAACTTCATCTCACCTTGCACTGCAAAAAGTCTGGCAAAAGCAAGAAAAAGAGCTGCTCCTGGGAGGATGCAGTCCAGGGATGCTGGAACACATGAAATGCATCTCTCTGTCTGCTTATGAAGTCACTGAATATGCTGCCTTGATTTGAATAATAATAATAATAAATTATAATAATATGAGAATTACATTATATATGTTTTTATACTTATAAGAATTATACAAAAATATAAAGAGGGACTGAATTTGTGAAGCTGATGGAAGAAACAGGATTTGCTTTGTAAAAATGTGACTGCTGAAGCAGCTGAGGAATACCTTCTGGCTCTGAGACTGAAGACATACCCTGTGATTCAGGAACCTGGGCTAGAAATAAAGACAGAAGTCACAGCTCACAAGGCATCCTCTCTCCCTGGTTTGTGGGAATTTTGACAGCACAAGGCAAAGCAGAGGAAATGATGTGGTGAAGAGTGCAGCAGGTCTGGGGAGGAACAGGTCTGCCCTCATCAACAGCCTCTCTCTGCCTCAAGTTAGGCTGGGGTGGAACCAAAAAGAAAGGGAGATTGTGAAATGGCCAAGTTACAACTCCTGGTTATTGATTAGCCACGCTGGTCAATTGATCAGTTTCAGTGTTATGTTACTTGGGAGCTGACTTAAGAGAGCTCAGTTATACTTTTCTCACTCTATTTTATCTCTTCAGCTTCCCCTTTCATATTCCATCTTTTTCCTAAATCCATCATTTTCACAGAGTCATAGAACCACAGGATTTCAGGTGGGAAGGGAGCTCCAGGATGCCCTGGTCCAGCCCTTCTCATCTTATTGTTTCTAGGAGATGTCCCAGCACCCCCTGGAGCTGAGACTTCCAACTTTCCCAAGTGGGGGAATCCCCCCCTTCCCCTGGGAGACCATTCCAAGGTCTGACTGTCCTCATGGGGAAAAATTTCCCTCTTGTGTTCCAATGGAATCTCCCCATTACTCCTTGTCCATTACACCCCACCTTACTTCTGTTCTTTTGTTAAAAGAGCTCCTTTGCTGGCCAGAAAAATGTGAGATTTCATGGGGTAAGCAGTTCCTTTCCTACATGAATCTTGTTCTGTGTGGCAGCCAAATCCACTCTGTCTTAATTAATTCTTTAAGAGAAACTTGGAGAATGTTTTCTGTTGCTTGTTTGTTGTTAGGAGACCTGATTCTTGAACTGTGCCAGTGTGGCACAGAGGCAGCAAAGGAATGGGCCAAGAATTGCCCATGTGCACTGAGGTCTCATTTGTTCCTGCATCCTTCAAGTGGTTCTGCCAGCAAGCACCAGGTTGGGAAAGAGGCTCAATTTTTGAAGAGGGTGAGGGCAGAAGGAGCTGTGGAAATATTTCTTGTGCTGCTTGGCATCCCAGCAAGCAAGCAAGCCAGTAAACTAGAATGAGATCACATAATAAAAGGATGATGAAAATGAATTATTTATGAAGTAAGTATCTACAGAGGCATTCTGAAATCCTTCTGCAGGGGTAGGTCACTGAAGCTAAAAATAAAGAATGTAAGAAACACACAAAGAAAGCCTTTGTGTGAAGTTTAGGGCATTTGGACCTCTTGCCTTGGAGTTTTTCCCTCCTGTATGGAGGATTTTAGGTAAAAATCATTAATTCCACTTCTTCCTTATTTAAGTATTTTGTGTCTCCACTTTCACCTTAGGTTTGAGTTTTTTCTTCCTTTCTTTGGGCATTTGTATAAACCCACAGGAATGGTGCTCTGTAGCAGTTAACATCCATTGGTCCTAGAGAGGACAAGGGAAATGGTTTCCAAGTGGGAGAGGGGAGATGGAGGTTGGAGATGAGGAAGAAATTCTTTGGGGTGAGGGTGGTGGAGTCCCCATCCCTGGAGGCCTTGAAAAGGCATTTGGAGCTGGTCCTTAAGGACATGGGTTAGGAGTTGGCTGTGGTGTTGGTGCAAGGTTGGGCTGGATGAGCTTGGAGGTCTCTTCCAAGCTAAAGATTCTGTGCTGAGCCCCTGTGCCAGGTTTCCCAGGGAAGCTGTGGCTGCCCCATCCCTGGCAGTGTCTCAGGTCAGGTTGGATGGGGCTTGGAGCAACCTGGGCTGGTGGGAGGTGTCCCTGCCCATGCAGGGGTTGGCACTGGGGGAGCTTTAAGGGCCCTTCCAACCCAAACCAGTCTGGGATTCTAAGATCATTCTGTGATAGAACAGATATTCCCAAACTGCTGCCACTATCTCCAAGTGTGCATTTTTTCTTTCCACACCCAGCAAGAAATGGCTTTTGACTCCTGATAATGTACTCACTATTCCCACAGTCTTTCAAGAATATTGGACTCAGGAGCTGGTAAGAATTATTTGCAAATCTACTTTCAAACGTTATATTGATTTCAGATCCCTTAATCTTCACCAATCTCATATAAATTTGCCATGAGTTTAATGGGTCATTTGCTTTTAGAAACAGATCACTGCTGAGAATGAACAGCTTCACATTTAGTCAGCTCCAGACCTCTGCACCATTCTCATGGTCTTTGTAGGACTTAAGTAATGCAAAGACATTGAGCTCAGCTTCTGAACCAGAAGAATCCCACTTTAAATAATTACACAAAAGTTCTGAACTGTGTATCCTGCAATCTGTTCCACTCATTTTCACCTAGGAAGCCACAAAGACACCTTTCCATCACTCTTAGCTTTATCTAAAACACCAAAATGAACGTCTAGAGAAGGAAGGGGGAAAAAGGGAAACTAAAAATTGTATTCCAACTGAAAACTGATAAAGTTATTCTCTTTCTGTATAATTATTCAATTTCAGAGGTATGGGAGGAGCAGAAATTTCTCTTGTCTTCAGCTTTCATGCTTAACAGAAATCAAGACCTTATTTTCTTTATACTTTGCACAGATCCATTTCAGCAGAAAGAACTGAGATATGCTATGCTTTGATATTAAGCATCCCTTGAAAGACTTGGCTGCTCTAAAGAACAAGAAGTTAATGATATTTTGTCTCACAGCAGGGTGACTTTTTAATGTATATTTTAGATAATACAGCAGTTCAGTGATAATACTGTAGATTATTGCTTTTTCTTCCCGAGGCTTTATATTAAATGGATAAACGTTTCTGGGCAAGCAAAGCCTTTTTCAGTTTCAAAGATTTTTCTCTTTGTCCTTTATTGAATTTCTATTAGAAGGATTTTTGATTGTTTCTAATTCTTGGCTTTTGTTGGGGATGATTTTTCCTTGTGGAGATTGCAAGCACAAAGCCTCTGGGTCCCATACTGGAAAATGAAGTAAGAGAGAGACCTTGAGCTCTGCCCAGGAAGCCCTGGGAGCATGAACTCACTCTCCTCCTCACCTGAACTGCAACACCTCAACTTTATCACCTCCATCCAACAGCTTTGTAAGCCTGGACACAGTAATTTTTTGTCCAAAGTAGTTTTCCACCATTACTTCACATGCAGTTTCTTCCCTGGGGACACGGAAGGCTGTGTGCCAAAGGATGTAGACACAACATCCCTGTTTTGACCCCAGTTCATCTTTTCCCTGACACTGCTTTTAAATTCAGGCACTGCCACTGCTGGGGCAGTGGTTGTACTGGGTATGAACTTGAGAGTTTGAATGGGAAGTGACGGGAGGGCTTCATCTGGAGAGGAAAAAGATGCACTAAAAGCAGTCTGTGCTTCCTGAGCTCACACTGGACAGAGCTGGGACTCAATTCCCATGCTTACAAAGGCTTCTCATTGAGATCCTAAGCACAGAAGGGTGATGTACACTGCACTGCAACACAGGCCCAAGGTTTCTGTAAGACCACTAGGTGGGCTGGTGCATGTAGGCAGGGCTGGGAGATGCTGGAAGCATCAGCATCAGCTGAGCAAAGAACTCTGGATGAATTTTGGCTCCTCTTCTCTGGAGCCCTGCTGCACTGCACTGCCTGGGGAGCTCTGTGCATCTGATATATTAATCAGCATTCAGTATGCTGTGTCTAGACCTCAGCCATTTCAGTTTTCAGATAAGATCAGATAAGACAGGATGTGGAGGGGGGATGTTCTGAGATAATTTTACTGATATTAAAATTTCTAGAACAACGTTCATAGGTATTGTGTTTCTAGAATTCTTTTAAGTGTGAGGAATTCTCTAACATATTAACCAACAAACGTTGTTTCACATAAGCACACAGTTTAACATCAGCTCTAATGGATACAGTGCAGTCAGGATGACAAACTGCTGTGTAAATGAATAAACTATTTCACCCTGGGCTCAGACACTGCTCAGCAAACTCCTGCTGATTCTCTCTGAAGGGTGGTACTGGTTGTCTGCCTCATGGCCATGGCAGAGGAGTTAAGTGCTACCTGGTAGCATCTATTTTAGATGTATAGAGACCAAAGATCCTGATGAGCAGGAGACTTCTGAGATGGGGACCCTGCTCTGTCCCTTTGGGTCCTGCACACAGTCTGCCATAGCACCCACCCTAGTGCAGAAACAAGGGTGCTCTTGCTGGTCACATACCTGCCATCCTGCTTCATAAAAGACCACAGAAATTATCCTCTGCTTTTAAAGGATACACACTGACAGTCTGCACTAAAAACACCAAAAATGTAGAATGCACACTGACAGTCTGCACTAAAAAACCCAAAAATTAACCCATTTGAGCAGATAACAGCAAATGCCTGGCACAGAGGCACCCAGCTCCAGGTCTGAAGATACTGCAGGTGTAACAGAGGGCTGGCAATACATGAGTGTATTAACTGAGCAATAACTGAAATGTATGCTTAAATGAAGAGGTAGCCTTTCTCACGTAGCCCCTCTTAATCCATGTTACCTTGCATCATGCTGTTATTTTTCTGGATGAGAAAACTGAGCAGAATTAAGGTCACGTTGGGTTCAGTTCACTCTGACCTGAGGATTACTGCTTTGTACAAGTACTGCAATATTTCTTACCTCCAAAGAGCAGGTCAGAGGTGTCTTCCTGTCCCTGCAGACTCAGGGAGATCACAGCAACAACGTTCTCCACCATCTGCTCTTCTTCCTCTCCCCCTGCCTGCATGCACCACCAGATCATCAGGGCCAGGTGCTTGGCTGCAGGAGGGGACTGGGAGCAGGAAAAGGAGGTGGTTAATGCACACCTGTGGGATTCCTCCCACCAGAATTGGGGCAGAGCTAGGAAACCTGCAGGGAAACCCCCAGCCTCTTTCACCCAGCTGGAGGGCAGAAAAAAAATTAAAAGGAAACTGGCAAATGCAAAGCTTCTCAAAAATCCTGAATATACAGTACTAAAGAACATGAGGTTTACTAAACATGATGTTTCCATTCCTGAGGGTGGTCTGGTGTTACAGTTACATGAGGATGTGGGGTTTTTGGCAGAAAGTTGTCTCATGGCTTGCTGAGTCCATGTTTTATATTATTTTTTGGCTCAGTAAAGGAATTTTTTGCCATTTGCTATTCAGGCCACTCTTACCTGGGCCACTGACACCATGTGCTGTTCTCCTTAGTTTGGAAGGGATTCTTCTTTCTGCTGCTGAACTCTTCTTTAGCTTTTTGGATAATCTGTCTGCATAGGTGACTGCTGGGATCTGCTGGGATCCCTGGAATATTGCTGGTACATGTTCAGGCTCCCCTGCTCTTCTCTTATCAGCTGTCTTCACCTCTTGCCTTGGTGCATGGGTCACTGAGTGTCCTCCAGGTGTTTTCTTCTACAAGGGCTTGGAGCAATAGGACAAAGGGTAATGTTTTTAAATTAGAGAAGAGTAGATTGAGATTGGATGTTAGAAAGAAGTTCTTTACTGTGAGGGTGGAGGATCAATGGCACAGGGTGCCCAGAGAGGTGGTTGAGGCCTCATCCCTGGAGATGTTCAAGGTGAGGCTTGAGGAGGCTCTGAGCACCCTGATCTGGGTGAGGGTGTCCCTGATACTGCAGGGGGTTGGAGTCCTTGAAAGATCCCTTCCAACCCAAATTATTCTATGGTTCTTACCCACTTTGGGCCACTGTAGCTCAAATCTGTTATTTCCAGTTCTTCCAAAGTGTCTGTAGTGATGTCCTATGTAGGAGGTTCCATGGTCAGACTGAGGAGCACTCAGATAATTCACATCCAGTTGTGCTGCTTGGGAGGAAGCAAAGCAGAGAAGCAGAGCAGTGTGTGCAGTGCCCTGTCAGATGAAGCCTGCATGCTCCTTAGGGCAGATAAAAACCCACCAGCTGTGCTGAGGTGGTGCATCCCTTGCTTCCTGCAGCTCAATACTCACATCCTGCAGCTGTATGAGACCTGTACAAGATTTCTCTGCTTCAGGAATCACAGTCACCCTGCCCAGCTGTGCCCTTTTGCCTTTCCAGGACTCCCTTGGCAGCAGGCAGGTAGCCTAGGGAAGCTCAGAGCTCCAGGAACACAGTCCCTGCTGGTCTGGATGGACATCTGAACCCCCCAGACATCTGCTGATTCCAGAGCTTCTGCTGCTCCAAGGGCAGGCAGGGGGCTTGGCTGGATGGGGAGGGAGAGCTGTCCTTGGAGTCTATGCAAGGACTTGAATTTACAGCCAGTAAGTGGAGCTAAAGCTCCATCAGAGGTTGGTTTTGGTTTTTTTTTTTAGAAAACATATGGTTAAAAATTGCTGACTTTTTTTTTTTCCCCCTCCCAATTTCCATGTATTTATTTAGTCCTTTTGTTGCACATAAACAGTCTTGCTGCTGGGAGCTCGTGGGGTGAGCTCTTAACTTTTCTATTTCATTCCTTGAGTCACAGACAGAACACAGGATCTTTGCCACACTGCCTGTGCAGTTAGCACTTTTCCCTGGTATTTCTGGGCTGCATTTGTTATTCTCCTTGCTAATTTCACTCAGGAATTCTCCTGTCAGTTAAACACAAAATAATTGCATTTGGGTGTATGTGACCAGCTATATGTGCAAAGGAGTGTTCCATATTCTTATTAATTTAATTAAATAAATTCCACTAGTGGGAACATCGTGTCCAAACGTTTGGGGAAAGCTTTCCTTTTGCTGCATTTTTACTCAGCATTGCAATTCATACACAACATCTCATGTCTACATCCAGAGCTTTGCCTTGCATCCCTTTAGTCTCTACTTTCTCCCTTAACTGGAAGAATTCTGCAATTGCATTTACTGCTGCCCATTTTTGCCTGGGATGGGTCACTTTGAGTTTTATCAGTGGTTATAAATATTAGCACTTCATTTGGAGGATTTAGGCAGGGAAGTTCTCAGACACGTGTCTACCTCTAAGCACTTGAGCTGTGCAATAAATTTAATGGGACTACTTAGAATCCCAACTTTAGGGATGTGATTGGTGCTTCCTTGGACCAAGATCATTAATACTTCACCTTGACTTAGGTGGCTAAAACTCCAGATCAACAGTAGATAAGGAGAGGCTCAGGTAATCCTTTGACAGTGTTCTTTTTTTTTTTCCAAAACCCATTAGCAATAATACAACCACGAGTCCATAAAATGGATATTACTGAGCTAAAAGTAGCACCTCCTCTATTGATTTTGACAAACTCTTATTTCACTGCTGCCATGGCTGCCCATTTAACTGGAGTTGTTGGCCTGAAGGCTGGGCAAATGAAGATCACACAACAGCTGAGATCCAGCATGTGCTTTTGGAGCAGTTTGTGCCTGGCACTGGCAGCCCCCCAGCCCACTGAATCTGCCCTTTAATTTATTAGATCTGTAAAATGAACAGCTGCTGTTCTGCAAAGGTTCAGTAGGATTCATTAAGCACATTTTGCTGACACGGGGTGGGAAGGAGAGGTCTGTAGAGTGTTAAAGAAGAGAGTTTCTGGCAGGTTATGCTTTTTTTTAAAGTGCCTAATCCACCAGTTCTTGCAGACATTCTGGATCTTTCCCTTCCTGCTGCCTTTCCATCCATAGTTGGGGAGATATCCCAAAAACCACTACAACCAGAAAAACAGTTGCTTGCATCCCTAAAATCTCTGTGATATGAGCAAACATCCTGGCATTAGGGTAACATTGGAGAAAGCAGCAGAGCTGCTTGAGATGTGGGAGGATGGAGAGGCAGAATCAACACTGCAGGCTAAGCTTCTGCCAAAGGCATTTTTTACACTGGGATCTTTTTCTGCCCAGTGTTAAATCAAATCAGAACGTGCCCATCCCTGCTGTCTGCTCCCTCCACAGCTGTGCCTGTGGCAGCAGAGCTCTTCCCTCAGCCAGGCAAAGCATGCCTGGGAGCATCTATCCCTTTGCCATATGCTGGAGGAGGCCCCACAGTGATGGATGGATGGATGGATGGATGGATGGATGGATGGATGGATGGATAGATGGATGGATGGATGGATGGATGGATGGATGGATGGATGGATGGATGGATGAGCTCGGTGGAGATGGCAGCAGTGCCAGGAACACCTTGCTGGAGTCAACAAGAGAACTGAAATAGTTTCAGAAGGCTCTTGTTTGATGAGTCTACCTGAAAAAAAGAGCTTTGCAGGGTAATCAAGTCAAATTATGGGTTGTTCTGAAGAAATTAAAATGATACTATTCAGAATGTTAGGGTTTGAAAGCTTTGCAGTCTGATGAGAAAGATCATTTTGTTTTGAGAGTTAGAGCTCTTTCTTTCTCACCTATTTCTGGAGACCAGGATAACCAAATTGATTTAGGGGCTGGATTTCATGAAAAGATGTAATTATATTAGGTATGAAACTCTTTAAATGTTTGTTTCATTCTCCCAACAGAGGTTTAAACTCACGTCTATGCTTTTAATGTCTCCCACCTTCCTCATATGCTTCATTTTCCCCTAGAAATTTCTAACACAAGCACTGGTTATGAATGATTTCTTTAAAAAATGTTTTGCCTTCTTCAGTACCCTCCTTAAGCCCTCAAACAACCCCTTTTCCCCTAGAATAGTTTTATCTCCCAGAGAACAACCGTGCATTTAAGCTTCTCCCAGTGAGAAAAGATGATTGGGGCATCATCTGATCCTCACTCCCATCCTAAAGTTGTGTGCACTCAGGGTACTTGAAACTCTCTGCCAGCTCTGGATTGGCATTTCTTTTGCCTCTAATGGTTGTTTGGGCAGACATCAAAACCACTTCTTAATCTCCTGCTCGCACACCATGAGCCCTTGTCTCTTTTCAGACCATTTCACCTCAATCCCAGCAAGGAGCTGACGGCTACAAAGCAAAGAGAGCTGCAGCATGTACTTGGAACAAGGCAGCATCTGTACAGGGTGGCAGGCACAATGTCACTCCCTTCAGTGACTGGACCTGACTCTGCCAAGGAATGCCACTGCCAGCCAAAGGTACTTGCTATGTTACAAGCAAAGGTTCTGCTTTTCCAGGCACTGGGGCACACCCCGGATCATTTGCTCTCATCCTGATGTTGGTGCTCAGTAGCTTAGGGCTGGGGAACTGGTGAGGAAATGGCACACAGGGGCTGAGCTAGGAAGCTGCCAGGTTCTGGCAGAGCCAAGGCTGAAAAGCTGTCCATAGAATCAGGGAATGGTTTGGGTTGGAAGGGCCCTTAAAGCCCCCCCAGTGCCAACCCCTGCATGGGCAGGGACACCTCCCACCAGCCCAGGTTGCTCCAAGCCCCATCCAACCTGACCTGAGACACTGCCAGGGATGGGGCAGCCACAGCTTCCCTGGGAAACCTGGCACAGGGGCTCAGCACAGAATCTTTAGCTTGGAAGAGACCTCCAAGCTCATCCAGCCCAACCTTGCACCAACACCACAGCCAACTCCTAACCCATGTCCTTAAGGACCAGCTCCAAATGCCTTTTCAAGGCCTCCAGGGATGGGGACTCCACCACCCTCACCCCAAAGAATTTCTTCCTCATCTCCAACCTCCATCTCCCCTCTCCCACTTGGAAACCATTTCCCTTGTCCTCTCCCTACCCCCCCGTGTCCAAAGCCCTCCCCCAGCTTTCTTGGAGCCCCTTCAGATATTGGAAGGTTGCTCTGAGCTCCCCTGGGAGCCTCCTCTTCTCCAGGCTCAACAGCCCAATCCCTCAGCCTGGATTCCTAACATGAAAGGTTTTGAGGATAAGGTCTGGGTCATGAGGATTGCTGTGTCTTAACACTTAGGTCCACACCACTTGGATGGAAAGAAAGTGCTCATTATATATTCTGAGTTTGCAAAAATAGTTTCTCCTTAATATTTCAGTGTGCTGTCCCAAAACTCCTTGCATGGCCAGGCAAAGTACTACCTGAAAGGTATTGAAAAGTTCTGTGAAATTTTTCCTCTCTGGGTAAATTTCCCTGGACTCAGTTGCCCCAGGGAGTGCAAGAGGCATAATTATTCCCTCCTATTTCTGTGATTGGGAATTGCTGCTCTGATTGGGATTTGGCTGCTCTACAAACTCACTGAGATACCCAAGAGAAGGTACAAAAGAAAACACAGGGGATGGAAGGCAGGAGGAACAGGAGATGGTGGAGATGTCAGACAGTGTGCAGTCAACCAGAGAAGGAGGGTAAGGAGGAAAAGTCAGTCCTTACCAGTGGACTCTGCCTTACATGTCACAGAAGTAGATGTTGTGCTTGCTTCTCCATTTCTTCATCTATTGTGGAAAAAAAATCTTTGTAGGAGATTTCTATTAGGAAGTTGGCAAGCCATTGAAACCATTTTTTTCAAACTCAACATGAGTGTGTTTCTCATTTTCTGGGTGCCTGGCTTCTAGCTTGTTTTGGCCTCAATCCACTGAGCATGTTGAGGATAGAGACTGAGACTAAGGACTTAATTCCCCATCCTCTGGGAAGCTCGTGTACAGAGCTGAGCTCTGTTAGGTGCATTTGCCATAACCCCCGTGGCTCAGCTAATGTACTGTAGCTTGCTTCCCTTGCTGGATTCTTCATCTGGAGCACTGTGAGGCTTTGCCCCCAGAGGCTGAGGAGCTCTCTTTAGCTGTGCACAGCACTGACCAAATGGCCTTTCTGATCGGTAGCCCAAGGTGCTTGCACCATGACTGCAGGCTCCAGGAGCAGCAGGATCTGCCACTGGGCCCCACTTGCTTGGATTTGACTTGAAGAACCTGGTTTTCATCCCTGAGCTTTGGCTGAATAAGGCACAGAGAGCCAGAGCTGCTCCTCTGATTATTGCTGACAGTGACTGATCTTCCCGTGCAGCCCAAACTCTCCTTGAAGCTCTTGAGCAAATGAAGAAACATGCTGGATCCTTCCAAAAAGGCACTGCAGTGCTCATCAGAGGTATTCCCAGCCTTTCCTTAGCTTTGGAGAGAAGAGGAAAACACCTGAGGGCTCCTTGCAGTGTGAGAGAGGGGGGGAGGAATGAATTATTGTGGTTCAAGCAATGGAGGTGGCTTCTCCTTGGGACTGGAGGGGAAGCTTTCAGCCTGCTGGTGCTACCCAGCCAGAGGTGTTTGTCTTGATTTGACTCCAAGCCACAAAATAGATGGAGCCCACTCTGAGCTGGCTTTTCCCAGGCTGAGGTTGATGTCACCTCTAATTGTTCAGCCTCAGATTCTATTGACAGGACAGGGACTCCACACAATTGCTTGCTGTTAGTGCTGAGTAAACACCTATAAATATTTACTGAGCATTCAGCACCGTACAGTGGTTGCTCATTTAAGTGGCATTAAATGTGGACTAAACATAGATGCCTCTGAATGATATGAAGTATTTGCCACAGGCATGATTAAACTGTTCAGGCCAGTTTTTCAGCCACCTAGTCAAATACACTCCTTTAGCAAGAAGGGCAGCACCTCCAGCTTCCCCAGTTAGTTAATATTCCTGTGCTTAATTCCTCTGCACCCCCAGGACTGAGCAGCTTTGTGCAGCACAGTGAATCTGCCTTCTATAATCTTTGATACTGCCAGTGATAAGCTGGAGTTTATTTGCATGGTCTTTCACTTGATATTCTGTTCACAACCAGCAGCTGGGTTTTTTCTTTTCTGTGTGTCAAATTATTGCTCCAGGCTGTTCAGAGGCCAATATTTCAACATCATAAATGCTGATCCCAGTCTAGGCTTTCCCTCATGAGCAGCTGAAGCATCTCTTTTGCTGTTAGGGAAATATAATCTGAGCTATTGGTTTTGATCATGATATTAGCAGAGGCAGCTGCTACACAGAGAGCTCCCGTGTTAACTAACTGGGAAGTTCAAGTCAACAACAAGTTTGCTTAAACTGGGAAGAGGTGTCAAGATGCAGAATTCTTTTGGTTTATTTTTTTCCCCTTTGAATTACTGTGGAGCTTAAAAAGCAATGAAAGGAGAGGGTTTTTTTCTAAGGGGTGGGGGCAATCCTTACTCTGCTACAGTAAGAGTTCCCATTTGGGCTCCATGGTGCTGCTGCTGTAGCCCCAAGCTCTTTTCTTGGCTGTGACATGGAAACCAGGCTGGAGCTGGCTCTGCTGCTTGATACCCTGCATCTGGATTTGGCCAGAGATGTATCTGAGGCCCCAGAGGATGCCAAATCCTCTCAGTGCCCACATGGCAGCTCTGGGAGGCATTAGGTACCTTTCATGCAGGCTGTGGAGGGTAACTTAACATGTTGGTCATGTCTTTTGAGACCTCCTGAGGAAAGACACACAAGGAATGTATGTCCTACCCTAATCCATACCGGTTGGCACCTGGTCCAGAGCTGCATCATGCAGGTGCTCGTGGCTCTGCCTGATTTCTCTGTCCCTGCTCTCAAGAATCTCCATGTAGTTTCACAGACAAGTGTTGAAGGTACCAGTGAGCCAACTGCTGTCAAAAAAGTGGGAGCCTGAAGGTTCCTCACATTGGGGAAGGAAAACGGCACTAAATATTTAATGGCAAAAAGTTAAATATTATCATAAAAGTCATTTAATAGAAGTGGCTTTCAGCAAATCCTTATCCATATTTGATGACTGAAATGGGTGGCTGGTTTCTCATGTTTGCATGCAATTAATTTTAATGGGTGCAGCACATGACTTCCAACCCTCTGTCCCTCAGAGACCCCAGCCCTACCAAGAAAAGTAAATAGCAGGACATGAAATGTCAGTGACACAGAGGGTGATGAGGTGCTCTGTGTCCAGATCTAGAAATGACAAGTTAATAGGCTATTGATAGTTCCTGACGTGTAACAAAAGTAATTACTCTATGTGTCTACCCTTAAATGAGGAGTGGCAGAAACTCCTTCAGGTAAAGACATCTGAAAATACAAATATACCTTAGGGACATACAAAACTTCCATTTTTCATGTCTTTGTAAGGTGTGATGCAAAGCCCATTTTAAAAAGTGGCAGTCTTCCCACTGATTTTACAGGGTTTATAAGAGGTCTTCAGGTAACTCTGTGTATTTATCAGGGCTATAAGAAACAGCTTTGGTTAGCTGAGGCCAAAGGAATGTTCTCCAAATTCATTCATGCTCATCAAGATCTCCTGGGAAGGAAAAAGCTGGAAGAGGAAGCAGGCTGTGTCTTGTGAATTAATGCCTTTCTTTAGATTTGGAGTTTTCTGGATATTCACAAATCTCCCTCCAGACTGCATGAAGAAAAAGCTGTGTGAGGTGTCTGATGACCTTTGAAATAGTAGCTGAGAATTTTCAAGCTAACCAAATGTGTCTCAGGCCATCAAACCAGGCAGAGAAAAAGTCTGGCACATTTGATTCTGGAAGAAATTTCTGAAATGGGAGGGAAAAAAAATTGGTGGTTCAAACCACATTCTAACACTGAGGCTGACTTCATTGTGGCCTTCTGGGGATGAAAGTCTCCAGCTTTAATTAGCATCAAGCCTAACTCTTCTGTTTCAACCCTGAATATTAATTAGTGATGCCCTTGGGGTAATCAGCCCTTGTGGATCTCTGAGAAAAATGAACTGATTAGTAGATTGACCTTGACAGTTCCCAAGGAAGAAGAAAATACAGACTGTTCAACTCTGCTGCACTGTAAACCTAATTTAGCATAACCTAGTGAACTGGGTAGCCCAGAGGAAGAATGAGGAGAACTTAATGAGGAGATTAGTTACAAAGGGTGCCATTCATTTTTCCACTGAAAAATGCAATTTTTTTTTTTTTTTTTTTTTTTTTTGGCATTCACACCATAAATGGAAGCTTAAGGGGTGGGTACCTGAAATTGTTTGGTACCTACATATCCATTTTACTTAACCAACACTCATCATCTCTTATCTGCACTTAGAACATCTTGCACTTAGCTTGCACTTAGAATATCTGGAAATACTTTCAGAGGAATCCTACTCTAATTGTATGAACCCCACAGAATGTTCCCTGAAGTATGTCTCAACCACCTCAAGTTTCCTTTTTGCTGCTTCCCAACAGGCAGCTGATGTTTTCAGGAAACAGAGGGATTTGGAACTAAAGGAGAGAGAGCTGGTGCATTATAGTGAAGTTTAACACCAGGTGTGGAGTCAGGAAGTTCTGCCCCTCGCTCCCTCACGCTTGGTGACTTTGCTATGGATTTTTTGTTGGGTTCTGCTTCTGCCTTTCTCCTTAATTGTGCAATCCTGAACAAATGAAATACCTCTGCTTGCTTTCCCTGAGCATTCACAGGGGTATAAATCTCTGCTGTCTGAGGGACCTTCTGATCTGTTGATCTGAGATGCTCAGGATGCAAAGAGAAACTGGAAAGAAAATTCTATCCCTTCGTAACTTTTTGTATTAAACTTTGCTGCTCCTCTGTCCTACAGACTTGTTTTTTTTTTTTACCCTTGAATGAGTGTGTTATTCCATTTCCTACTTTCTTATCCTCCAAGTACATCTTACACCATGGAGCAGCTCCTCTCATACCTCCTGAAGCTCCTGCTCTGAATTCCACTGCATAAGGACATGACCTGAAGTTGCCATTCAAATATGCTTTTCAGTTTTGATTTCCCCAAAGTGATCAGAAGATGTGAAAGAGTCATTATTGCAAAGCTGTAGGTTTGTATTTCAAAGCACAGCTGAAGCTAGATAAGCTGCAAAAAGTACTTTAGGCAATGAAAGAACCTCAGCCTTACACTGAGAAATAGGAAAGATAAGTAATGATGTGCTCTGGGCACACAGTCAGGTGGTCTGGATTTTTGTTTTATTGTTATTGTGGGGTAAAAATCAGATAACATCATGATGTGCATTCCCTAAGGGAAATTTCTAAAAGAGGACATATATGGATTCTGAAGGGTAGATAAGAGAATTCTAAACTGTAAAACTCATTGATGTCATCTTACCTCCAAGAACAAGTCAAACAAAGGCATCTATATAGAGCACTTGGAGAAAATTGGATACTAATGGAAGGTGCTTGCTTTTCTGATACCCCTGAAGACTCAGATTCTCAGCTTATCAGTGGAGCTACAGTGGGGCTTGAAGCAATCAGAGGAAAGAGTGATCCTACCACAGCCAGGATTCCTAAATTCACCTCAATGGAGACCTGTGTTGCCATAACTGAGCTGGTTTTGGTACCTAAGGTAGGATTTTTTAAAGCCAGCTCAGGTTTCTGTGTGCTACACTGAATTCTACAGGCTCCAAGCAGCACTGCCACGTAATTAGAACTAGATTCAGCAGATCAAAATGTATTTAACATTCTGGGATGGGGATCTGAGTCCTCTGTAGCAGGGAATGTCTGCCAATTTTAAAATTAATGTTGGTCCATTCCATTGCAGAGCATTAGCAAGTTAGGAATAATCTAAATAAGCTGGTTGAGAGACTGTAAATAATATTATAGACTGCATTGGAGGTTTGTTTTGCTTTTCTTTGCCTCTCAGTGTTACACATCTTCCTGCCTGCAAGTGATTTGGAGAGAAGTTGCATTTTTTCTGTGTGTGTGACATAAATACAGGGATTCCAAAAGCAGTGGAAAGCCTCAGAGAAGTGCTGAAGGACTATTGGCATAGAAAGAAACACAACACTTCCAGGCAGAGATGTCCAGACTGCTCAAGTTGGCTGCACTCAGGGGGAAAGTGGTGCCCGGGGCACTGGAGGCTGCTGTGAAATGCTCAGGAGAACAGTGGGGTGGCTGTGGACTGAAAAACCAAATTGTGGAGGAGCTCAGCTCTGCTTGGTGATTGACTTCCATGTGCCTGAGTAAAATTTAAGGAAGAAATTCCTCTGGACTGCAGAAAAATGAGAGATTTAATTCTAGCTAATATTACTGTTTGCTTATTTCAACCAGCATTTTATTTTATGATTTATTTGCTCAGAAATAAATCTCTGTTTTGCTAAGAATCTGAATCAAGCAAGGTGAAAGCCCCAGTGATTTTCTCCTAAAGTGCTGGTTCCTTTAATTCCTTCATGGCAAAAGCTCAGATCCCCACATATTATGGCAGTTGCTACTGCAAAATTTACTCTGCTTAGCTGTAGCTAAAGTAAACCCATCTGTTACAAGGATGCTGTACAAGCATTTACATTTCTGTTGCATTCACAAAGTTTGGGCTTTTGTCTAAGAAGCAATGGGGATCAGAGAGGCCACAGGATTCTCCTGGACTCGGGGGGCTGCAGCAGCTTCCTGGGGGCAGGGGAATGGGGGGGCTGCTCAGCACCATCCTGCAGTTTGTCTGTTACAGTGAAGTGGGAGACTGGAGGTTGTTCCACAGGTTTGATGGTGGATCAGCACCTCCTCCTGGGCACCTAGGGCAGGATTACCAGTTCAGCCCAGCTGGTTCCATGGTCTGGAGCTCTCATAAAAGATATAATGACTTTTAGGGTAGAGGACTTCTTTGAACTTCCACCTGGACTGACCTTCCAAAAATTTCCTCTTTGTCTAAAGCCTCAACCCTTCAAATCTCAATTTCCTTCAGGTTTTGTTTTTTGTTTTTCCTTGGGGGGGAAGTAGGAGATAAAAAGAAAACACTTTACCTGGATCAGCAATGTTGTCAGGCTGCTAATATCTGATCTCTAGGTTGGAAATGTTTCAAGGCAGTGCTGGTACTCCCTTTAAAACAGATGATTTAAGGAAAATACCAAGCCATCATTATCAAACTGTGAAATTAAGGGGCCCTAAAATGCTGCAGGACTCCCCAGCTTTAAAGCACCATCCAGGCCAACACAGCAGGCAGGCTGGCTGCTTCTGCCCTCCCTCCTGACAGGTTAACAATTAGTTAATTGGTGCTGCTAATTACCATGTTCATTAGGCAATCCCAGGTGGCAGGTTTACCCTCCCTAGCCATGTAAGGGAAACAGTATGAGGAGGAGGATTTCATGCACAAGTGGAGGTGGTGGCAGCTTCTGCCTCTCCTGCACACAGATACAGCATGGAAGCATCAGTGATACTCAGCCTCCCATGCCATGTACTTCAGCTCCATGTGGGATTCCTTCCTGGCCTGATTTCAAAGAGAAGAACTGTGCTGTTCTGTTGCAGAAATGCTACTCTGGTTTGGTTATTAACTTCTACAAGCTTTGCCCAGTAGAATAAAGATGTTAAGTTTCGTGAGGATGACACCATTAATAATGCATGGGACTTGGAAAGAAACAGTGATTCACATTGCCCAAGTACTGTACAGACATTAATTCATAATAATTTGCATCACCATAACCTCAGAAATAAACCCCAGGGAGGATGCACTTTGTAATCAGTCCTTTCCATGCTGCTTTCTGGGTGGCTGCAGCTCCTGCTTCAAAGCAAATCCCCTGGGCTGCAGGTTGTTGCAGGGATGCTTCTCCTGCTCCTCAAGACACCAATTCCCATTTCTGGAGCTCTGGGATTCTAGTGCACTCTTTTCTCATTTTCTCCCCAAGAAAGCCAACCACATTAAGCTTTTACTCCACTATTCTGCTTTGTTCCTCTCCACCTAATTGATTCAATATCTTTGTTCATATTTCAGATGTAAATCACCAGCTTTTTTTCCAGCTTTTGTCTCTTCATCTCCTTTGTTCTCCTCTCTTCAGCTTTAACTTCAAGGCAATGTATGACACTGTTTAAAAGCCCTGGCTTTAACATACAGTGGATTTTGTATTTCTGATTGAGTTATTTAGGAGTGAGAGGAATAAGGTGTCATTGCCCCAGTTTCCCAGTCCCAGGTATGGGACACTGTACAGACAGAGTAGCAGTATCCAGAGCTCACACAGCTCTTCTCTACAGCTCCATAAATCTTTGCTTGACTTGCCTCTGTCCCTGTTAGCCTGGGTTGTTGAATTCTCTGGGTGTTCTCCAGTCAGTGAACCTTTTGTGAGACACCACGAGTGACGCCACATGGAATTGGTGATGATGATTCCAACAAAAACACGGCAATGCACTACCTGGCCCAGTCTGCAGGGGACAGACACTGCTTTTCGTTTCCTTTCTCTTGCAGAGGAAAAGACCACACGTGTCTCAAGCACTCTGGGCACCATTCCCTCTCTCAGAAGCCCAGGTTACTCATCTTGATGAAATATTCATGCCCTAAAGGTGAACGCCGTGCAGCCAAATTGCAGAAACAAATGCTAACAAAGTCTCTCAGATGTTAACAAAGTCTCTCAGATGATGCCTAGAAGCAGCTGTACACAGAACTATTCCCTTTAGAAGCCCTTGCACAGATTCTGTGGCAAGGGTGTCACAGGAAAGCTGGTACAGATAATTTTGGAAGGGTTACCAAAATGTAATCCTACCTAAAATTAGGAGACTGATCAAAACCCTGAAGCCTCTTTTCTCTTTGATTCCTTACAGCACACTCCCACAATGTTTTTGCTCTTTTTCAGGCTTTTTTTTCAAGCCCCTGACAAAATCCCATCAGGAACGGATGATCTCTCCTGGCAACTAATTTTAATTTATTCTTCATAAGGCACTGACTTCAGTTATTTTGGTGTTTCAGTGTCCTTGAGCAGCTACAGGGAGCTATCTGCAGAGGCAGCTGGAATCAATCACTGTGCAGTACATATGTGTGGCCTTGCTGTGTGGCTCAGCTAGAAAGCACTGAACACTTTGAATTCAAAAATTCTTTGAATTCAGCTGGGGAATGGACCAGGCCCTGGTCTGTGCTGGGCTCTGAACCACATGGGACACAAACATTCACAGCTTCTTCACCTGCAGAAGTGCCAGGTCCTGCATTTGGGTCACAACAACCCCAACAGCACCACAGGCTTGGGGAGGAGTGGCTGGAAAGGTACCAGCTGGAAAAGGACCTGGGGGTGCTGGGTGATCCCCAGCTGAATCTGAGCCAGCAGTGTGCCCAGGTGGCCAAGAGGGCCACCAGCATCCTGGCTTGTGTCAGGAGTGGTGTGGCCAGCAGGAGATGGGCAGTGATGCTGTCCCTGTGCTCAGGGTTCAGGTCTGGGCTCCTCACTCCAAGAAGGACATTGAGGAGCTGGGAGAGTCCAGAGAAGGGGAAGCAAGGTGGGGAAGGGTCTGGAGAACAAGTCCTGTGAGGAGAGAATGAGGGAAGTGGGAATGTTGAGTTTGGAGAAGGACAATGTCTGGCCAGGACACCCTGGCTTCATGAAAGGAGTCCTTTTCCTTAGTATTTCGGACGGCCTTTCCTTTCTTTCTTAGCAGGTTTTTATTCTGGTGCCACTACTGAGACATGGCTGATATGGAGCTGGTTTTGAGTCACATCCTCAGCTCCTCTTGGTATGATCTCTATGGTAACTGACACATGTTTGGTAGAAGAAAAAAATGCTCAGAACAAAAGGTTAGTTGCTGTATCATTTATAGTTGTTTTGCATAACTCCAGTGTTGAAAATTGAGTATCCAATTAGAATGAGAGTATTAACAGGTTCAGCACATTTTTGTTGCTTGGATGTCTGAAGAACTGCTTGAAATATTTTAGAAATAGCAAATTCTTTTTTTTTTTTTTTTTTTTTTTTTCAATCTGCCCCATGGGAAATCCTGGCCAACTGTTTGTTTGTTTGTTTGTTTGAGCATGAAGGAAGGTACTTTCCACTGCAGAGGGAGGAAACCATTTTCTTCTTATATAACAGACATACCTGCCATTCTTCCCTGTTCCAGGACAGGAATAACTTTGTGTATTTAGTGCCCTAGCAGTCCATCTAGAAAAAAGCACAAGCAAAAAGTAACTAACTAAACAAACCAACAGAGAAATTTCCTCTCACTTCACCCATGACAAGTTAACATTCTGTACAAGGCTGTGGAAAGTCTGCTGCTGCTCACCCTGTGCCCTCTGCACCTGAGGTCTGATTATTTGCAACATCTTCAAATAAAGGAGTTCAGGACTTTAAAAATGTGCTGTCAAAGTGTCTGATTTCACTTGCAGGGGATTCTCCAGATTCATTTAAGAAAGAAACCCATTCATTTGATGTAAGAAATGAGATACATGTTGGCCAGTTTTCTGTCCTTAGAATCCTATTTGCTGGCTCTATGGAAATGCTTTAAAAGAGCACTGGATGTTAGCTGTGTAAGTGGAAAAATTTTTTTGTACTTCACTTCTGAAGATAGAAGCATCTTCAGAATATAGAATATAATAGAATTGAGAATATATAGAATATAGAATAAAGAATATGATACTGAGCTAACTGGTGATTACAATCAATTTAAAGATGTGCCTGGCAAATTTGGATTACCATTTGAACTTCCCAGGCATGCACATTCAGCTTGTACTGCTCAGGAAAACAAATTCTTTCTTTCCAACATGGGCACCTTCTTTATTAGTTTATTTAAGACTGCCTAGAAAATCTTTTTTTTTTTCATTTATACTCACAATGTGACTGTCTTTAGGCACACATCTGATATCCTTCTAAACAAGCATGGACATTTCTAGTAACTTTTTTCTTTCTTTGATTTATTCTGTAGGAAGAAGCATCTCCACGTTATCTTTTGCAATTAAAATTCTTCCACCAACTCTTGAGCAACTCCAGGGATTTCTCACTTCTCATGGATGTCAGCAGAGTGAACTCATCTATGTTAAAACAAAATTAGAGATTAAATACTTTATAACCTTTTTAAGAATAATTATGTTCTTAACACAGTCACCCATGTTTTGGGGATCCTGTTGCAGAGACTTCTGGCCTCTGTTGCAGGGTTGCTGCTTTGCTTCATACTTCCAAACAGAACAGAAAAATTACATTTTTTGAGTGTCCTGGGTGAAAACTGATGACCTGGGGGTTCACGGGGTAACATCTGGTATTTCCACCTCTGATTCACCTGGGTTTTGGGAACTGCAATTCAGAACTGGAATTCTGCTTAAACTGAATGAAGAAAAAGTTGGTAGGAATGCTTAGGATTTTTTACACTTTTCTACACAGGAAAGTATTTGCCATTTGTCTATAAATTGGTAAAATGAGAAGTCTGGTGCATCAGGTGCTTACAAAATATCTCCTTTCAGCATACATTAGTGAAAAAAGTCATAAAATGTCTTGGGAGTTCTATATTTACTGTTATTTTTCTATTTCCAGATTACATCTGCTCCTCTGACAAACACAAAAAATGCTTAACTTTAAAAATAAGTCCTGGATCTGGTAGGCTGGTGTTTGCCTGCATGCTGCCAAGCAGACAAACTCTACTGTTTTACTACAGCAGGATTATTGATCATCTGTGTGCTACCTTCCTCAAGATGTTTTTTAGTCCTGGATGAATAAAGTGCAGCAAAGAGTCTCAGCTTGCAAAATTTGCAAAACTACCCATATCAGTGTCAGAAGTGCAGAAATGCAGAACTTTAATGCTGATTTACATACCAATGAATATTCATCACAGTATTTGCAGAACCCTGGCAAATGTTTTGATTACTGGAATTTAAGTCTAAAAAATGCAACAGGGATTAAGTTCTAGGAACACTGCTAAATGCTTTCTGCCTCATTTTGTTGGTATCCAGATGTTTAGATGTCTCTGGTTAGCTGGAGCTGTACAGGAGGGCTAGCTGGGATTTTTAGAAACAGCACAACCTTATCAATCTGATTTTCACAGACACATGAAATGGATATATAAACATGCAGCCAGAAGTTATTATCTGGGTATTGAGTACTGAGTGACTGGAAAAAGACACTGCATCCCAAATGGTAACAAAAAGCTTGATCACAGGTACCAGCTGGGTAAATAACATCATAGGAGATGCTCAGCTGACTGATGCCACTGCTACTGGAGCTGTATGGTTTCATAAATACTCAACACGATGCCTTTTTGTCTTTAACTGGGTTAAAGAAATCTACATTAGTAAGAAGACTTAAATCCATTTTTTACTGTCCCTCTAGGACCTATTTCAAAGCTGTTTATGTTCAAGTCAGAGTAAGGAGTTTGTTAGGTTACTCTGCTGATAGGCAACAGCCAAAACTCCTGTTGAAGGTGCTGGAAAGAGAATATCCAAACTTTTGAATAAAAATTAAAGTGCCTGACCAAATTCTTGTTGTTATTGCAGGATGCTACTTCCTACCTTAAGCACTCACATCATTTGTGTGTAACACTGAATAGTTGCAGAACCTGATAACAAAGGTAAATTTGAGAAACATGTCCAAGAAAGCTCCTGTTTCAATTTGATGATTCCCCTGCAATTTGCAACAGAAAAAAGTCACTGTACTCATGAAGGAATTGAAGATTGGGGCTTGCACTGATGGATTCCGAGGGTCATCAGTTTGCTGGGTAAGCAGCAGCAGGGATGTACAGTTTGCTGCCAAGAGGCACACGAAGCACAGGACTCAGGACACCAATGATCACTTTCTCCCTTCTTTCACAGTAAAACCTCAGACCTCAGAGAAAAACTTGTGCCAAGACTACAGCTGCTGGTGAGGGATGAAAGACTTCCTGGAAAAGTTTTCATCTTCACAGTTCCCTGGCATAATATGACTTACTCTGCTTAATTTTGGTGCTGGGTAGCCCCAAAACACTCCTTTGTTTGACAGGGGCTGGCACTGTGCTTGCTGCCCTGGGACTTCTTTCCAGAGAAGATGGAAAATGGAGTGGGACAGGGATGGGTGATTTACTCCTCACACGGAGCAGTAGACTCCTCACATAAATAGAAGCACATAAGCATTTATCTGGCAATAAAACACTTTCTGCTGCAAGTGTGCAGCTTGGCAGGGGCAGCTCTGGGTTTTGTAATTTATTAAGGGTTGCTGTTCATGTGGACATCTTAAAATACTGGTCTGTTCATCACTGTGAAGGATTTAGTGAGATTTTCATGTGAAAATCATACCCGTGCACCAATATTTAGAGATGCCTTAACTATTAGGTCAAATACAAAATTATTCTTTCTCCAAAGAACCAAGTGTGGAAAGCAGGGGTCCACTGACATCCCACTCCTGCAGAGCTGGGCACAGGTGTAAATAGGGCCACAAACTAAGGAGATTATCACTATGGACTTTGCTTGCCTGGAGAAAGGTAGGAGAGTGTAGGCCAAACCCATAGTTGTAGGTCCCAAAAGCAATAGGGATAGGAATAAATAGCATTTTGTTTAACAATAACCAAGATACTGCTGCTAATAGTGATAATAATGATGATGACTATAATAATAATTATAATAATGATGATAATAGGAATGATGATGTTAATAGGGCTTGCTGATTTGCATGGAATGCATCAAATGTTTTCTGCTAAAGATGCTGCCCAGATCAGGAAGGCTCAAGGAATGAAGTCCATTAGTTACAATTTGAACAGGCTCTGACTGGCAGAATGGGAAATATAGGAAGTGGAAAAGTAAGAGGCTAGCTATGGTTTTTTTGGATTTGTTTTTTCTTTTTTTTTTTTTTATTTTTTTTTTATTTTTTTTTTATTTGCAGAGAAACATGTTTTTTCTTCACGGATTGGCTTCTGTTGGTTTTTTTTTTGGTGTTGTTTTTTTTCCCCAGCTGTTCTTTTCAAGGAGGTGTTGTCTTAGTGGACATAATTGAGCTGCTGAGCTGGTCAGGTTGTTCATAACAAGCATCCCTTAGGGGATCACTGTAGAGAACTCACAATTCCCATTGCCTACCTGGGCAGCTGACTTATTCAATATGGTTTCTATTTTTCTATGACTTGTCCAGAGCAATCAATTTTTACACATCTGCAGCTTTGCCAGAATTTTCATTCGTGGAAAAATATTTGGAAAAATATCAAGTCCTAGCAAACCAACAAAATTCTGCTGTTTGAATCTTCACAGAGGAGAGTCTGAAAAGCAGAGCAGCTCACAGAGGTGTGCATTTGCAGGCTTTAACATGGGGTGAGAGGGCTGTGCCAGAAAGAGGACAGCAAAGTTGTGGATGGTTTGTAAGAGGCCCACAGGAGATGCAGGTACCTGGAGAATGAGCTGTGTACAGCAGATATTGGAGCAAATATTCTGACATGTCCCTGGATCCCAGCTGCTTCTGCCACTCCTCCCTTTTATCTTTATCTTAATGGCTGCATTGGCATTTTAGAATAAGTTGCTGTATGGTTGCCATTTCCAGACAGAGGATCTTGTGGAATATACTGAAGAGCTTCCCAACCTTTTTTTCTTATGTTTCCCTGCAAAGGAGACAACCTGATGAAAGACAGATGAGTTTTTGGCAGCAGTATTTAAATATCCACTGCAGAGAGTGGCAGCATTTGTGTAGCTTTCATTACCTCTGCACTAAATGTGCAGTGCTTGGCACTTTCTGGCCATAAAGTTAGTTCTGGGCTTACTGAAACAGATGGACAGATGAGCTTCCAGCTGCAGAGGACTCATCTGGGGGAAAACATCAAAGGGACTCAAATTCATATACAGATAAAAACGACTTCAATAGATTTCTAATCAGAGAATCCTTTGGATTGCAAGGTAGATCTCATGGGTCTGCTCCCACACACAAGAAATAGTAATTTGAAGCTTAAATATTATCATTCTATATAGATACTTTCCTGAAGAATCTTCATCAGGATTCTCATAAAAAAGGCAAATAGTGGTGCTGTCTGGTTTTTCAACTGAAAGAAGTTTTTCAACTGAAAGGGGTTGAACTACTGAACTAAAATGGACCTTATCTTGTCCATTCAGCCTCCTGTTCATCATGTTTTCCTATTAACACTCACCTCTGATTTAAATAAGGGACTGCAGAGCTGAGACAGCATCATGGTGCTGCTCCCAGATGGGACAGTAACCTCTGTAGAGTCCACCTGCTCAGGTAAACCTGTGTCTGGCAAAACTGCTTCAAAAAAAAGTGATGTTAGGCCATGAACAATGCACCTACGGGGCTCTTTTTTTCCCTAGCCCCAACTTTTGTGTTAATGGCAGGGTCTCAGCTTTGTCTCACTGTGCAGCAAGAGGATGCAGGGCAATAGTATTCACATTTGGGATGTGTTTATTGATGGCAGCGTGGCACCAGGGTACAAAGACATAAACAACACTGGTTTGTTACCCTGACATGAATGTCTCAGAAGGGAGAGGGCATTTTGTCAGTCAAGGTGGACAAAACCAGAGGAACAATGAGGTCTCCACTGCCTGCTTTATGCTGTGCTGCTCCTGTTTTGATCTCCCTATAAACTACCCCTGCCTCTGGTCATGAGAGTCCCGTGCACCAGGAAGCTCCTGCTGGACTCCCTCATCATCTGAAAGAAACTCTTTAATGCAGTCCCACTTCACTCTCCTGAAATATTCACAGGGAAACTCCCCTGGTTCTCTTAGTTGGTGCCTTGCTCCACTGTGAGGCTGTCAATCTGCTAATGAACTCCAAATTAAACAAATAAATGATAAAGTTTCAATGTTTTCATGGGTCAGCACTGTCAGAGAGACAGGTACAACTGGCATGCACTCATTGGCTGACTTGGACATATTTGGCCCCATCAACACATCAATACAAATCCCTCTCTTTTTTTTGAGTTTTTCCCTGAACTCCAAACAGGTACAAATGACATTGGGAACATGTAAGTTTGGCCTGGGGTGACAGAGCAGAGCATCTGTCTGACTGACACTGCTAAAGAATGTAGCTTAGTTTTAAAGATGAGTGTCCTGGGTGAGTTCAGGGGTGTTTTGGGAGCAGGGGATCCATGGGAATGTCTCCTGGGAGAAGCTGCCGGGAGCTCCCTCCGTTCCAATCCCTGCCCCAAGGCCCAGCAGCTCTGGGCAGCTGATGTGCCTCTGCCAGGAACAGAAATCCAGGTCTAGAAATCCATGTTAGCACAGCTGAGGAAATGTATGAAATGATTTGAGCAGGGTTATCCAGTTCTCCCTAATAAATGGGAGCAGGATGCTGAAGAGTGAGTTTCATTACAGCCCTCTGAGGGAAATGGGAAGCTACAGGGGCATTTTCAGTTTTAGCAGCAGCTCAAGTTAACCACTCATTAATAACTGCAATTTGTGCCCATAACTCACTGCTCCGTTGCTACAGAACATTTAGCAGCCTCAGTGTTATCATAATAAATTATAGATAATAAAATAAATAATAAATAGATTACACGTCCTCTCACAACCACAGAAACCAGCCAAGTGAAGTGCCTGCTGTTGCCAGGTGAAGAGAACACTAAGAAGGGTACAGCCAAACCACCAACGTGATGAACAGATGAAAAACTTCTAATAACTGCTTATAACTAATAACTAATAACAGCTCAGCAACACAGGGAAGCTGGTCAGCTGTTAAATGCTTGCTGGATTATGTTTAAGACTTGTCCATAGCTGTAAAATCACTTCCTGGAAAAAAATTATAATTACAATTATAATGACAACGATAATATCCACTGTCATATAATCCATAAAAATCAGGACACTTTACATTAAAAAAATAAAATTAAAAAAAAAAAGATAGTTTGATAGCTGTTATTTTGTACTTTGTAATAACCATCCAATGCACCTGCTGAGCTTTTTTCTTAAAAGCAACAAAACTGAATTCAAGATGCAAATATTTCATCCCTAACTAGAAATAAGGAATAGCACTGCTGTGATGTAGGGAGAGATCAGAAGATAGGAAACAAGGGAAGCATAAAAACCAGTTGACAAAGCAGAATTTTCACTCAGAATATGATTGTTAAGTGAGGCTGTTAATCACCAACTAATTTTATTCATTTTCCATCCACTTTGCTCATCCTTTGCCAAAGAGTAGAAAGAGTGATGTGAAATCACAGGAAGAAAGAATGGTTTTGTGATTTGGCCAAATCCAGGATCTTCAACATAGCCCACAAGGGGACTTTAATTTCACTACAAGGCCAAAGTAGTAAAAATTCTAGAAAACAAATTGCTCATTTTCTTACACTTTACACCTCTAGCTGGGGAAACCCTTGTTTTGTTGGCCTACATCAGCTGTTCCCTAGCTTTCAAGTCTCTTCAAAAGACACCAAACATCACTGAACTCTCTCTAGACCTTAGGTATATACCCAAATTGAATCTCCTTTCTCTCTATCCTCAGTAACCACTAGGTAAAAAACCCAATTCAGCCATAATCCTATCAATAAACAAATAATGAACTAGAAATAGATGGTCTATGCACAAAGCCCTGGCTGGAAATGGGAACTGGAATTAATGCCTTAGCAAACCTTACCTTACCACTGGTTAAACAGCTACCAACATGCTTTAAAATCTGCCAAAAAGGTCATAAAGGTTTGGCAGTGCACATCCACGTGAGCACTTCCCAAGGATTTTAAGGAAATCTGGAAAGCAGGGCATCCTGGGCAGTATGCAGAAGTGTAACAGCTTTGCAGAAAGTTTGCTGTGACCTGTTAAGAGAACCTGGCACTGCCCATCCTTAGCAAGGAGTTCCTAAACCTGTTTTCCTTCGAGGAAGGAGAAAGGCAGCTCTCTCTTTGTCTCGTTTTTGTCAGCTGCAGTGCAGGTAAATCACAGAGCTTCACCCATCATTGCCATGGAAACCCCCAGCTGATGCTCTGCCCCTTCTCCCTCAAGGTGCTGCACTGTTTGCAGTATCAGTGCTCAGTTCAGGAAGTTGCAGGAAAGTGATCAGAGAAATATCTCCAGCTCAGTCCCAACATGAGATCCTGTTCAGACTCCCTTTCTTCAGTGGATGGGATTCCAGCTTTCCCCACACCCACACAAAATGCAGGCTTTGTTTCTGTGCTACACCCATCACCAAAGCTTTAGTTTAACCCTGACAATTTGTTTGCACATCTTTCAGGATGTTTCAAGAGGGGGAGAAGTTATTGCATGCAGATTCTGTCTCACCTGTTGCCATTTCCTACAGACAGATCTATTCCTGCCATCACTTTCAATTACTGTCCCCAGCCCCGTGGACTCCACGGCAGCCCCGGGGGGATCAGCTGGGACATAAACCTGGGGCTGCTACACCCACGTTTCTGTCAGACAATATCCACACACTTTTGCTGTACCAATTAGCAACCTGCTGTGGCTACAAATTTGCTTTCAGACTGCTAAAACTGTGCTGGGACCAGTATGGAATTGTATTAATATCAATTAACAAGGGGAATTCCGTTGTCTCGCATCACTCCAGCTGCATCTGATTCTTTTTTTCTGAATAACCTCTTGTTCTATCCCAGGCTGGGCTAATGCCCTTCCCCTTCCCTCAGCCCTGTGGCTGGATGGCAGGGATGTGCTGGAGAGGCTCAGGATGGAGGTGTCTGGGATGGGGCAGCTGTGACCCTTTCACCTTCACTTCAGCAGCTCTGTAGCTGTGATGGAAACCACTGGAGGTTGAAATTTGTCTGTTTCATAGATTTTGCTTCATAGTGACCCCATTCCAGTTATTCCTCTTTATGTCTTTAATTGTGTTTTGTGTTGTTTTGGGTTTGTTGTTGTTGTTTGTTTGTTTTTTCCCCTGGGCTCTGGGATCCCACAAACAGAAAATGCAGAGAAAAAGCAGCAAAGGCATCACCTGCCCTTCACTTTGTAATTATGGAATACTGTGGAATAATACACTAAAAAAAGACTCCAAAACCCAAACACGACCCTCCCCCAAGCTTACCTTCCTTCAGAGCTTGGCTGGCTAAAATTCAATTCTATTCATAAACCTGTGCAGGTCATTAACTTCCAGCTATCTCAGGGAGAGTAAATGCAATGCTGCCACCTCCTCTGCCTGATGGGATGCTTAAAGTACCTTTCACAACTGAGCTTTCAGCCAAATACCCAAAATGGGTTAGTTTCTTCATATATTATACATAGAATTTTCAACATATTGAAAAAAACCCCAACAAAACACTTTAAAATGCAAGGGCTGAGCAGCACTTTGGTGTCCTCAGAGCATACCATGGATTTCTGCTCTGATCACAGATCACTGCTCTGTAACCACAGAATCCTGGAATCACTGGGGCTGGAAAAGGGCCTTAAGATCATCACAGAACACACATTCTGCTAAATGACTGTGAAGAATTAGCAGGGTTTCAAATTGGCTGAAACTGCCTTTTTATCATCATGGAAACAGAGTGTTTGGGGTTAGGGAAGCTAAAAATGGCCTTTTTTAGGCACACAAACAGCAACTGGGTGATGCTTATGAAGCCCAGGTGGAAACTTCCATGGGATGTGCAGTGCTTCAGGGGAACAAAAGCATTGTTTGGTATCTTTTAGTACCCCCTACTTCAGGTAGATTTCAGTGTCTATTTAGAGATGTAAAATGTCACCAAAGAATCCCTTTTTTACAGTAATTTTTTTGCTGCATACCATAAAATCTGCAATACAGCTAAGAGATTATGGTCCTGAGATTTTTTTGCACTGGGGTTAGGAAATGTGGACTGCAAGCTGCTCTGGTAGCCCTGTCCTCTCTCTGAGCCCTCAGGCACTGAGAAGTTACACAGATACCTCTAAAAGCTCAAGCATTATTTATTTCCAAGATAAAATACCATGACTGCAGGAACCAACTTCTTTGAATCCTTGTCTCATTAGTTGAGATACACCTCAGTGTGTGTACATACTTTATATAAAAATTTATATAAAAATGTATACATGCCAAATATATCCATGAACCTTCACAGAGCTGCTGTACAGATCTTAGCAAAAATCTGTATTTTTCTGTAATATATATATATATACACATATAAATCTGCAAAAACAATTTCAGGTTGCTTAATCTTGATGATTCTAAAGAGGAACAGAAAATGTCACCCACACCCATCAGTTTTTAGTCCTTCTTAATTCTTATTGGCAGGAAAAGGTTGCAAAATCTGATGTTACAAGTGCAGGGCTACCAAAAGCAGAGCATCACAGAGATAGGAAACATGAGTGAGCTGCAGGAGCAAACTGTTACTGAGAAAAAGACATTTTGTTATTTTTAAGAATGTTATTCTGGTGGGGAAAATGTGGCAAAATATCTGCCAGCAAGGGCAATAATTTCCATGATTAAAATATGGCTTAAGAGAACAAATGGCTTATAGGGCCATTGGAAAGATTTCTTCAAGCATCTGACTGTGGCCTGCTTTATACCTATGTATATTTATGCATTTTGGATGAAAGGACTTTAAAATCATCCATGTTCTGTCCTGCATCCACAGAAGTCAATAATAAATTGCCATTAGCTTCAGCTGCATAGAAACACACTCTTGACTGCTTAAAACTTGCAATTTCCCATCAAAATACACCAAGTCCTCATCACTAGGGCTGCTTTGCACAGCAGGACCAGTTGGAACAGCAAAATGGGACAGAGGTGTAAAGAAAGCCAAGGATCTTTGGGTGTTTCTCCCAGCTCTGAGCATGGGCTGCACATCCCCCCAAGGGGTTTTTGTAGACTCAAAGTGTCTGACACCCAGGGCTGCTTAGCCTGAGTTTGTGAGATATTCCAGGTAATCCTCTTGGAACACATGGATTTTGGCTGTGTGAAATAGCTACATTTATTTACCCAACAAGCAGATTTCCTAGAAAATATATTAGCCATGGCTTTCACTCCTAATCAACACCATGCCAGCATCTCAAGCAGACCCCTGCTCACCTCCTTGCCTTTCTACTTGAAGGAATCTGCCAATCACTATGAAGGTTTCCTAATGAATTTAGCTTGGAAAATCAGCTCCTGTGCTGCAGGAGCATCCCCTGGTTTCTTTCTGTGCTTCCCACCAGGAATGTTGGCAATTTGATTATTTATCTGCTAAGGCAGTAAAAATTTCTCAAACTTCTCATGTATTCTGATGGGATTTGAAGAGAGCAGAATTTGGATTTATAGAGCTATAAACCCCTCTTCCTTCCTTATTTAATAAACAGACCCTAAACTGGTGTTATGTATTCTTGTTTATAGATCTCAAACATGAGCTCCCTGTTATACTCATCTAAGCACATTTTTTTTTGGCCTACATAAATAGAACCTCATTGTAGAGACAGATGCCTTATTCAGAAAACTGCTTTATTTTAGGGACTAAAAACAATGGAATATTATAACTAAAACCAATGGAATATTACGACCTGTGCTTAACACAGGAGAATCTGTACAGGCACGGAGTGAAGTGACAACGTAATGTGAAAAAAATGTGAACAAAGTTTCAATTGGAATAAGCTCTAAAGTAGACACCAGGGAATTCACTATTCAGCCAAGGTTTTTCTTCCCTTTGCTTAACCTTTCCCACATGGATTCCCCTCAATGAGGACCCCAGATTTCCCCTCTCAAGTGCTGCTTATAGGGTTTCTTTAAGCTATCTCACTAATTATTTTCATGAAACCTGGCAAAAACTAAATCTGTGGTAATTCAGCTTCTCACTGAAACAGAAGAGGAGGCAAAAAAAAAAAAAAAAAAAAAAAAAGCACAGTGTCCTTAGAAAGCAGTCTGAAGAGAAATAAAAATGATACACACAATTCCATCCTTTTTCCTTGCATTTCCTATCCCTGGTTTGTGCCTATGTGGAACCAGTCAGTTAAATTTCTGTAGACTTAAGAGATACTTAAGTGTGTCCCACATAGGATTCTAATCCAAGAGAATTCCAGGCTTTGGGAGGAGAGCCACTGGGCACCCAAACCCCAGACTTCTCCTTGTGAGGAATTCAGGAGCTGGCAGGAAGATGCAGTTGTTGTGGTGTAGAGGAAACATCACCCTACAGGGAGCTAACTCATAATTACCTGTAACAGACTCCTCAGCATCCACATGAATATACAAAGGGTTGGGGAAAGGGCATAAAAAAAGTGTTAGGAACACAAAAACCTCCTCACTAAGGAGATATGGGGCCTATTCAACACTTACAGAAAAGAAAAAGAAAAGAATTATATAAAAACTATGAAAGCAGATGACAGTCAGATAATCCTCCCAGGTTTTTCTTATGAAGAAAACCAAATGGAAACTCATTAAAATGATTATGCAAATAGATGGGAAGAAAGGCAGTTTTAAGGTGAGTAATAATTGTTGGTACCATTAGTCATGATGGAGATGAAGCTTAAGGGAGGATTCAGAAATGGATTAGACTTTTGTGTGAATAATAAACACACAATCTAAAGTTAGAGTAGCCAGGGCTTATTAGGCTCCTGCAAGTCAATGTCACTCATCTGCCACAAATGCTAAAATTTAACTTAGGTCTATATCATACTATGTACTGTAACCACCAACACTCAAGTGTCACTCAGAATCCTTCACTTAATAGATCCTAGAAGGCCTAAAAAGAATGATAAATGATATACCTAAAAAAAAAATAAAATAGTTCTTAAGGCAATGAGAGGATTTGGAACAACCAGGCTGCACCAGCATTGAAGCCAAGGAAACTCTGCACTTGCTTCATGGCCATGAATTTAGTGTCAAAGTTTTATGTCCTGAATAGATTAAAGTTTGAAGAGACCAAAGAAAGTCACACTGCATCCAGCCACACAGCTCCTTCTCAGGAGAGGGAATACCTTCCTAGAGGAGCAATTTGCTGGGTAATTATCAGAGTATTTTGCTATAAAATGGAAATTTTCTGCTGGAAGTCATTACCTCCTGGGGGCACATTTTGCCTTGGCTGCCCCCTGGAATGGTGGAATGTTCTGAAGACCATCCCAAGGCTGACAAATTCTCCCACCAGAATTCACATCTGCAGTGCAGGAGATGTGCTCTACTTTGCACATCTCTCCAGCAAGATATTGAGCCTGAAAAATAGATCCTGGAAATTATCTGTGAAGGATGAGAATGTAGGAGGAGTGTGCTGCTTGGCAGTGACATGAGCTAGAACTGGTCTAATTTTTCTGCAGAAAAAAAAAAAAAAGAGGGGAGAGGAAGGTGAAAGGTACTGGGCAGCTGGTCCTTACTTAATTTTTTGACCAGTTATAATTTTGCCTTGTATTACCACAACTACCTGCAGGCTTTGACACAGGCAAAGGTCTGGGGTTTTTTCCTGGCTCAGGAGTAGCTTCCATTTATAACCAGAGATGCCAAACTAGATGGACCCCATGGCTCATTTGTAATTGCAGCTCCTGTGTGCCAATAATACTTGAGAAGCTTCTAAATTTGCCAGCTGAATTAATTTTTTCCTCCAAACCAAAGCCACCTGGGGGGAAGGAACCAAGCTGGCACATCCCTACACACACCTCTGCACCTTGGCCAGCACCAGGGATGAGTTCTCTCTTATTGCCTTGAAAAGGTAATGATGTAATTATAGGCAATTTCACTCCACATGTAAGTACTGTGGCTAGGAATCAATTAAAATGCTAAATTAGAGACAACAGAATGTTTACTTGGAATAATTCTTCAATTTGCTAAATAGTATGACTAATGAAAGAAAGTGCTTCTACCACCTTTCATGGTAGTTTAAAACTTATTGAGCACAACCAGACAAGTGTTAAGCTATCTGGTTGAGAAACCTGGAGCAATGGGCTGGAAAAGCAAGGTCTTTTAGAAGAAATATCCTTGGTTTTAAGATTTAGTTTCAGCCTCTTCTTCCTCCCCCTCCTCCACCCTCTCTGCCCCTCATCAAGTAATTAAAGTTCTTGACTTGTTTCAAAATGGCTCAGATTAAATTTCATTTGGTTAAGCACCTCAATTTTTCAGCTAGGAAAAAAAAAAAAAAAAAAAAAGACCATTAGAAATCTGCATTATCCATTACAGCCTCCTTCATGATCTGAAATTTATATGGGAAATGCTAATTGGACGTTCATCATCATAAAGATAATGATTTCTGTAGTCTTTGCAGTGATAATTAAGATGAAAGATGAAAATGATGCAAAGAGAACATTATATTCTTTATTTGCTGTGAATGGAGAATGGAAAACTGATTCTGCCCTTGCCTGCAGGGCAGGGTGCCAGGCAGGGCCAGAGGGGGACAGGGGCAAGAATTGTTTTGTCTGACAGCTGAATTTCCTGAGGACAGAGCTGGCCTGGGGATTTTTCCCCAGTGCTCAGCTGAAGGTTGAGATTTTGAGAGCCCTCCCACTACTACTGGGAGCTGCCCTGAGGACAGGTGGGGTTAATGAGATTTGGGACCTCAGGAGCTGCCAAACAAGGTGCAGTCCCAGGTCCCTAAGGGACAGAGGAGACTCCCACGGGCTGGAGTTGTGTTCAGTGACTGAGCAGGATAAGTCCTTCCCATATCCAGGTGCTTCTGCTTTTGAGTGACACCAACCCCAAGCTTGGTGGAATAGGAAGCAGCAGAATGAATAATATTTGGGGAATTGGGACCTGTTATTCACTCCAAGTTTTGCAGAGTCCACAGCCACTGAGCCTTTCCAGTTCTTCATAAAACCTCCATGCACATAGAGAGGGATTGCCAGGTGAGCAGTTCTGTGTGCAGAGAAAGGGACCTTTCTCTGAATTTAGCTAAAAGCACATTTTACACTGGCAAACACATTTATATGAAAGAGTCTGGACTTGTTACCTTCCTGAGTGGAAAATTCTCTTAGAAGAAGCAGTTAAATTAGTGCTCCAGCTTATTTTAGCAGTCACAGTATTTAAGCCATTTCAGTAGCATCCTACAGGTTTATGAGACCTTAATCTGGTTCCCAAAAGGAAGAAGACAAGTAAGACAGTGAAATGAGAGCACTATTCCTTGGTCTGTGTAAATAAAGGGCTTCTTGGTTTGCTTGCTGAGCTGGGGGAAAAAAATAAGGCAGGCAGTGAGAAAAGTGAAAAAAAAGTAAGAAAAGGGAAAAGTAAGAAAAGCAATTCACTTGCTTGTTGACCCAACCAGATCAACACAGAATGAGTTGAAGATAATAACACAGAATGAGGGGAAGATAATCTCTTAATTTTTTTTTCTTCTTTTGGAGCTATTCCCCACTCTAGAAAAGATTTGGGTGGGCACAAGGGGAGTGGCCAGATCTCTGCCAAAGGACATTCAGTTATCTAAAGCCCAATGGAACCACTTCAGACAATCAAATCCTTCTGATTCCTGGTCAGTGGATCAGAACCGATACAGTCCATCCAAGACAAGATTGAAGACACTACCAACTTCTGGGGTTTGCAGAGCTGACACTTAAATGGTTTCCTTGTTTGGAGGATAAACTCTGTGTGTGGCTTTATTTAGTGAAGCTGTTTTTTTGCTGAAAAGCATTTCCAGCCCATTCCATGTACATAGGAGTAAATAATGGAATAGAAAACTGCAGGTAATTAATTTTGCTCCTGAATTCAAGCATTTCTTAGGTTACAGTCCTGTGTTTGGAGGGGACTGGAAATTGAGGTCACAAGAGGTGCATTTTTCAGCAAGTCCTTAGGTGCTGTGAATGTTTTACTTGAGGTCTCTCATCTGGAAGGACAGATTTGGCCACAATAAAATGCCTGCCTTGGACCTTTGAAATGAGGTTCAAAAGTCCCCATGAATTCCTGCATCAGCCTGAACTTCCTTCTTCAGCTGCTCAAAGTTAAGCTGCCTTGCACTTTAGTTTGCTGCTCAGCCTCAACCAGGACTCTATTATGAACATTGAAAATGTTCTACAAATTTTCCTGCTTCCTTTTCTCCTGCTCAAACTCTGCATCTGTCCTTGGGCTCCCAGGGCAGAGCACCTGAGCAGAAGGCAGAAGCCTCAGACATTTTCCAAACCCTTTCTTCCAGAAGGTTTCTTGACCCACTGTGATGGATTTAACTGAATTAAATTACTGAGATGGGCTACAAGTGTGAACTCAGATCTAAATCCTGCTTTTTGTGGTTCTTGAACCACAAAACTGATTAATTGTTTCTCTGATTTATGGGAGGTGTGGTAAAAATCTACAGTTTCTACAGATGTTCAGACCATGCATTTAATCAGGGCATTCTAGTTTTTCACATAGAGTTAGGATTGTTCATTCTGTTGAAAACATGGTAAGCAGGTTTTGAGTTAATTGAAAGATGGAAATGATGAACTGGTTATGAAAAGGAAAAAAAAAAATTGTTAGGAAAAGGAAATACCCTGCATAAAGTTCTTCTCTCGGGATGGCTCCTCTCTGCCTCTCCCATGCCACGTTCCTGTAAAGCTCTAAAGCACTCAGACTGGGAGGATTTATCCAAGGCAGAGCCCAGCTCATGGGTAATGCCCACAGTCTGCTCTGGGAAACTCAGTTCCTCCTCTTCATAATGGATCTCTCCTGTCCTTTTCCTCTCCCTCTCCTCCACACAGCAATTCAGATGCTCTCTGCAAAGGGACAATCCTTTCCAAGGGAGTATCTTTGGAACCCAGACATTAAAAGCATGGAAAATGTGCCAAGAAAATTCCATTGTCATATGTTTGGTTTGTCAGTGCAGTAGAGAATCTGGAATAAACTCAGTTTCAAAGCCTGGGGCTGTGTGAGCTCAGACTTTGATTTCCTCACTTCTACCAGATTGGGTAAGCTTAGATTTGGTCTGGAATGAAAAAAATGTGAATTTCATGATGGAGGGTCTCTTCTTAGACCAGTAGCTAGCTATCCACCCACCCACACCACACACACCCCAATTAGCTGCTTTTAGGCTGCATAAGTGCAATTTTGGGATTATGCAATGGTCACTTCCCATTGATGAACTAATTTTCTGCTATTATGTGGCTGTGTAAATTGATCTTGAAATAACCAACAAATCTAAGAGCATTTATTTGGGACCCAAGGATGTGAGCAGTCTGGGTTGCAGATAACAACAAGTAATTTATCCTGCTAAGTGTCTCCTTAAAGGTAATCTATAATGTCACCTGGATGAAGAATTACATCATTTTGTAAGGATGCTTTTGAGCTGCGATGATTAATTGGAGCTGCCTTGTTTTTTGGGTGAGATGGCACAGCAAGTGTTTGAATGGTGCTTACAAAAGGTTTGTTCTCAGTCTACACTTGTCATACACCACACAGCTTCGTCATACTCAGTGTTGCTTTTTTAAAAAATTATTTCCCTAGAACAAGAATGAACAAAAGAGAATTGACTGAATTAGCCTGGTGAGTGAGCAGAAATGAGCAGGGATCTTTGATCTCTCTGTGCTGCCTGTACATAAATGAGAAATCTTGTGCATTAAGGTGGTGCCTCCTAACAATCATTTCACAGAAAGATGTACACAGGGGCTGAATTTCAGGTATTTGCTTCATGGTAAGGGGTTACCAGCAGCCTTAAGGAAAAGCAGAAGACAAAGTGACATTTCTTCCTCACAGCTGCCTGCAGAATGGCAAGATAGCAAGGGGGGAATTTTAAGAAGAGATTGAATGATACTGTGGAATAAGATATAAGAACCTTAACACGTGTCAGGATTTTCTCACAATGGTTACTGTAAGACCAGTAATTCCTTTGGGAAAGCTCACAGCCTCAGAAGCATTTGTAACAGCATCAGGAACATTTTTTCTTCAGCAGCACTGTCTTGCAGCATCCATTCTCCTGAGATAAGCAGGTTCTGGTAGTCAGTGTTTGACTGAGCAGGCCCAGAAAAACCTGCTGGAAATCTGCAGGTGGCATTTTCTTCTGCCACAGAACCAGCTGTGTATGGAAAAAAACAAAAAAACAAAAGACATTTGTAGCTCAGCAAGGTACTGAGTACAGACACTGTCCTCAGTTTTACCATGCAAAAATGCCACTTCAAGTGAGTCTATTCACTTTGCTTTGGTGTTTTTAGGGTTCCTCTTTGCTTCCTTTTGTAGGAGGCTTTCCAACTTGCCTTTCTGTTCCTCAGGGCACCCTCCATGTGCAAACTTGTGCATCCCTGTGTGCTGTGTGAGCTGCTGAAGACACTGCCACCTTTGCACAGCTGTGAAAGAACTGCTCCAGTCTGGGTGGTTGGCAAGGGAAAACCTCCAACTAATAACAAAGGGGACAAAGTTTTTGTATTGTTGTGTTTTGTACAGCTGTTGATTAAAGGACATTTGTCTCCTGTGGTTACAGGCACTGTGGTCCAGCCCTGCAAACACAGATGCCAACACCAGATTATTCCCATCTAATTATAAGAAGCTTTGGGTACCTGTTTGATTCATTGAGAACCTGCTGCCAATCTTTGATTCATAAAGAAATGGCTGAGCTATCTCCTGGGGCTGAAAAAAAGAAAAAAATCACATTTGGGGGGACCAGTGCTCCATGGAACTAAGAAATTATCTTGGAAGAGGCTGAACAGATGAGTAGAAGACTGGGAAATGGAAACCCATGTGGCAAAACCTCCTGGTGTGTGAAGGCTCCATCCTGCTATCCCCAGCTGCAGTTCTGGGGCTCAGGCTCTGTGAAATCCAGATTGCTGGCTCAGAAGAAGGAAGTTTTGTTTCCCATTCCCCTCTCAGTGACACTTGAGATCAGCACTCATCTAATTAGCTAATTGCTTTTTTCATAATAATAATAATAATAAGACATGCATTGACTAAAGATAGGCTTTACGGGCAAGGAAAGGCAGGAAGAATGTATATGTTATTAAAACTTCATATGAAAGCATTACCAAGAAGATTTATAGTTTTATAATGTATTTATATGCTTATTTGCAAGCTAAAATATTGAAAAATCTTGTGCATGGATATGACAGGGAAAGAGTTACTGCAAATCTTTCCTTTTTGAAAAGCTTTACATTACAGACAAGTGTTTTTCTCCTTTTCTGTTTTCTTACATTGTTAGTCCCAAACTCCAAAGGTGCTTCCTTCTCTTCCCAAACAAAAAGTCTGAGCATTCTTTATAACAAACCCACATCCCTCAGCAGGACTTTCACCCCCAGTGCTGTAATTTCTGTTCAGCTTTACACAGCCCCCACAGGGACCCCGTGCTGGAAGCCAGGGAGATGCTGGCTTTGGTGTCTCCCAAGTGCTCTTCCCATCACTGGGAAGAAAATTCCCCTGATAATTGGGCTGCCCCTTGGCCTGGGTGACCCAGAAAACAGAACTGAGGAAACCCCAGCTGCCCTCATCTCCCCATGCCTACCAGGGTGATGTCTTCTGGGGTCCCAAAGAAACAAAATTAGTCCTCAGGATCACGTGAGTGGCTGCAAATTATTTACACTGGGAATTCTCTTTTTTAGGTGGCATCTTCTGTTTCACTGAGCAGACAGCATTCACCATGGCTCAGGAACCCAAGATATGCTCTGTATCCCTCCTGCAGCCAATGGAACTACCTGCCAGGTAGGATATTTGTCAGTCTTTGGGTGTCTGAAGCTGGCACTTTTAAGTAAATGATTTTTCTGTGGCTAAGGAAATGTATTCAGAATACATCCTTTACATAACAAGATAACTTCCAAGCTCAGCTTTGATAGAATATATCATACTATTCAGCTTTCAGACTCATCCTAGCATTCCCTTTAGATCTGCAAATTGCTTATATGGCCTCCATTGCCATAGCAGCTCAGTGCTGTAAGATATAATATGCATAATTTTAATGACTGACTCCTTGGCTGGAGAATTCATGGGAATTCCAGATAAAGTGAGATTAATAGTTTTCAAAGGCTGAATGGCTCAAGTGACTCCCAGCTGGATACAGAGCTGTCTTCTGCTTCCCATTCACCCAGGGTTTCCCAAATTCTTCCTTTGAAAAGCAAGGAAGAGGATTAGCTGCTCTGAAGGAGGGCAGCTAGGCTGGTGAAGGGGCTGGAGAACAGATCCTATGAGGAGAGGCTGAGGGAGCTGGGGGTGTTGAGGCTGGAGAAGAGGAGGCTCAGGGGAGACCTCATCACTCTCTCCAACTCCCTGAAAGGAGGTTGGAGCCGGGGGGGGTTGGGCTCTTTTCCCAGGCAACTCTCAGCAAGACAAGAGGGCACAAGAGGTCTCAAGTTGTGCCAGGGGAGGTTTAGGTTGGACATTAGAAAGAATTTCTTTCTGGAGAGGGTGATCAGGCATTGGAATGGGCTGCCCAGGGAAGGGGTGGATTCTCCATCCCTGGAGATATTTCAAAAGAGCCTGGATGTGGCACTCAGTGCCATGGGCTGGGAACCATGGGGGGAGTGGAGCAAGGGTTGGACTTGATGAGCTCTGAGGTCCCTTCCAACCCAGCCAGTTCTATGATTCTATGAACTCAAGAGGGATGAAAAGTCAAAAATGTTACTGGGAGCTGGAAAGGAGGAGCTGTGCAAAAGAGGCCACGGGGAGTTTCAGAATAAAACCCAGTGCTATGGTGTGTGTGGCAGAATCATTTGGTGAGCTGGGCTGCAGCAGTGAGGAGCTGGATAAACCCCTGAGGGATGTGCATGGGGGATGCAGCTGGAATGGATGCAGGGGCCCTGCAGCTCAATCTGAGGTCTGGCAGCAGAGTTCTGGGGGAGGGGGTGTTAATATAAAACCTTCCCAATGTGCCCCTGGCTCACTGCCAGCTAGATTAAACCCTTGACTTTCTGCTCACAATATACACTCGAGATAAAATTTATGAACACATTGCTGGGAAAAGAGTCCTTGATCCCCACACAAGCTGTACATTTAATATCTTGCTTTCTCTCAGTGCTTAATCCCTTCTCACCTCCCCCCACTCTTTGTCTGCAGAGCCTTGTCAGCAGCTGAAAGAATACTATTTCTAATGGTTTAAATTATGCAGAGCATTTCCATCTTGGAGGTTTTGGGGTTTTCTAATGTTTCTTTGGGTATTTTTGGTTTTTTTTAGTTAGTTTTTGTTTTGGTTTGGGTTTTTTGTTGTGTTTGTGTGTGTGAGAGATGTATGTTATAAAATACAAAGGGTTTTGCATGAATTAAGGAAGGATGAAATGTTTGCTGTCAAAGCTGTATTCTGAAATTGGAGATTGTAAGAGTTCATATAACATTTATACTCACCTGTTTTTCATGGCTGTTTGTGTATTCAATTCCATATATACATCTATATATATATATCTATATATATATTTATCTACCTCTATGTATCCATCATGCTTGTTATCATGCAAACGCTGACACTGCCAACTTCAAAACCTGGAAAACATACCTGTCTTCCACTAAAGTTTTACTGCAGATCCCAGTAAGTGCAAACCCACACAATGGAATCATTTCTTTCACCTGGACTTGAAAAAAAAGCCCCAGAGAGAACTTTATGAACTTCAGCTCTGCCTTCAATTTCACCATGAACTTATAAACAATATGTAGAAGCAATCAGCCCTATTTTCTCAAAAAAAAAAACCCCACTGAGCTCTAAGTGGTGTAGCCCTGGGGGGTGGGGGGAATTCACAAAAGATGCAAAGGGGAAAACCAGCATTGCATGTGGCTACTCCCAGCTTTGCTGCTACATGCAGATGGGATGGAGCTGAATTCAGAAGTATTTTCCTTTTCCTATTGCCCACTGACCATAACAGGAACCTGAGCTTGCTGCTAACCATAGCTTCCTGATGAAAATCTGCATAGAGTCATGAAAACCAAGAGACAATATTCTTTTAAGCTGGTTAAAAGTTTGCCCAATCAACCAGCAGACCTTTGGGTGAACTTGGTGTCCCTTGGTGTCATGAAGATTCTCTACAGGCATCAGATCCTTTTTCCATAGTTAAGAAGGTGGGACTAGAATCTAAAATACTTATTTGAAAAAACTCCCCCAGCTCTAGGTGAGGCAAGGCTGTATAAATAGCAAGGCTTGCTCTGCTTCCAATCTATAAGTAGTAGTCTGTCTGTCAGCACTTATTCTACATGAATTTTATATAAAATTAAAAAAAAAAAATTGAAAGTATTTATTATTCAATTATAAACCTGTATGTTTTCCATCCTGTGAGAATGACCTCCAAACACCAGGTCACAACATGAGAGCTGAAGCTGCAAGTACACTGCAGAGAAGTTTCTTATTTATACCTTTCTTTCATGACATAAAAAGGTGAATGATTAATCTGCTTGATGTTACTTTCTCAGGAACGGTGTGGCCAGCAGGAGCAGGGATGCAATTCTCCCCTTTTTCCTCTGCACTGCTGCATCCTCCCCTCCAGCCCCGTGTCCAGCTCTGCTCCTCACCTCGAGAAGGACATGGAGGGGCTGGAGCAGGTCCAGAGGAGAGCAAGGAGGCTGTGAAGGGAGCAGGGGGAAAGAAAGGGATGGGGAGAGGCTGAGGGAGCTGGGGGTGTGGAGAGGAGGCTCAGGGGGACATGGAAGGGATTCTTCATGTCACATAGATGTAAGCTCTGGAACTCTTTCCTTAGAGTACTGCAGGTACTAAAACTTTACACAGATGTGAGAAGCAACCTTCCCTATTGTATCTTTATCCCCTCTGTGACTTCAGACATGATATAAAAGACTGGGCAGTGAGCTGCTAACTCCCAGTTATCCAGCTGGAGAGATTCCTCTGGAGCAGTAAGGATTCAGTAGTAAAAAATCACAAAAACCCTCCCAGGTCTGTAAGGCAACACTTCCTTTTAAAATGGACTAAAAGCAACCAAAGCAAAGGAGTAACCTGTGCAGCTCACACTGGGGCTGAGTTCAGGGATGCTGCTCAGGCACAACTCATCTCACATCTGTTGGTCAGTGAAGGGCAGGGAGGGGATGGATTCTCCATGGTCATTGCTTCATTGCTACTCCTCAGGCAATGAGAGCTTTCCTGACGAGATTATTGACACTACACCAGGTCCTTGGGAGAAAAAAACCCAACAAATATTTTATTTTGTGAACGATTACAGTAGTGGAATGAATCCCTGCTGCTGTCTCCAGCAAGCTGGGGCTGAGTAATGGCTGCAGCCACAAGGAAGGAACATTTTGTAATCTATAGCCTCAAAAGATACAACTCCATCCACTGCACTAAATCACAGGAAACATTACCTCTTGTCACAAGCCTGAGATTAAGGCAATGACAATTTCCCTTTCTTAGCCCTGTGTCTTGTTCTTTGCTCACCTCTCTGCAAACAAGCAAGCAAGCAAAACCAAAGAAAAATGAAGCAAAATAAAATACCTTTCCAGGATGATCTTCTCTAGTCCAAGACATAATTCACAAGTGCCTTCTTCTGGGGCACGGGGTGCAGCCAAACTTGATCACAGAGAAACTTTATGCAAGAAACTTGGGTCAAATCAAAATGGAATGGTTGTTTCTGTTACCCAGTTTCTAAGGCAAGGCTGAAGAGAGGAATTTTACCATGCAAAATGCAGAAACTCCTTTTTTAGCAGTCATGTAAGACCATTTTGAGTTGCAGAAAGCAGCAGAGCTGATTCCACCCAGCAGAGTAGGAGCAAGAGGCACTGCCCTGCTGCTTCAGGTGAGGGTTTCCCCATCACTTTCTGCTCCACCTTTCTCCAGCCAGGAAGAGCTGTTAATTGCTTTGCCTTTTAAACTCTTCTTGCAATCAGCAGCAAATTAAACTTTCCCCAGCAAACGAAATGAAATTGTTTTTCTCTGGAGAGCAAACCTAATGCATCTGTTTGAGTACTCATTTTTGTTACCATGAAGTCTGCTTTCTGGCTCTTTTTCTTTTAATTGTACATAATAAACTGCTATGCTGATCAGCACTGGTGCTTGCCCTTGACTGCATGGTATCTCCTTCCCTTAAATCCTCCCAGCTCCTGTGGTTACTGATCAAACCTTCTTGTCACAAGGTAAAAACTTGCCCAGACTTCTTGCCAGCATTTTAACCACAGCACTTCCTACACCAGGTGTGTCTCACTGACATGAAGCCCATTCATGTTCCATGTTTCATCTTCAGGTACCAATAACAGCAGTGGGGTACCAGGATAAGGCACCTTCTATAGACAGACACAGAGCACACTGCCCTTCTGCTCCTCTTTAAGACACCTCCATCCTAACTCCAGAACTGGTCACACCTTGACAGGTTCAGTGGCTTTTTTCCAAAGGGACCCAATAAAATCCTATTTATTCTTAAAGGCCTCTGGAGTTCTCAGGTTAGGAATATTTTTGCATCACTGTTGTACCTGGAGGGCTTGCTGAAGCCGAGGTCACATTTTGCTGGTGCTATACAGACCACTTAAAAAGAGATATTTATGTACAGACCTATCTGTGTAGTTTATGGTTATAAAGAAGCCTGTAATTAGAGAGACAATATTTTGTTAGAATCTGCTGTTAGAAAAATGAACAAGTCTGCAATACTCAAACCCCTGTGCTTGTTAGAACAGAAGCAACAAACTTCAAACTGAGTGCAAGCTGGGATCAGGATCTCTGAAGTAATTTAATTATGCTAAACAGTTTGAGAGTTGGAATGAAAATGTCAGTGGTATCCATAGAAGGAAAGATGTTAGCAAAGAGAGAGGTGAGAATGTTGTTAGCCCTGTGGGGCAGAGAGAGAAAAAGATAATTATCACCCAAGGAGGTGGGTTATGGGGAAAATTGCAGTCTGTACTCTGCAGCCATATATTTAAAAGCAACAGCTCCACAAAATATTTATAGTTGAACCTGGTGAAGGGAAACAAAGGTGCAAAGATGGGAAGCAATTTACTGTTTTTCTGTATTTTCTTCTGCTCTAACTTTCTGTAAAAAAAGGCCCCTCTCATAGCTCCTGATGCAGGTCAGTTCTTTAAAGTGATGCTCAAAGAGCTGAGGTGCCTCACCTGCCCTGGAAATAAATCAGCACCAGCTGTGACCTCTCTGGGATTGGATCTTAGCTGAAGTTTGCTTTCTTTTTCCCTGTTATTATGTGTGACTAAAAATGTTGCTTCTAAGACAGAATAAAAAGTTGAATAAAGGCTGAAGAACAACATCCACCTCTGAACCTGGGAGCAGTGTGGAAAGGAAAGCTGTCATGAGGAATGTCTGTCTTTTGAATTGCTCATCCATCACTCATCTTGGACAGTCAGCAAACAGCTGGAGCTGGTGTAGCAGGTGCCCTCCCTGGAGGAAAATGGTTTATGCAGAGTGGGAGTTCAGATTTCCCATTTATTGTTTGTCTGAGTGTGTAATAAAAGACAAGAGTCAGGTCATTAGTGTCTCTTAATATGGGAGAAGCTCACAATTTGACATCTCCTGTCCAGAAGATGGGATGGAAAACCAGAGCTGCTGCTGGAATATAAGTAAAAATTTTAAATTAAAAGTGACATCTACCATAACCTTCATTACATTATTAAAGCTCTCTCCATCTGATCTCAAATGCCATGTGGATGGGTCAATTTGCAGATTGCTGTGGACATCCTAGTGTTCATGTAGGCACTTCAAGACAAGCTGTCATAAATAGTTAAGTTGCCCTGGGAGCAGTGCCAAAAAGCATTTCAGTGATGGCTGCAGAGATGCCTGCTAAAAAGCAAACAGCATATTAGCAGCCCTCAAAGTTATTGTGCAAATGGAGTGTGAAATTCTGGTCCATTGCTTGGCACTATAACTTTTTGTTTCCCTGATAATGATTAGGAGAAGCTCTGCTTGATTTGACGGTGGGTGGAAAGAAGGGTTTGAAAAATGAAAAAAAACTCCTTTGGATGTTTCACATGACCTTCAGAAAGCTCCAAGGGAGAATGCTGTGATCTAAACACAGGAATTATTTGGCTTTGTTTATTCTAAAACCTGGCACGGAATCCAGAAGCCCAGGGATGCATGATATGGAATTAACACAAAATAAAATGTCCCGAGCAGTTATTAAATATTTAAAAAGCAATCTGAACCTAAGTGTTGGCTGAAATGAGTGAAGGAGGGGTAAGAAGAAGGAAGAAGGAAGAAATGATGGGCTTAAAATCCAGAAGACTGGAACTGATACGTGGTTCTGTGTTAATTTACTGGAAATGATCCTTTTCACGTTTTTATTATTAACGATAACACTTCATACTCTCAAAGCATCTTCCATACCAAAGTTTTTCAACTAATTAAGCCTCCTAGTCACAGAATGATTACCACTGATGGAGCACGAAGTGCAGTGCCTTAAAAGGTGGGTAAGTATCATCCTGCTTTACCACGGGGATGGGGAGGGATGTAATGATTTCTCTGGGCTTGCATCAGAGGCAGATGCAGGGCAGAACATAAATTTTCTGACCCGCAGCTCCACTTAACTGTGCTGCCTGTCCAGATCATTCATTTCATCTGTCTGCTGCTCCCAGCTGATAGGCACAGAAGGAGAGGCCTCAGCAATTGACCCCTTGTCACATCAGTGGCAATGCTTTGCAGGAGCTTTGGAGCAGCCTTCACGTTTGCTCTTTAATACCTCCTTCTTTTTATCCTCTGCTTTTGCCAAGCACGAGGGCTCTTGGTGGTTTCGACAGTGAACCCCTCCAAATTTGTAAATGGTGTCTGAAAATGTAAAACTCAGTGACAGGTCCAGACCAGAGAAAGCAAGGGTCTTGTATTTCACCACTAAACTAAGCTGCTTTGAGCCATTGCTTTTAGTTTCATGCCCTGGGTAAAAGATTGAAGTTGGGCCATGCCAGAGCTCTTCCAAAGAACAGACTCAGGCAAAGTGTTTGTGGATTTGTCACTACCCCCGTTTTTACAGAAAACAGGATGAATGCCCTTGATTTGCAGTGAAAAGCTTTCATCAGTCACCATTTGTTCCCGAAAAAGGAACAGAAAACAAGGCTCAATCAGTGACTGAAAACTAGCAGGGAAAAGTTTGCTTGTGGATCTCATGACATCCATGAAGTTTTTTTCCAATAGTTGCTGCGAGTTTTGCTGGATTTAGAGGTGAGATTATCCATCTCTGGAGAGAGCAAATAAGGCATTTTACTGCCTCAGTTCCATATGAGAAATCCATGATAGGTTTGGTGAGACCTTGAGAGTATGCTGATTAATTAACTAGATCAGTCTAATATGTAATTTTAAGATGTGGGTATCACAGGGATCACAGAAGGCAGAATACTACCCCAAAATGAGAGTCCCATCCTACCTAAATTCACAGAACCAAGGTAAGAGAGGTAGACTCTATTTTCATTGCTAAAGAAGAAACAACACATTTCCAACTTTAAATTTGAGTTGCTGTCGTATTGGAGAGCTCCACAGCAGAAAATAATAAAAATACTGATTTTCCTACTCCCTTCCAAGCATAAGTACATTGGAAAAAAAAGCCCACAACAAATAAATAATAAAAAAAGAATTTTGCAAGGGTTATATTTTGTTTTACTCACTTTGGGGATGAACTTAGAGGGTGCCCACAGTCTGGTTCTGTGCCTTAGCTGACAGGAATAGGCTGATGGATACAAGTTTTCATCCTAAAAAAAGAGATGGAAAAACCAGTTTGAAACCCGGGAGGCTTTCATTGGTAACTTAGGTGCATGTGGAACATAGCAGGACAATCAGAGTGTGGAGAGGGACTGCTCAGCTCCAGCCATGGACCCTTTGGGTCTGAGGGTCAGACACAATGAAGAAGTCCTGGGCTTGCTGCTCCACAGGGCTGAGCTCCTCTATTTTCCAGGGATTCTTTCTTTTGTTCAAGCTAAGCTGTCCCTACTATATAACTAGAGGTGCTAGACTGCAGAAGCAGCAGCATTTTTCCAGAGTCAAATCCGTGCCTGCGTGCACAGAAGCTTGGAGAAAACTTCTTTTCTCTGAAATTCACAGTACCTCAGTTATTCCCTGTATGGATTTTTCTTCCTATGTTGAATACATTAAAAACACCAGCTGAGATCAAAGGGCATTTGGAGCAGGGAGCAGCTTCAGGCAAACACTGAAGAGTTAAGAGTTTGTTTGGAAAAATTTAGCCTCCTGTGTCCCTGGTGTTAGCATCTGGTGTCTTCTGTAGCTGTGTCCCTGCTTACTGCAGGGGGATTGGACCAGATCACCTCTAGAGGTCCCTTCCAACCCAAATTATTCTCTGATTCTATGTATTTGCAGATTATTCATGAACAGACTTTAATAGATGGAATTTGCAGTGCTGGTCAAATAGAATTCCCCAAATCCAAGATTTTCTCAGCAGTGACCTTGACCTGGCTTGGAGAGCTTACTTGAAAATATCCAGCCAATATTACAAGTAAATGTAGTTTAAAGCCCATAATGAAATAACCTGGCTTTTCAATGAGGTTTCAGTTTTGAACCTGACCACTCATCCAATATTTTTCCAGCAGTTCCCCTCAGCAGATGCACAAGGTGCCTCAAAGGGTCACAACCAGCCAAGTACTGACCTGAAATCAGTGTTTTGACTTTGCTACCTAGATTTCCTCCAACACTTTATAAATATGAAAATAAATGAACACAGCTGAGTCCTATTAGAATTGTAAGTATTTAGGAATACCATTTCAGCTCTGCACTGACTTTCTGCTTTTCTATTCCTTGAAACAAATTCAGTGATTTATTTGAACATCATTTGGTCTCCTGGTTACTCAAGAGGGTCACTCACAGATTTGGCTGGTTTTGCCCTCGAACCCACAAAGGGTTTTCAAGCCAGTTGCATAAATGCAATACAAACATATTCATGTGTATACTCATGAGCCTTTCTTTCTAGGAATATTTTTGTGAGCATAAAGAAAATCTATACAGTAATTCATAAATGCTATGCAAGTAGTCCACAGACCCTATGAAAAAGAACTTATTGATTTTATTCAAACACATCCAAGCACATTTAAAGTGTCTGTCTTATTCTGACTGTTCAGTGGTTTTGTTTCATAAAAAATCAGAAAAGAGATTTGAACTTAATTTATGAAACTTCATAATAATTAACACTTGTGCATTGTGATTAGTGTAAAAAAATGACCAGATTCTATTGAACTTCACCAACTGCAATGCAAAGGCTGTAGGGATAATAAGGCTGCCACAGAGCAAGGTCAGATCTTTCTGTTTTCTGGGGTTCTGTTCCTAAAATAAATGCTGGACTTTCATCCTACACGTTGAGTGCAGTATCAGCAGGAAAAGTTCTGGAGAAGTGCTTGAAGAGTGGGATTCTGACAGGTGTATGTGACATTTAAAGTGATATTTTCCATATTAGAAATTTACTGCATGGATCTCCAGAAAAAAACTTTTCTAGAAAAGTAAATTTTACTCCTGAACTTCGTCTATTTTAAAAACTGAATCACATTTGCCAAAATAACTGCCTCAGGTCCCTTTAAAGGAATGCTGCTTCACACACCTCCTCCCCCAGCATCCCCCTCCTGCCTCCCCTGTTGAACACAACCCCAGAAAAGCTGCTGGAAACTCAATATTTCATAAATGCTCTGGGTGTAAATAGGAAAAGTGAAGGCATGTAGAACACTGGGTATTTGCAGCAGATGATTTGACATGCATTTCATTATTAGTACTTTTGTAAGCCCTGTTTAATTAGAAAGTAAATCAGACATGAATTGCAAATGGTGTCTCCAAATACATCCCAGGAATAGTTATTTAGGAACTGATAATTTTCAGCAGAAGCCTGAGATGGAGTTTCATTCCAGGTGTTCAATATAATAACAGCCCTTTTTTATTTCTACTTGCTGCTTATAAATGCATTAGAGCTGCTGTTTTGGTGGCTTTGTATAGAGGTTGGTTTGGGGGATTTTTTTAACTGTTGCAAATAAAAATGTATGTGCTGGAGGGTCCTTGATGAAGGGAAATCTCAGCTAACAAGCAAGAGCTGGAATTGTGTTGTAAAGGAGATGGGTTATCCACGTTACAGCTGGGTACAGACAACAGCCAAATTTTAAACACCATTATATGTCATATAAGGACTATTACATATTCCATAAGAGTTGTTGGGTTGTTGACTGCTGCTGAGGTAGGTCTGGAAATCTCAAGATATTCCAGGGAAATGCTGTGTGCTGTGACATATCTAATAACACACTCTTAACATACAGATAGCCTCAGCCACTGAGAGCATTTATGGGTGGATTGCTACAAGGTGAGAAGAAAACAGAACAGGGTCTTATCTTCTTGGTTTTAAAACACAAAGAGACATGTTGAGGAAAATGTTAGATGTGTAAGATCTCATCTTTAAGAGCTGGAAGCACTATGAATAACCCATGTAGGAGCACAGATCTTTCCCCAGTCTTGGGTTTTATCTCTGAACATGTTTCACTGAATACAAATCTGCCCTGCACTCAATTTGTTTTCCTAGAAGTATTAGCAACTCAACCAGTGTGTAAAGAAGAAAATAAACTGAAAGCAAATCTCTTAGGTGATTCTGACATTAAAAGGAACATCAAACTGTGTTTTCCCTGAGTCAGTATCCACTGTTCCTCTGACAGCATACCTCAAAATATGGAATTTTCACCATCTTGCATTTTCCTGTTTGACTGGGAGGGCCCTTTGTCTCCCCAGGATTTGTTCTTTTACCTTAACATGATTGCTCTGGGTGCTGTGGTACCCAAATGGCGGCGGGCAAGGAAGGGGTGGTCATGGAAGCAGCTTCTGAAGAGCTCTCCCAGCCCCAGGATGCCTGTTCCCACCTCGGGCCATCCCTGAACAAAAATTCTGTGTGCCTCTGCCATGAAGGTGTTGGAGAAGAGGAGACCCAGGGGGGATGGAGAGCAGGGAAGAGAAAGGAGGAGGAGGAGGTGAGAGAAATCAACAGGTGGAGAGACAACAGCACCCGAAGGGAGCAGAGAGAACAAGGGGAGGAAGGAGAGGGAGAAGGAGCCAGAACAGAGGGGTTTTCCCCCTGTGCCCCACAGCCATGGAGGAGCAGACCCTGAAGGATCCCCTTGGAGCAGCTCGGGCCCTGCAGCCCTGGAGGGGGGCACAGAGCAGAAGTTCTGGATCTGCAGTGATGGACGGGACCGATCCCGACCCGAACCGGCTGTGGTTCTGTGGGTCTGGACTGCAAACCCTGATCCCTGTGCCTCTGGAGAGCTGGGGAACAAAGATATTTGGGCACAGGAGGAAGGGAGGAGGGGAGAAGTATTTGAGCTCTGGTTGTTGTTTTCTCTCTGCCCTGGTTTGCTTTGGTTCCTGAGGAATCCAATGGATTTTTCCCCCCAAGCTGAGTCTGTTCTGCCCGTGAGCCTCACTGGGGACTGGAACCCTCACAGCCCTGGCCCTGACCCAGGAGGTTCTGGGGGGATTTCCTGGGGTACCCAGCAGGCTCAGACCACGGCACTGATTTGAGCCTGGGGTGTTCTCTGTTCCTCTTTAATGAAATACTTGGTCTGAGGGGAAAGTCAGGCACAGCTCCCTCACCTGGAACAGTGTCCTGAAGGTCAGGGCATTGAATCTTTCCCATTATTTTGGGTCTATAATTTTTCTTCTGTATTATTTTGGCTCTTCCTCTGTGCAAGGAAAAGAGGAACACACTTGGCAGCACAACCATGACTGGGTCAGGAAGCTGGGGGTCTGCTTTGGGTGGCTCTGGTAGGGACAGAGGAAGACATGAGAAATGTGTCCCCTGTCTCTGGAACATTGCATTATCCTTTCCATAGCTTCTGAAACAGCATCTTCAGGTGACACTTTCAGAGTCCTTGCAAGAGTTTTAAGTATCAATTTGGTTCTGATGAGAGATTGTGTTTACTCCCCCTGTGGTTTTCCAGAAGATCTATAGCTGGCTGGTGCCAAGAACTATTACCATCAGACTCTCTCACAATGGTGTAATGAGATTTTCTTCCTTTATCTGCAGTGTTCCTTCTCAACATTTTCCATAAAGATGCTGTTTATGATGAATTCATTCCTCTGATTATGGTGTAATTTACATTTATATGATATGTAAGAATTTTGAGGAAGCAGATTCTAACTTTGTTTAAAACTTTGTGACTTAGAAAATCTCATAAGTACAGATTAAAAAAAAAAAAAACTGAAGCAGCTTCTTGTTCAACTAAGTAAGATTCTTTCCTTCTCAGTCCTTGGGTATTGTAAAAATTCCTATCTGGATCTAATATTTAGTTTACTTTTTAATACTCATCTTGCCTGCAGGCTTTGAATAGACAAAAATTCATGTAAGTAGTTAAGGATATTTGCTGCCTGTGAATCTTGTAGAATATAAACAAGGACAAGCATCTGCCTTCTAAGAAGCAAGCAATGTACTAGACTTGGTAATATTCCTTTTCTTTTCCCAAGTTCATCCATCATGCTCTAGTCAGTGGCATCCATCTACTTCTCAGTCCACCAAATAAACTGGTAATAGCATTTGGCTTTGGCTGCCTTTGAACAACAATGCTCAGAATAAGGTGGAAAGTCAGTAACCCTGATTTTTAAATCTAGTTCAGGAGAGGTGTTTTCTTCCATGAAGAAGCTGGTTTCAGCCTTTTCTGCCCTTACAAAGTTGTTGTCCTGTGGCATCAGTGTGTTGCTTTTGTTCCCCTCATTATGGTGGTAAAATTTTTATTTTGTGTTGCTCCATTAACCCAATCACTAAAATGTTCTGAGTTAAAAAAAAAAAAAAAAAAAGAAATAGCCAGCAAGATTGTTTTAAACACCTGAATCTTTTTGCCCCCAGTGCTAGCATATTCATAATAACCTGATTTGTAAATCAAGGGAACAGACTACATCACCAATGATGTGTGCAATGGCTTATATGTGACTGACATCCAAGAGGAAGCTGGATGGATTTGCAATGTTCTAAACCAACAGTCTATTTCAAAAATAGCAACTTAATTTTACTAATTAGTCTGTCAGGAATAAAAAGGTTTCCAGGACCAGATAATCATGGCTGGTGCTAATTGAGTGTACCTCAAATCTCATTTGAGGGCAGGAGAAATGGATAAAAGTTGAGGAGAGAGCTGCTGGCTTGAAAAGTAGGAGAGAGCAGGAACTGAGAGGTTGGTGGCATCAGAGCAGATGCCACCTTCATCCTAGAAGATTATAAATGCCAGGCTAAAAATGTCTGGGTGCCAGAGGAGAGAGGGAGTCAGTCTGACAGGAGAACTCAGACTTGATGCTCCATGATATCAGCTTAACATGAACCTTGATAACCCACAGCATGCCAGAGGAATTCATTTCTCCTCTCAGTGCCTTCCCTAAGACTGACAGAGTGGCAAAGCTGAGTGGTGGGCATCTGCCACCTGATGTCATGGGCCAGACTCCACCATTCCTTCACCATCAGATGGGAAAAGCCTCCATTTGGCGTGATTTGACCCTCCATAGATAGCATTGGATCACAGAAGGGTGGAAGGCTCCTTGTGCAATTTCAGATTAAATTCTATGTCTCCTAAAGGTGTGAAAGAAAAGCTGAGCCTGTAGTCAGGTAACAGACTGTGTTCAGGTTCAAGCAATACAGAGAAGTTCAGTCTACCAACTCAACAAAACACAGCTGAAATGTCTCAAGACTTGCTTATATAAAAAAAAAAATAAATTCCTTTCTGTGAGCCTGGTGCTGCTTGACATGGACTGTCTAACGAGAATATTTTCTGGTTTGCATTTCCTCTTGCTTTGTCTTTTATTTTCCTCATAAATATTTTACACAGACTCGAGTTGTCCTTGTGTGGCAACAAAGCTGTTTGAAAAAGTGCTTTAATATTTGGAAAACTGCACGTCAAGTGACAGAGATGGGAGTGCTGTATTGAAGCAAGGCTATGTTCAAAGGAACCTGACTTTTACAACTGACTGGGAAATCACAGATTATTTTTGCAAGATTTGCTCTGCAGGATCACAGGCAATTTAGCAGTATAGCTGCATTTAGCAGAAGCTATAATGATCTTTCCTTTTAAGCCTTTGACACTGCTGGCCTGTATACATTTTTATGCATACAAACATACACTTTTTAAGTCCAACCAGTCAGCTATGAAAGCTATTTTTTTCTGTGTGCTCATTATCCATCTGCCAGGGAAAAAAAAAATAAGTATTTTGTAGGCGAAGTGAAAGTCTCATTGCAAAGCTGAGGAGCTGCTTGGGAGGCTTTGCAGTGTCAGCCACATCCCAACCCTGCCACGTGAAAATGGCCTCCTGAGGGGTCATTTTGTGCACCCTGCCTGGCCCAAGAGGTGCAGGGTGGGTGGGTGAAAAAGGCAAGGGGATGGGGACGCAGAGAGGGAGCCAGGGTTGCCCCAGGGCAGAGGAGCAGAACCTGGGGGCTGTGGCCAATAAATCAAACCTGTTTCTTATCCAGGGGTGCCTGTGGGCCTTGAAAAGAGAGAGAAAGGTGGTTTGTGTAGGAGGGTGTGAGAACTGGAGAGCAGGGGGTTCAAGAAATGCACTAATGAGAGGTGAGGTGTGTGGCAGAGGATCCCACACCCCCGTCCAGCCCATGGTTAAATTGCCAAATGGTGTTTCCCAGATCAGAGCAAACCTGCAGTTATGTACTGAGCAGTGCAACAGTTTAGTGAAAATATGATTAATATGTTAATTATTAATTAATATGTTAATAATCAGCCCTCTAGGTACAAGGTGCCAGCCTGAACTGCTTATTTATAAATCCACGTCTGCTTATCGAGGAATAGAGGGTTCCATTCAGACAGAAAGGAACAATTAGCCCCATGTAAGTCCTCCTGTTAGAAAAGACTCATTTTGAAAACTGCTCCTGTTAAATCTTTTGGCTCACAATTAAAAAAAAAACCACCTTTTATTTACCTTTCTACATCTAACTCCAGGAAGGCTGCCTGTGGAAATACAAGAGGAGTTACTTCCAATTATGTTAATTCATAAATGGCTTCTGTCACATTTAATTTCCTTCCTCTAGTTTTTAAAAAAGAATTACACTTCTCTTTTTATTGAATTACAGCAAAAATGGTAAACAGGTTTAGGCAGACAAGTTTGTGCCATCCAGCTGAAGCCTTCCAATGTGTTAGGACTTAAGAAAAGTTCAGGAGCCAAGGTGATGGGATGAGTGGGGTGGGAGGAGGGGGTTGATAAAATTACCAGGGGGGAAATCACGTGCTTTGTCGTGTATTTGCCTTCTGTTTTCTTTTTATAAACATTTAAAAATGTTACTGTACATTCCCCAGATTTCAGATGAGCTGTGGGCTCAATTTGATATTTTTTTTGTCAGCTCCTGTTGAGTTTCTCATCAACCAGACCCCCCAAGCCCTTCTCCTCAGGACTGCTCTCAGTCCATTCTCCACCTGACCTGTAGCTGGGCTCAGGATTGATCCAACCCAGGTGCAGGACCTTGCACAATAGAAAACAAGCCACTAATATCAATATGCCTCTTTTCATCTTCTTTATCTGCCAGCCAGCTATACCATCCAGGAACCTTAAATAACCTCAGTCTTGTGGAGTACAACAGTGACATCTTACTTAGATCAGAAAACAAATTGTTTTACATTTCTTTATAAAATGTCAAATCACTACCAGACAGTGGAGCTAAAGAGCCACACAGAAAAAGCACAGAAATGGATGCAGGTTTTCTTGATACTGGTGTGGAGAGAAATAACAAAAAATTCAAAGGGGTACAATTCATTTTTACATGCAAGCATTAAGCCATAATACATCTGACTGAACACAAAGTGAGGATCAGGTGTGTCCTGGGCTAAATTCAGTCCTGGAGGAGTGGAGGAAAGTGGAGGAACTTCAGTGGATGGAGAAGTGAATTTTGTGGGTGTAAAGCAAGATATCCAATATATTGCACACTGCATGCAAATGATTTAATGCCAATTCCCAGTGACATTGCTGGAGACTTAGGCCTACAGTGATTGCTGGGATGGGGAGAGGCAGAGTAGTCCAGGCTGGCACAGAAGGGGGAGAAGGAGCAGGCTGTACCTTTGTGTTTCTGAAAGGCTGGACAGATTCAAAGAGCAGCTCTAGGCTGTTATTGTAAAGGAAGTGACACAGGGCTGCTCAGGAGAAATTGCAAAGAGGACATGCTGTGCTGAGAAGCAGGAAAAAGCCTGTAATTTAAGGTCCACTCTCACTGTTCTGAAAGCCTTTTCAGGCATGAGCGACACAAAGTTTTCTGCCTTATTAGTGGAAAAAATAAAATGTATGTTTGGAGGGTTTGGGCTACCTCAGAAGATGCTGGTGTCCTTTGTGGAGACCTGAGGATCTCCCTGCCCTGCTCTGCACCTTTCCTGCTCTCTGGCTTTGTGCTCAGGTGTAAAGGAGTTCATCAAACCAGCCAAACCCTGCTCAGCTGCAGTCTGTGTCCACCCTGTGGGTTCAGGGGTGAGGCAGGAGAGCTTGGGATGCAGAGGGAGCTACACAAAACTGGACAAGCTCTGCATGATCAAGGCTCCTGTGTGTAAGGATTCAGCCACTGCAGAGACAGTCACAGGAGTGTCAGTGGGTTTGATTCACTGCCCTGCAGCCAGTGGTGAAGTGTAGCACAGTTCCTCTGTAAAATCACTGGGTACCTACTTCATGTTTGCAGTGGTGAAACAGGATTGAACCAGATGTTAAAATCCAGGTACATGGTACAGTTGGGGAGTGAACACAGAGAGGTAATTTTCTTCACTTGGACTGGCTGCTGTTGATGTTATTCATATAACTACAGCAATAAAAAATGGTTGCTTTTATAAAAATGGTTGCCTTATTTCAAAATAGAAATGCATTTCCTTTTCTCAACTAATTGGTAGGCACTGTGGGCTGGCACAATACCTTGAGCAATGCTTGCTACCTGCACCTCTGAGCTAAATCCTTTGGCTCCTGAGCTTCTTTAAGCTGAGATCAGTGAGGGGGATGCACTCTGAAATGATTTTCTAAATTACTACTACATACACAAATCCCTTCCATCCTCTGCTCCGTTATTTCTTCCTGTCAGTGGAAAACATCCTTGGTATTACTCCATAGTTTTAAGAGCCATCCATCCTTTTATTTATTCAGGAAAAATGAGCTATGTATTTGCAAATGAGCTTTATGTGGAAATGATCTGGTGCCTGGACAAGCTCAGTGCTATAAAGCTTTGTTTAAACAAGGTGGGCAGGGTACAGGCAGCAGCATGCAGGGGTTTCTTTCACTTCAGTAGGATTCCCAGGTATATTTAGGAAGGATGAGGAGGGGGATTCAAACTTCAGCAGCCTGTGCATGCAGCACTTGGTGAGCACTGCTCTCAGAGTGTCACCCAAAGCATGCTCTGCCTACAGGAATGGGGCAAATATGGGAACCACATAAGCTTAATATTCTAATAAATCGATTGGTCTTTGCATTCCCTCCTCCCTTCTCCTTAATTCAGTCCAAACTTTCCACCCGTTTGTCCTGTGGGCCCTCAGCAGCTGACAGAGAAGGAGATTTTCCTGACTGTGCTCTCTTAATGCCTTCCTGTCCATCAGGGTGGCTGAGCTGGCTGGCAACAACCCTGAAACCCTCCGTGCACAAGAGTCTGTTTCAGAATTCAATTACTGCTCAATAAAAGTTATATCAATCTCAATGAGCAGCGTGAGGATGAGCACACAGGACAGCACTGAACTGAAAATGCTGCTGCTGTGCCTAAACCCACTGCTTGCTTGGGTCTCACATCCAGTGAAGTACCTTGAAATTTTATGGCATGAATATGCAAGAACTTGAATAGCTGAGTGCACATCTCAAGATTGGCAATTGCATACTCTGCTGTTAAACACCAAGAGCTTCCTCGTGCTCCACAAAACACAGAGGAAAACGCCTCTTTTCCTGACACTGCAAAAGATCAGTGGTTTGTTTCTTAAGAGGGGGAGAAGCAGCCTGGTTTGGTTACAACATCTGAGCACAGATCAGGAGGATTCACACGTGTTCTGCTTTATGCATCCTGATGCTGCAGGACTCACTGGCAGAGCCAGCAGGGCACCAAGAGGGCATCATTCTGTCCTTTGCCCTCCCTGCTTCCTTGGATGGAGGAACAAAAGGGAACAAAAGGGTCTCCTTAGCTACTGGCAACAAAATTAGGATGAAGATCTTGTCAAGTTTGGCTTGCAGATTAGGTTCTTCATGTGCAAAAGAATAAAGCTCTTTATCATCACACCCCTTGAGTCCTCATGCAGTTTCTTTCTAACTCATGCTCCCACTCATCCCACAGTTTGCAGATGTCAGGATGGTGCATGTGCTGGGAATCTAATGTCCTGCAGAGCTGCAGCTTCTGTTTCTTCAGTGAAGCTCTCTGCAACTGGGCAGCAAACATGAAACTGGGTGCAAGTTGGTGGCTCTGCAGTCCCTTGCCCCTTCTCGGCTTCCCTAAAGCACATCAAGCCCTCAGTACTTTCTGTTGTAAAAATACCTCCTTGAAAAACACCTCCTGGGCATTTTTATTTGTAGAGGGGCTGAAGGAAGAGCCAAGGGCAAAGCTCACAAAGCAAAGCTCAAAGCCAGACAGTGATTTAGCAACCACTAGAGAAGAAACCCCAAAATCCTGCTCTAACCACTGCCCAGCACCCACGTTGAGCCACTGCCTGGACAGCTGGATGATCAGACACTGCTGTTGGAATGGAGTGATCAAACCCTCTGCTCATAATTCATTACACCCCGGGGAACACCCTGCTGGCAAAGGAAAAGATTTGTGGGGACATTTCTGCTTTGTGACAGAGCAGCCTCAGCCTGAGGTGTCCCCTGGCTGCAGCTTTCTGGGTGAGCACCAGGAGCTCCTCTCTTCAGAGGTGGGGTGGGAGCTGGCTGCAATCACTGCTCCCACAAACAACTTCTGGAGATCAGGAGGATGCTGTGAAGATGGGTAGGGATTGCTCTCAGACCTGACAGCCTCTGAGTAGCTTGCTTTGATAGCTTCTTTATACTCCAGACTTGGGGAATTTTTTCATCATTCAGAGAGTTTTGTATTCTGTACTTATTCCCCTGATTAGCTGAGATATTTTAGTAGGGGCATTTAAATTACAAAAATTAAGAGGGCTGTTGTTTCATGTTGTTCATGGAATTACCTCCCCTCCCCTTTTTGTAGAAGGGGTAACACATAGAGATGCACATTAATTATCTATAAAACATCTCTGTGTTTTATTGTGCCAGTTGGTATAGTTTTACTTAATATCACTGCTACAGTAAATCTAAAGAAAACCAATACTCTGTTCTGTATGGAATTCTGACAAAAAGCCTGCAAACACAGGGCATCTCTGTATGGATGGCAGCACAGCTTTTTCCTCCTGAGAGATTGTGGAAATTTTGAGAACACAAAAAAGGAGGGTGAGTGATTTTATTCTTCAGACCTGGATGACAATAATGGGAGAGGTTTTGTCTTAACTGCAGAAGGGTGGTGGCAGATTGTCCCCCACACTGGCAACAGGCAAAAGAAATCTGTACTGGGTGGGACTTTGAGGATTGGTGGTTCTGTCCTGGCCACAGAACCATTTTGGACCTGGGCTTGGGTTCAGCATCACATTGGAGTGGGAGCAAACAGGGGAGGATGGAAGAGCTTTGAGTCACTGAGCTGAACCAAGATGTGGTAAGGACAGAGTGTAAAGAGAACCTGGTTCCTGAGGTCAGAAGGCACTCTGCAACCTTTCATCCAAGCAAAAGGGAGTTCTGTACATTTCAAACCCAAGCACTATCACTACTCCTGTGAAGCAATTGTTTTTCTAGACAAAAAAAGGGAGTTTTCTGCCATTCTTTTTTATGTCTTCTTTCCCCAGTCTTGTTTAAAAGAATTTTGCTTCTGCTTAGTGCTGCGGGAGCTGAGTTGTAGTTGGTCCTTTTGGAGCAAAGAGAACTGTTAGAATTGTTTTCCCAGTGTATTTGAAGCACAAATAGGAGAGAAGCAATGCCTTGAGCATGCAGCAATAACAGAAAAATGGTCCTGTTGTACCATTTTCTATGCTCCTGACATGGGACAACGTTCTGAGACTTCTAATGAAGGAGAAACTGCAGTGTCCCTGAGCTATCCATTCCTATACTTCCCTTTCCTTAGGATTAGGAGGTTTTTCTGATCATCTAATCAGACCCTTGCTGAAGTTTATGCCTGGGACATCACATCAGAAAAAAACCAAAGGGAGTGGGCTCTTCCTCTCCTTTACAGAACAGACATTTCTTTCTCTGAAGAGTATTAATAGGTCTTGCTCATTCTCCTCCTCCTCAGGATAAATCTGTTCAGTCAATCTTCATTCAGAAGCAATTTTTTCCAGTCTTGTGTTGTTTTTTTTTTTCTTCTTGCTTTCCTCTGGTTTGCCTCCAATACTCTACCCCTGCCAGGACTATTAAGATGATACAAAAATATGCAGAGCAAGCAGGGCCAGGAGCAGTGAGCTGGGTGCAAGGAGCAGCCTCATGCTGAATGCTTTGGGGTTGCTGGGGGTGAGCAAGGAAGACAAGGAATGTCCAGGTCCCCAGTGTGTCCCTAACCAGGCCACCACTAAAGCCTTGCATTAATATGCACCACATTGAGCACTAGAAACAGCAGTAAGAGAGAAATAATCTGGAAAATTGTCTGATTCTGATTTCTTTTACCCTATGGCTTCATTAACTTTTTCAAATCATCTTTCATGGATGGGAGAGTATGTGAAAGTGGGGTAAGAACAAAACTTCAAGAAGAGTGAGAAAAAAAAGTTCATTTTTTTCTTCCTCAGCCTCATTTACATATGCATTTATGCACCCGTTTAATTCAGGTCATTTTTTTACATTGATGTAGTTAAAAGTCATACAAATCCTTTTGCAGATCCAGTTAATTCAGTGACCGACCTGGGATAAATCCATACAAATCAGTTATAAATCACACTTCCCCACCTGGGAAATGGAGCAGTTTAACTGAATTCATACCCATGCTCAGGCTGTAAAGAGTGCAGCTCTTCTGAGTCAGCACTGAGCCATTATCCCCTCAAAATGTTACACTCAAGTGAGCTAAAACTGTTGGAGGCTGATTCTGGAAGCAAATCAGTATTACATGGAAAAGGGTTATTAAATTTTAAATTTCTGTTGCTTGTGATGTATTGGTTGTACACATAGATAATACAGGTATACATAGCTAGTATGTTGTACAATAATTGGATAATATAATATATAATAATAATAATATACAATGCATACTGTACACATAGATAATAACTTTATACAGTGAAACATCCCTAATGTGTCACTGGGATCTTTCACAAAGAGATCTCAAAAGATGCAGCAGGTTCTTTGCAAACCATCCTCACAAACCTCCTATCAAGGACCATATTTCATCCACATTACCAAGAGGGTGCTGAGATACAGCAAAAACTGCTGTCGAACTTCTCCAAAAATACATTTTTTTCTGAAGTCCTAAAACAGGTGTGGCATAGCAGGAGGCAGGCTGAGAGCATGGAGCCCTCCATGCCCTGGAATTTTTAGCAGAAAGCTCATCAGAGCTGCCTGGCAGCAGCAGCAGGAGGCACTGCTGTGACACAGAAAGGAACTGGGCTGCCAAATGAATTAAGAGGGATAAGAGCTTTCTTTTGACCCTGCTCCTCAAGTATGAATTTCTGAGCTATTGCCTGTAAATTACAAAGCTTTGATTTTTCAGTGCACAATTTAATACATGCATTGACCTTTCAATGTGCCATATAAAGCTTTGATCCTTAGCAGCAGACTGGCAGGGTGAACTTTGCATAAGATGAAAACAATGCATTTCAAAATTGTCCTCCCCTTCCCTTAAGAAAACCCATAAAATGTTTCTGAGGTGGAGAAAGCTCATCTGTAGACTCTGCCTCAGGGTAAATGCTACACAAGTCCTGTACCTAGACAGGGATGGGGATGGTCCCTACTCATGTGAGAAGCACGGATTGCTTGGTGAGAAGGTAAACTCCTGAGAATGGAAACCAAAAAAGAGTCAAAATCTCAGAAGATGGCTCAAAAGATGACTGCCTGTGGAACCAGGAGGTGGTTGGAGCACTGGATGCACAATGATAAGAGAGAGAGTTCAAAAGGCTGAGCTCAGGTCAATTTAAGAAGAGCTCAGAGATACCTAAAATGTCAGCCTGCCAGCAATGAAAAGCTCATTAAGGAGCCCAGTGATATTTCTAGTCCTGTTAGGGCTAGGAATGACAACACAAAACCTTAGAAAACCTACCCTAAAACACAACCAAAAAAACCAGCCAGTCAAAAAACAAACTCATAAACCCAAACAGAAGTCAAAGCAGCACATAAAAAAAGGTGAAAACAAAAGCTCGCGGCAGAAAATAATTTTTAATCAATCTTGGGCTTTTTATGCCTGGAAATTCCAGAAAATTAGATTGCAATATTTTTTGAGATTATGTAATGTGTTATTTCTCTCGTGCATGGTAACCATATATAACTTGCTATCACACACTGCAATCTGTTTTCATCAGTTTGAAAGGTAAAGAAAGTTACAAACTCATCAATAAAGCAAGTTCTACATCTTCAGTATAGTTTAATCTTGCTTCCTTTTTTTTTTTTTTAACTTATTTTTGATACTGTAAGACCTCCTTCCCTCCTTCAGAAAAAACCCCAAGCAGATCAGATATCCTGTGCTATGTGTGAGTTATGTGAGAGCTGCTGTGCTCCTGGTCTTTAGTTCATGGCTCTCCAGTACACAATGGAAACCTGCATAACCAGCTCACAGTCTTCTCTGAAACATTGTTTTAAAAAATTCTTCAGAGCTCCAAGCTTTGCCCATCAGTTTAAATCAAGTTTTGTCAGTTTTAAATGACTTTTTTTTTTTTTTCCTACTCTGGGAAGTGACTCTCGAAACAGCATCCTTGGTGCCACATCCTCCATCAGTGAATTCTCTCAGAACTGCTCAGTTCCCAAGCCAGAAGCTTTCCTGGCTTTCTGCCTACTCCTGGGAGGCTTCTCTTCACCCCATTCACAGAACACCCACCAGCACAAACCTCTCTGAAACCAGTACCAGCCACCCAAGTGCCTCTGTTTCCCTGCCCCTTGTTTTTCCATGGATTCAGGACATCACTGGGATCCCAGCTGACTTTTCCTCCCATGCCTTGCTCTGACAAATGGGGAGGAATCAGTGCAGGACAGGACTTCCAGCCCAACATGCAGTTCCCCTCCTGCTTCTGCTCATCCCAGCCCTGGAAGGAAGGGACACAGAGCTCCTCTGCCCCCAGGCAGCCCTGCAGATTTGGGCATTTTGAGCCCTTTTGGCACACACAGACACTCAAACCGAGCTAATTCCTAATTTTTACACTGTAAGAAGGACTCCCAGGGAGGGGTGGCCTAAGCATAAAGCTGATTATAGAGATCCCACATCAGGCAAGGTTGGCTTCTTGCCTCAGAACATTCAAGCCCATTTTGCTGCCAGTTTCTGCCAGCTCTGCTCGCTGACCTCCTCAGCTGCTGGCTGGCACCACTGCCTGCAACACCCCTACATTTCCTCCACGGGGAGCAGATTTGTTGAATTAGAAGGTGCAATCTCTAGATAGCTGCTTTCCCAGATAAAGGTCCAGGAGGAAGGGAAGAGGGGGAGTGCATCAGCTTGATCTGTGCTCAGGGAGGGATCAAAGTGTCAGGGGAGCCAGCCCTGTCTGCTGCAGGAGGACAGCAAGAGGACTGCTCTGTAATGAGGGGAGACAGGAATGGGAAGGGAAAAGGAACTGTGATCACAGAAAGGGAACAAGGAGTTGCCTGAGAGGGTGAGAACCAGGAAAGAAAAAGGCAAAGAGGATTAAGGGCAGGAGCAGAAGATATCCCTGCTGCTCTGGGACCCCAGCCTGGCCCAGCTGGGGAAGAGGGGGTGCAGTGAGACAGCCCTGGCTTGGAGAGATGCTGAGGAGGCCCTGTGAATCACTGCTGCTGATTCCTGCTTTTATTTTGATGGCATTAGCTGTCTGTGGCATTTCTGGACCTATTTTCAGGGAGGCATTTATCTCCTTGGTAACTGCAATCCCTATCATTTCCAATGCTTTTCATCTGAGCCTTGGCAGCAGTAGGAACTGGGAGTCCAGTGTGCAAGCCTGGGATAAAGTGAGATGGAATAAAAGTCAGGGAAAATTTCCCTTACCTCCTCTGTGCCATTATTAAAAGGCCACTAATTAGAGATAGAAGCTAATGCTCCTGGGCTTGAGGTAGCCTCACCACAGCCACAGTGGGGCTTGCTGAGAATGAAAGGGAAAAAAGCTGGGATTATAAATGAGAGGGATCATAACACAGCCTTTCAGCACCACAAATTAAATGGTGCCTCAAGGACTATCTCCACGTTTGCAGTCATCTGGAGACTTGATGGTAATTTGTAGGAATAAAACACATGGCAAAGCACATGAAAACTCCCCCATAACCTGAAATGATGGAGGCTCACCCGGGGTCAGCTAAAATCAGCTGAAGTGATTTTCGCTTGGTTTCTGAACCTGCATCAAAAATGAGGTTTGAGTCATCTGGAGAAACCAAAGGAAAAAACCAAAACAGAAAGAAAAAAAAACCCCAAATCCAACACACATATACTTTCTCCAAGTTTGCCTGGTTCAGCCTGACTGTCAGTGCTTCCTCCAGCTCCCCTCTCACTCACTGACACTGAAAACTTTTGCCCACTTAATAATCAGAATCCTGCCTTAAAAGAAGGAATTTTTTAGGGGCAGAACTGGAGAGGACATCCATGCCAACTTCCAGTAGCCCAGACAACATGTGACACAGCAGACAGGTCAGATTTGGGACAACTACATTCAGGCATTGGAAAAACTCAGAATGTTTGATCCAGGACCTGTGATACCAGCTTGATAAGAGCCATTATCTAGGTAGGCAGATTTTATTCCAGTGCCCAGACTTGCAACCTAATTTCATCTGAATGAACTGTTTGGAATAAATTTTGAAACTTCATGTAATAGTCTATGTGATTGACTTTGCAGAGATTCATCTTCTTTCCTATTAGTACTATTCCCCCACCCCATTAGTGCTCTAAAATACCTGTGTTTAAAAGGCTTCCCATTGTGGAGCAGAATAAACTGCTGGCTTCTAATTGTTGAATCACATATGCACACTAATTTACCAAAACTGGGTTGTTTTACTTAGACAATTTTTGAAATGACCACATGTCCCTTCATTGAACTTCAAGTCTGGAATGCTAATTCATGGGAAAACTATTTCTGTATTATTAGATCATTCAGGTGGTGAACACAGCCTCAAAAATTGTCACCTAATAAGCATTTCAGTCATTAGATTGAAATTGTAAATGAAACCACTGTCTGTGCTTCAGAAAAGCAACATGCCATGTTTTGCTAGCATGGGCAGAATAATGGACCTGCCACAAACCCTTTCCCCATCTGCCAGTCATTGCATTAAATGTTTCTGCAATTTTATTGGGATTCTCTGTCTCTGCAGATCCTGCTCGACTGTGAAATTGGAACTGCAAACAGAAATATGACATTTCTATGTACAGTGCTGGGTAAAAAGTCTAATTCTGACGTGTGGAGAGAGAGGGGGAACTTTTTAAGGCAGAAGAAGAACACAGGGAATAATTTCCCTCCTCCCAAGTATGAAGCAGAAGGTATTCATTCCTACAGCAGCTCTTTCCTCTATATGACATTTTTTTCTACAGCAACAGGTGGAAACTGAGACTTAGGGGAGCAGCTTTCTGGCAGTGGCTTTAGCAAGGAAGGACAAAACACTGCTGGTGCTTGGAGTGGGACAGCAGCTGAAGGGTGGTGAGCCTGAATTGCACTGGTTGCTGGGGCCAGGCTGCAGGGATGGGTGAGCAGAGGTGGTGGAAGGAGCAGACAAGCCCTGCTGCCTAAATTCTTGCACATTTGTTGTCGTTCTTTTATGGAGACAAAATGTTTCAGAGGGATCACCCAGCTCTGGTAATATCACCTCTGTTGGGTGTTTCTGAAGCATGTTTTCCAAAATGTTTTTTGTTGGTCAAAAGCATGGGTTAAACCAATTTGCCTACTGGGAAACTGTTCTGACATTTTTCTTAATAAAAAGTCCCCATGTGGGTTTTCCTCCACTTCCTCCCTCTGCCCTGTCCCATCTCAAGGTACAGGTTTTTCCATTTTTGGGAGAAGTTTTTTCAGGAGCCAGCTACAAACACTGTTGCACAGGCTCACTTGGTTTTCCTGCACAGCACATTTGTTTCACTGCTGGAAAATGAGGAATATTGAAATGGAAAGAAGGCCATGAAAAGACTCTCTAGCTGGCCAGCCCTTATTTCAAGCACCTCACTTTCAGAACACAGCAGGGATAAAAAGAATGACCTTTGGGTTCCATCAGGAAATTAGCAACATAATGTAGAAGGGTTTTTCTTGGTGTTTTCAATGATCTGAGTCACACAGTTGAAGCAGTCCTGCATCAGCAATACCTGAGTTTTCAGCTCTTTGCACTGATTGATACCCACCTGCTAACAAAAGGTAGAAGCTACACAAACTTAGTCTGACATTGCTAAAGGCCTGCTGCTGTCTCCTTTCAAAAGCTTTAATGTCTCTGTTTTTTCTCTCAAGTTAATATAATGGTCAAGAGCTGTCCAGAGATTTTTATTTTTTTTTCCCTCACATCTTTTTCTTCAGTAATTTCTTTTTTTCCTTTGGATCAAAGTCTTGGTCTATTGTTCTCTCTCATCATCACTGGATTCTGGTATCACCAATGGCTTCTTGGCACTTCTATTTAGTCCAGCTTACTGTAATAATCCATGGAAAATGGCCCTCAGAGGAGGAACTTTGCCACTAGCTGGCTGAGAGCAAAGAATCTGCAGCTGCCCTCACTCTCTGACGAGTTCCTGAGGTCTTCCTAAGTACTGCAGATCAACCTCTTGCCTTCACTTTTCTCTCCCTAATCACCCTCATCCCCAATTATTTATTGAAGAAACCAAGATACAGCTGTGTCCCCCCCCTTCTGCAGCCCAGCCCTTAGGGTTTCTCTGCCCTCCCTGCTGCCAGCACCCCCTGACTCCTTTCTCAGGACAGAATCAAAGGCAAAGTTTCTCCTCACCCTTCTGGCAGCCAGGAACCTTCCCTCAGAGATACACCATTACAGTTAATTTTATGCTTTTATCTCCAGTTCTGGAGTCCCCAGCACCAGAAGGATACAGAGCTCCTGGACTTGGAGACATTTATCCCTCTACAGACTTGTCTGGAATTTGTAAAAACTGAACTTTCTTGGCAAGACCTGCTCTGTGTTTCCTGAGTACCATTTGCCAGACAAATAGCAACTGGTCCTTTCAGTCCAAACAATTTGAATTTCATCAAAGAAAAATAGTGAAAAATATAAGGCAAACACAAAGAGAGAGAGTTCAACCTTTTCATTAACTCATTCTTTGCAAGACTACCTTGTAGACACCCCATTCAATACCAGATTTTCAGATATTTTTTCCTATAGATTTGAGGAAATGCAATGAGATCCCCAGCTGTCTGTAGTCTATAAATCATTTATCAGATGTCAGGAACTGACATAACCTAGTGCTGGTGTAGAAACCTACCCACGAGATGAAAGGTTCTACATTATTTCCAGTGTGGCCTGAGCTACCTTTCCTTAAGGAACAAAACCCACAAAACACAGTTTTAAGCATGACTACAACTTGGAGATGTTTGTTTCAATCCGATTTGATGTTTAAAAACTAATTTAATGATTAAAATGTAGGACAAATCACACAAGTGACAAGGAAAGGAGCATCACCTGGGTAACAACTATGCTTTTCTTAGCTGGTGGCAGACGAATGCCACCTGCCTGAGCACAGAACACTTCCCAGGGTTGCCATGTGTGTGCCTGCAAGGTTTTTGTTACTATTTCACAGGTAAGCTCTGGGCTGAGACATCCAAGGGCTGATTCAGGCTCCTCTGGCTTTGTGAGCTGTGAGATTGGCTGCTGCTCTGGTAAGAAGAGGGGTGACTTTTCTGGAACCAACAAACCTCCACCCAGTTATGCCAAGTGAGAACCTGGCTCATATTCCTGTTTTAATTAGAGTCGAGTCAGAGCTGCTGTTTGGTACATACTGATAAATCAAAATGATAGAGAAAACATATGGCTCCAACAGGGGTAGGGGAAAGGACATCATCTTCCCAGAGTCTTATGGCACAAATAATAAGTCCTCATTGCTTGCAGGTAATGCTTAATGGGAACATATTTCACTCAGGTGTGCAGAACTCCAGGAATACACTCAGCACTATTAGGCTGATGCAAACAAGCTGTCCACCTGGGATAGATTTAATGACCTATCCCATATGCTTTTGAAAACTGGCTCCAGAAATCCAGAAACCTGGCACTCCTCCTGCCAGATCCAAGCTCCCAGCTCCCAAACTGAACCTTTCATCTTTTAACAGTGCTTAATGACAGCTGATCCTCTAACTCCATAGACAAACCAAGAGACCTGGCCCAGGACCAAAAGATTCTTTCCCTGTAGGGAAATCTGGTCACATCACAGCAGTTTTTATTTTGCTGGCTGTTCCTTTTAACACCAATTAATCCACCCAGGCTGCATTTGGAAGCATCACCAGAGGCAATTTACATAAGCTATTTTGTGTGCATGGTTTCTCTCCATCTTTTGGATGTCTTTGTATCAAAGAAATCACTCTGAGTCTTTGTCTTAACCAGGTGATGTGGCACTGAACAGCTGCTGCTCAGCCAGAATCCCCATATTCCCAGAAATACAGAGCAAAGGTCCTAACCTTTTGGGGTCATTTAATGTAGTCCTGCAATTCCCCATCGGAGTCCAGCTGTTTCACCCCTATGCCCTTGGCAGAACCCTATTGCTGATAATTGCTCTGCCTTTATAAATTACACTCTTCTTTTTTAGCTTCACACTGGTTTTATGCTGATTCCATTGGAGCCCTTGGGTGCTCTTGACACTTTATTACTTAGATCAGTGAAATAACTTCTTTAAACAACTTCAACACCATTCCAAGATACCACAGCCTTGAAGAGCAGCAATGATGGAAGATGCTGAAGTCCAGTGTGGTTTACTCAACGAAAAGTTACTGTGCATGTTGGAACCTGACCAGATTGGTTTGCATCTCTATTCTTGCCAGGTGGGACATGATTTGATTTGTGAATTTGTTAAATGGCCCATTCATTGAGGGCTGGGCTTGACATCAGAAGGTGTAAATTTCAGGGAAAGGTATGGCTGTGTTACAGCAGAGCTGGAATCTCTATTGCACATCTGCATGCCAAGCCAGCTGCTCCCACCTTTGGTCCTGAATATCCTGCAAAATTCCAAAGGAGGCAGTTCAAGCCCTGTGACTCTGAGGTAAGGTTTTTGTCTGGGAAATGATCCACTAAGGTTCACCCATGGCTTTATGACATGTGACAGTGGTATGGGGGACCAGATGCAAGAAAAAGCCTTCTCCTATGCTCTTCTTTTTGTGGTCTTCCTCGATGTTAATTTTTAGGATAGAGGTAACTCAAACAAAAATCACAGCCACATTGTTTTTGCTGTGTGCATACTGGAAGAATCAACATTTTAGCTAACATTGTCCCTAAATATCTCCACTTCCATTGAGGAAAGCTTCTGAACAAGATTCTCAAACTAAGAAATAACATCCACAGAGTGAGCCCAGATCTCAGGAGGCTTTGGATCCAGAATATATAAATGCCAAAGAGAATGATTTATGTTGGACACAAGAAACAACTGGCCTGAATAGACTGGACAGTGTCATCTGTATCTATTTATGCTTCATAATGTCTGAGAATTATCCAGTGCCAGTGCAGTGCTACTATAAAAATACCAAGGGGAAAAAATACAAAGGTATTTCAGATGTGAAATGAATTTGCTGATGCAATAATAATGTAAGAAATAATAATGTAGGAAACCAGCCCCTGAACAACAACTGTCATTAATTTCTGCAGCATACTTCATCTGAACTGCTCATAGTTCTTTGATTAAGATATAAACTGCTTGATTTAGAATAAACCAAGAGGTATTTGTATCATGATGCTCACCTTCCTTTTCCACCCCAGGAGGATATGAAGTAATTTTCTGGCTTTTCAAAAAAACCCTTCTAATCTTGGGTGCCTTTTCAAGACACTACAGCCACTGATTTCATGGGAAGTTGGAACTGTGCAGCTGCTCTGGAAAATCAGGTGCCAAATCCTCCCCTGCAGACAGAGTACTTGAAACAAGGTGCTGTGGTTGTATTGCCTGGAGAAGGGGCCAGACTATGGATTCCTCATGCAAGTGCTCTCCCTTCAGCTGAGCACAGTAGAGAATGAAAAATCTTATTCAAGAATTCCTTTTCCTACTTACTACCTTTACTACTGGCAGGCAAAAATACATCTTTCTGTGAGCTGTGTATCTTGTGATGTACCAGCATCATTTGTTAACAGGGAAATTAATGATGGAAGATTTTATCAGAGGAGTGACACCTTTCACCAGCAGTTTCCTTCCAGACTGATGAAGCAAACTAAGAGGGAAGAAGAACCCCACTCTGCCCCAGAAGGAAACACAGATGCCAATTAAAAAGTGAAGGCTGGCATGGCTTTGGGAGCTTGGCCTCAACTTGTGATCTCCGGTCACATCAGCCATCTCTGCACTGTTTGAATTTTCCCATTCTAGGGGAAAGGCAGCTTGATGTGGTGCTGAATTTATATGCATGGATGCAATGCCTCAGATCTTCCTCAGATCCTCCTCAGAGAGATGTCTGACATGGTGATAGCTTATCAAAACCTCTCACTATGTGATTTCAGAGCAGAGGTTTTGCAGTCTGCATTGTGTTGAGGTAGTGCAGGCAAAGGGAGAAGAGAAAAGCAGGTACAGCTGTTGACTTAGGTCATGTTTGCTAATTTTTAAACCTTGTCTGGGTGGTACTGACCAGCTCACCCCAGGCTGCACATCAGTCTGCATTCTCATGCAGGGCAGGCTGACATCTTGGGAAGCTGTCAGGGCTGCTCCTGTTTCCAGGCACATCCCCTGTTACCTGGGGAGGCAGCAAAGAGCTCACAAAAAGCCTTTCAGAAGCAGAGAAGCCTGCTTGACATTTCATCTGAGTTTGCAACGCATCCAACAAACTTCTCCAACTCCTTTTGAAGACACAAACTGCAGTCTGTACATGCACAAACTCAAGGGCACCTACAGATTGTACTTCTCATGCCTGTGGGTGCCTTTGCTCTGAGCAAACTCCAGTTCCAGTCGTGGAGACGATGAAAGCCAAAAGAGAAAAGCAGCATCCAGGTTTTCCCCTTGCCACCACCTGCTCTGCGGAGCTCAGTGCAGGACGTCAGCTCCTGCAGGCTCCCAGCTGCTCCCTGGAATTCTGCTTTTCCAGTGCAAAGGCAGCTGGCTCGGTTCAGACAGCCTGCACTGGCCTTTCCAGCTCAAATCTTTGCCTTGCACAGCAGTGGATGGGGCTGACTCCCAGAACAAGCTCCTTCCCTTCTGCTGTAGGGTGGGCAACCCCCAACAGAGATGTGGTACCAACCTGGCTGAGCTTAGGAGCATCTTTTACCTCTGCAGCTGCAACTGCAGGGAAGATGTGAGCACAGGCTAAATTTTTACAGAAAGGGTCTCAGTGAACAGCAGCTGAGGCAAGGATCACTTGAGAGAGTTCAGTGCTAGGATACAGACAGCAGTAGAATACCCCGGGGCAGAATGACATCAAAGGATGTTCTGGCAACCTACACTCAAAGGAAAGGTGTGGATTTTTTTTTTTTTTTTGACTGGCTATACCTGCCTGAGACCAGGGAGGCTTGAAGTCTGTGGCTTTGCTTGTTCTGTTCCTGCCAATACAAAATCCTGTTAAAAAGAATCTTGCTGATTTTTTTTTTCAAATGATTCTTTGGGATGTAGCTGGGCAGCAATTGAAAGTTCAATTTGTTTGGGTTGCTGCAATTGTATCATTTAATAATGACCATTACAGGGTGACCAGGGGTGGGCTGTTAAGTGGGTTAGAGGTGATTATTGGGTTTCAGAGGTGGAGGGATGGTTATTTGATTCAGCTTAGCTTAGTAGCAGTGAAGTTGTGTTGAGTAATGGGTGGGTGGAGAAGCAGCTTTGTTGCCACTTGAGAGAGGGAAGAAAAAATGTACAGAGTGCTCCTATGTGAGCACAGAAGAAGTGTCTTTCATTCCTCATCACAAACTGCCCTTCTCTCTGGCCAGCAGTCCTGTCTCTGCCCAAGTTTGCATCCACCCACCATGAAAGGAAGGACTGGAAGAAGGGGTTTGACCTGGAAGGTCAGGCATTCCCACAGGGAGAAATCCCTTCCTGGCCTTGGCTGGGGTTATCTGGGTCAGCTGCACATCCTTCATCTTCACCTACACATGCCACTGCTTTTATTCTCATTGACTTGAGGTGTCAAGTAAAACACAGGCCCAGGAAAACAAATTTCTTTGTGCTGCATGCAGATTTCTTCCTGGGAACTTCTTGAGCCAAGATTCTTTCAGGCAGTGAGAGCCTGATAGGAAACCAGACAGATCCTCTTCTTCCTTGTACCAGCCTGAGATCATCCAGCCTGAAGGAAAGGCTGGCAGATAAACAGCAGCAGGCAGACAGAGATGGCCCCATACTTGAGGTCTGGGGACATCTGAGTCCAGTCAGGATCTGATGAGGTTTTTCCTAGATTTTCAGAAATATTTTTCATATCACCTAAATTTGATCTCTCTGGAGTAGTGGTAATATTCCCTTCCCTCTCCTTTTTGTTGGTCTTGTTTACTTAGTTGAAAGAGGGTTTGCATAAGCACTGTTTCTTAATGTGCTGTTCCTATATGTGCTACTTCTAGCCCTTGAGGCCTTTGGGATTCCTTAAGGTGTCTGATCTATTTTGAAATACAAATAATACAAATGTTAGAGTAAATATTAAATAATGCTACTAATAAGAAAACCTGGGTTACTTGGGAAAGGAAGTGATAGTGAGTACTCTGGATATTTACATAGGACAGAAAGAAAGCAAAGAGAAATATGAGGAAGGAACTGGAAAAGAAGGAAGAATAGGTGGGACTAGGAAAGCAAACAGATTTAACAGACAAAATATTTGGGGAAAACAAATACAGTACAGTGAAAAAGAGAGGGGAAACGGAGTAAAAAAAAAAACATGGGGAAAACCCAAAGAAACTCCTAACACTGCAGCACCTTTTTTCCCAGGGCAAATGCACTCAGTGTGTACGGGAGGAACAAAATACAGTTTGACCCCTAATAAACACTTTGATTCTGTAGGATTACAATCAAATAATTATATATTCACTTGTGTGACTGTTTGGGGCCAGAAACTACCTTTTGTTGTCACTGAAAGAACAAGATTTCACTGAGGTATTTGCCTTGTACAGTGGCCTCTGCAATGACTGTTTCTAAATCAATAGAATATTTTAGCATTAAAAGAAAGGCAAAGTAGATGGAGTGCAGCTAAACTAGAGAAGAAGGAGTACAAGAAAGAAAAAGCCCAGGTTTCAAACTAGTGGTGACATCTTGGGTAATTTTATTGGCAGGATCATTCAGTCTCTGCCAAATTTCATTAGTCTGCCCCACCTCTCAGTTTATCCAGGTTGTGTTCACAATGCTCACCTTGTCCCATTCTTCAGCACTGATTACTGAACAGTATTATTATGATCAGGATAAATAAAGAAACCTACAAATTTATCTTGTATATTGTTACAGTGATTGGGATGCTGACACTGACTCCTCATTGCACGGAAATGAAGAATTGTAATTAGTGCAATGTTAGAAATTGCTTGAATCCTGCCTTCCAAACCTAAGTATGCTGCCCTTTGGTTTTAATCTCCTGACTGACATTAAATGGGTCATTTGGCAAATGTCCTGAAAGGCTTTGTTCAGGTGACTGTTCTTGATTAGACTTCTATACATGGCACTAAAAACTCCTTTTTTAATCTGGTAGACTTGCTCTAGGTTTATGTCATGCTTTGTTTTACCCTACTTAACATCATCATGACCCTTAGGAAAAATATCCCTATTATTTACTGCTAATTCCAGCTGACTCTGGACTTCTACCAGTCCTCTGTGTGGAGCACTGGGGCTGCAGGTGCAGTTTCTTTACCTGGCACTGCCATTAGAGAGGTAATTTTGATATTTAGAATCTTTAGAGATAATAGGCTAACATGGCTCATTCAGGCCAGAAGATGTGTCCTGCGTTGAATCAGAAATTATTAGCAGCAAGGCTCTACATTCCTATTTGCCATAAATTATGGCAGAAGTTGGAGACTGCAGTTTCAAGGCCCTTCCAACCTATGTTATATTTTGTGTCTGTGTTTCTGTCAGTGGAGGTAATATGTAGCAAAACCTCCTGGCTGATTCCCATCTGTCACACTTGTCTTGCACTGATTTCCACACACCACTGTCATTTCAACTCTAACCTGATGGAAAACCTGAGGGTTCGGGTTTTTTTTTTTGAAGAATGAGGGCTGGCAAGCGTGTGGTGTGCATCCCAAGAAACTCGTGTGGGATTGTTCCTTCCCTTGCTGGGCATTTTCAGAGCTGCTTTGTTTCTGAGAAAGGAATCTGAAGAGGAGCAAGGCAAACCTCACACTCAGATGCTGAACTCAGGTGTCAGGTTTTATCCTCATCTTTTCAGCTGCATTCTGCTGCCTTGCTCAGCAAGGGGACTTGGAGCCCCTTTTCAGGTGGTGTCATTAGGAGCTTGTTCCTTGTTCCCAGGGTGCCCAGCATGAGACTCTTTTTCCTGATTGGCAGGAGTGTCAAATGCTCACAACTGGGGCTGCAGTCGATCAGAGCTGTGCTCTCAGCATACAAAATCACATCGACTGCCAAGCACTGGGGAAACTTCAGCCTCTCTGCATCTCAGCATCCTCTCTGCTGGTGCCTGGGTTTGGCTGGAGCTCCTCTGTGGGTTGGTGTTTGGGCTTTAGAAATAAAAGAGGGTAATGACAGCATTCTTGTGTTTTTATTTTTTTGAGAAGATAAATTTTTCAGTGTTTTATGGAGCCCTCCTGAAGGTATTAGTCATGAAAAGAAAAGCCTGGAAGGACAGGGATGGTTGTGCACTCAGAGTAAGGTCTGGCTGTAATGCAGTAAACAAGATCTAAGAGCACACACTGAACAATAACAGGAAAATAAAATATTAAAGAGCTTTTCATTAAGTACACCCTGTCAATGCTGAACACAGAATGAGACAACATTTCTCTGTAAATAAAAAGCCTGTGATGGTGGGATTAAGAGCTGCAGCATAATGCATACATACCAGAGGCCAAGCTACATTTGCAGGCATGCTCTTAATTCTCTTTTTTCCTAATTGTCTGTGCCTCACCTTGAAACTTTCATAAAATTCTTCAAACTCTGCATGCAATTATACCATTGTGATGAACACAGGAATATACATACTTGTTCTCTCATTGATACAGTCACATAGCCCACCCTACACCCTATCCACTGAAGGAGCATGACTAAAGCAAAAATAAAAAAAAAGAAATGTATTTCTTCTACACTTTTATGCTCTACACTTTCTGTAGTTTTTTCCATTTCTTCCTATGCCTTTCCAGTGTCCAACCTAGCTCATTGCTATAAATGTGGAAGTTATGGCTTGTGACCTGCTACCTGAGTGTGAAATAATAATATTTATTATAATAAATTATGATAATATATAATCAACAGGTTATGATAATAAATAATCTGGAAGGTGAAACAATCAAGACTATTAATAGAAAAAACACTGGCTTATTGTTTTAAGTAACCAAAGACACTTCTCCAGACACCTTTTCATCCCAGTATTATGAAATATTAATGTGGCAGTTCCCCATGTGTCTTACTGATTTATACCATTCACTGTTTTTTAGGATAGAGCCAGGTTTAGGATTAGTTTTTTGCAGATTCCAATAGGTTTTGTTGTTAGATTCTCAAATCATATTTGATGAGAGTGCTAAATCCATTTTAAAAATACAGAGCTACCAATGCTGCAAGTGGGAGGTGATGGATACTGCAAAAACTCTGTTGCCACAACACAAAATAGAACTTTGAGAGGGAATTACATTTATATGTAATATAAATATAAAAATATTTATATATAAGTAAAATACATAGAAGACAATGCTTATTTTGCATACAGGGCATGTAAAGATGTGACTTTTCACTAGAACAGATCTAAGAAGCCCACGCCTGTGATTTAGGAGCAGTTTTAGGATGTGGGACCAAAAGGACCAAAAGGATGTGGTGATCCACTCTGACACCTGCTATGGGGCAGCTTTTCAGGATGGCTTCTGACAGGGGTGCTTCAGGTCTTCAGCAGAGCCAAAAAGTGTAACTTAGCTATAAAACTTAGACTGAATTCCTTAAGTTTTGATAATTAGGGGTTACCCACTGAATGTTGTGCTGAAGAAACCAGTAACAACCAGTGCTCACACAGACAGAGTACCCATTTGTTATCATTTTAACCCAGAACTTCCCATGGCACATAGGCAGGGGGCTGGGTTAGTACAGAGCCTCAGAACAGGAATGCAGGGTACAGAGTGGATCATTTAAAGGTGATGGGGAGAGGAGAGGCTCTACATACACAGCTCAAATGAGAGCTGGTACCCCAACAGCACTGAAGAGAGGTTTAATTAGCAAACAGCTCATTTCCTTCCATAGGTGGATCCTCTCAAGATGCTGTGCAGCCAATTTACAGAAGAAACAGTGCCTGGGACCAGGTAAATCCAAGAGAGGGAGACTCAGGGGTAAACATTTTGGTGTTGGTTTAATTTTGAGACTGACACAGTGGAAGTGATGTAAAATAAATGTCAAGGAGTGATGAGTTCATCAGAAAGAATATAATTAGAGTGCTGATTATATAAACAACATGCTCTCCTTCTCTCCTGCACAGAAAAATTAATTCTAGAGAATTAATTTTGCACAAATGCTTCTCTCTGTTACTGATTTTTCCTGACATTTATAGCCAAGGGATAAGTTGCTGAAATTTAATTTCCTGCTACACGTGACCCATCTTGGTTTTTGACATGGAGGATTGCCTTGGTACCTTCAGACAGGTAACACCCTCATTTGTTGGGCCTGCTCTACAAAAATTTATACATGAACTTCAGCAAATGAGAGCTAATTAATTAGAAGGGGTCCACTCACTTGTTTTAGGAAATAAATAGTGAAAGGCTTAACTCTAGGAAGCAGAGATGTAAGTGGACTTTTTTATTTTTATTTTTCAGCATTGATATTCAGGACAGAAGTAGGGAAAAAAAAAACCAACTTAGATTCTTCGATGTTAGACAATAACTCATTTGGAAGGACCAGAAATAATTCAAAGGTGGATGTGAATCACAAGGAAGAGTAATAGTGTTACTGTATGTCCCACCACTCTGTACCTGAAGAAATAACAGGACTTGATCAATGGTAACACGTGTAGAGGAGGGATGGGAGATGATGAAGGACCAGCAGTCCCTCAGTACCCCTGAAAGAATAATGATATCTCACCTCATGGCCCACGTTGCCCTGCCCAGCAGGTGTTATTGGATTGATGAGATCTCTGTCTCAGGCTGTCAGTAGTAATTTAGCATGGCAGGCCAGGTACAAATGACTTGAGTTGCTGAGACAGCTTCATTACAGCAGACCCATCCCTCACTTGCTGTGGAGCTTCTTCCATCAAGTTGGAGATAAATGAGGGAATGACCCAGGCTCCATATGTCTGCAATATTATTCTCTCCATTATTGTCTGCTGGCCAGTTTTGGTTTGGAAATTCTCCAGCTGTACCTCTAAATTTCACAACAAAATCCAGAAGCACCTGCAGTGCCTTCATCTGTGTCTGCTTCCACACTTCCTGCATGAACTCCAAAAGGGAAATGGGAGAGAGGATGGATCATAGATCACAGATCAAAAAATGTCAGGTTGGGAGGGATCTCCAGGATGCCCTGGTCCAACCCTTCTCATCTTATTGTTTCTAGGAGATGTCCCAGCACCCCCTGGAGCTGAGACTTCCAACTTTCCCAAGTGGGGGAATCCCCCCCTTCCCCTGGGAGACCATTCCAAGGTCTGACTGTCCTCATGGGGAAAAATTTCCCTCTTGTGTTCCAATGGAATCTCCCCAGGAGCACCTTGTGCCCATTGCCCCTCGTCTTGTCCATGGGACAAGACCCATTAACATCCTACCATTTGTCACCAGTTACAAACAGAGTGGCAACACAAGAGCTTTGAAGAAATACTTGTATGAAGATGACTGAGTAACTTTGGAAGTGGTCAGGGAAGAGTTCCTGAGCCTGTACTCTGCTCTCAGGAGGTAACATATAAACACTCTCTGTAACAAGAGGATCTAGCAAAAAAACCAAAAACCAAAAAAATTAAAAAAACCCACCCCAAACCACAACAGCAACATAAAAGAACCAAACTGAAAAATCCAAACTAAAACCCTGGGCTTTATGTTCTAGTTTGTTTTTTTTTAAATGACATTATATATATATCTGTGTATATATATATATATAATATTTATATAATAATATTTAATAGTGATAAATAATATGAATAATATTTTTATATATAGTATTGTATATAATATTTTATTTTCATATATATATATATAAAGCCAAAGGAGTGATTTACATATGCATGATGGCTTCTCTGCCAGGTGCAGATGTGGCAAATTTCATGAGCCATCTGCAGAGTTTCCTAGAGCAGCTGTTTTGCAGCTGGGGGTGGATGCTCATGTGGATAACAGCAGCCCTGGGAGAAGTAAGAGTGGAGTCACATGGAAAAACTGCAGCTCTGGATGAGGCAGTTGGCATCACATTTATTTCAGGTACGTGGTGGAAAGGTGAGCATGAGTGGCACAGCAGAAAATCCAGGAGCAAATTAGAGCCTGGTGCTTTCTGCTGAGGAAAGCACAGGGACAAAAATGTCTGTCTGATTGGTGCCTGTGGCTAATAGAAATTAACTCCAAGAAATCAAATATTTAAATTTGCATCACAGAAACTCTTTGCATTAAAGCTTCATGCTTAAATGAGCTGTCCTGACACCTCCCCTTTCCCAAGCAACGTTAGCTACGTGTCAAGGCACAACAAAACTCAGAGATCTGGTGACTCCCTTTAGCAGCTCTCTTCACAAGGAAGAACAGGAATCATGTGGTCAAACTCAGGAATCTTACAGAGGTGGGAAAAAGAAGAAAAAGATCACTAAAGTAAAATTTAAATTGAAAACAGGACTTATGTGGTAACCAGGAAACTATTTTAAAGGATGAAGGAATCAAATGGGTAAAATGACTTCAAGAGTGTTTGAAAACGTCATATTGCAGCCTCAAAGTAAATGTTTAGCCCTATCAAAAAAGAGTCTAAATGACCAAAAAGAAGGAGTGTGGTTAAACAACAGAGGGAAAGAGTCAATTATACATAAAATGACATCCTTTAAAAAAAAAAAGTTGTACCTTAAGGTGTGAAACAGAAAATGCATTAAAATTTTTATTTACAAAATGTAAAAATACAATAAATGATGTCAAAACTGATGCTGAGAAGCAAGCTGCTTAAAGGCACAGGAATTGTTAATAAAGTCTCTCTACAACCCATGAAACCCAAGCCTTTTTCCCAAGTCTGGAGGCTGGCAGATGGCTGAGTGATGTAAGAGGAGCTGGAGGATGCTGTGGCTGCTGCAGAAAGGCTGAAAGAACTTCTTACATTTGTGGTAACCACACAGGAGCTCTGAGAAGTTGTTGCACTGATGCCTTTACTCATATGAAATGAATCTAAAGAACTCTCCCCAAATGATGTGTCAGCAGAAGACATTTTAGGATCAATAAAATGTAGACTAGCAAACACCATAAGAAACAGAAGGCACTAACCCAAGAATTCTCCAAGTTGCTGTTGAACTACTAAGCACTGTGGGTGAAATATTGAATAAATTAGTCTTTAGAACAGAGAAAGAGCAGCCCAATGCCCATTTTTAAAGAACCCCGTGGGGGGTGTGTGGGTGGGGAAGATGAAAGCTGTGAAATCTACCAACAAATAAGTCTGATTTTCTTATCAAGCAAACTGACTGAAGCTGTGGTAAAGAATAGACACCCACAGGATGAGTCAGGAAGGCTTGTCTTTAAAAGCCCAGTAATCTGTGCTTTGTAAATCCAGCTGAGATCTCTGAGCACGTGGCATTGTCTTTCTGTAGTGCATTTTGATTTCTGTAGGCTTTTGGTGATACTCTTGACCTGTTGGGTTTTGTCTGTTGGTTTATAAAAGAGTATGTGAAAAACCTAGGATCACAAATTACATGAAGGAGGTGCATAAGGCTTTTTATGTGCTTTTTATAACACAAGGAGCAGGAATAATTGAGTGAAATAGCTGCACAAACTTGAAACAAAAGCAAGGAATTTACTCAATGTGTAATTAAACTGAGTAATTCACTCCCTTAGACTGAAGACACCAAAAACACTACAGGGTTTAAAAAGTAGCAGGGAGAGAGTATGCATACTACAAGCTATTAGTCTAAAAATTGGATTTTATCACTTTGGTCTATATGCCATGGAGCAGGAAGGTACTCACTTGCCTCTTTTCCATATTCTCTCCACAAGCAGCTTCTTCTGGTCAGTGTCAGAGTGAGGATGCTGTCAGCTGCTGCTATTCTGATGGTCCTCTAAATATCTGAAAATGTCAATATGGAAAACAAGCTTTATAAGCTGCACTTTATATCAAAATATTAAATATTGCATGTCTAAAAAAGAGCAGAACAAGTGACAGAAATGTTATGGAGAGAAACTACCACTTCTTTTTGGTTTAACTTTTATTAAAGCTTGAGAAACACATTAATTTAAACCAGATGTTGAACAGATGGAAGCAGACACAGCATCAGTATCTCCAAAGATATGTGGGGAAGATTTGTCTGAAAGGATGGTATTAGGTTAGACTGAATTCTTACCAAAACCCTGCCTGATGTATTGCAAACATTCTCCCTGCTTCTGTTTCCCCTCTGCAAAACTGGGAAGTCCTGAGCTCCAGAGCATAAGTACTTGATGTTTCAGGGTACTCAGAAGATGTGTTTGAGCAGGCTCCCAGCACCTTGCAGTGCCATTAATCTTTACAATTTGTTTACAAGCCTTCAGCCAGTTTTCAGTCCATGCAACAAAGGCTACGTCCAAACCTACCCGAATTAATTCTTGTAAGACCTTGTGAGGCATTGAATCAATAGGGTGTTTACTGTTTAACTTCCTCACTGAAGAATGCTTGGCATTAATACAGCTCTTCTCAAGCTGAGTGGTTCTGGAGCACTTTGCAAACTATGTTAACACAGAAAGTGTATAGAGAGGTGAAAATCCCAGCCAAGGACAACAGGACAAACCCTTTCTGTTGTAAGAAACTGTTCTGAAAGCTTTGCTGCACACTGCAGTTGCAGAGAGAAATCCTGGAATAGTTCTATTATTGATAACAGTGCTGCCAAAAAAAGAGAAAAACTGAAATATCCTGGGGCCCTGAGGAATTATGTGCCTCTCCTTGACTCCTTTCTACTCCCATGCTATCAACATTTTCTCTCTCTTTTCTTCTGTTCTTTTGGATGTGATGAGGGTCACGGAGCCCTGAAATTATCCTGGAGCCACATCATTTCCAAACATGCTCCTCATTTTTCTGGAGGTTGGATTTGCTTCAGAAGCTCTGCCTTTCTGCAAAGCTTTGGGCAATGGTTCAGCTTTCATTTTAATAAAGGGCTTTCTAAATGCACCAGCCCTGTGCTGTGATCTTTGATGGCCCTGATGCTAATCCTGCAAGACCCAGGGAAATCCCACATGTCACCTTTCTTCTCCATGTCCCTTCCTACCTACTGGGAAAATTCTTCTCTCCCTTTGCCGCTGGATTTCTGTGGCTGAACACTGGAGGAGTGATGCTACTGGCCCTGCTCTCCTCCTCCATTCTTTCCAGAGTCACTTGGAAAACTTATTCTGCTTTCAGAGAAGCCAAAAATCTCTGTCTTATTTTATCTCAAGACAAAAAGAAATTTCCTTAGGTCCTGAAGTCAAGGATGGCTGCATATGACTGTTTTTTTCCAAAGGTTCAAACAGGTAGAAGAGCCAGGCTAGGGACATGTGATGCCATCCAGAGCAATTTTCTGCTTCATGGGTTGTTGGAATTTGCCAGGCTGAGGTCTGTAGGACTTATATATATTAGAATATTGACAGAATATAAAATGATTAGAAAAGCCATAGAACAAATAGAAATAAATAAATAAAATAGAATAATTAGAAATAAATATAATAATAGAATAATTAGAATAACTTTTTATGAAGATCAAGTTGCAATCAGTTTCCCAATAACAAATCTCACAGCTCATGAAGTCCTGAGAACAGCTCTGCATGCAGAAATAAGATAGGAATTATAAGTAGGAATGTCCTGCTTTTCTGGCCTCCAACAACTCCCACTACTCACTTTTGCTACCATTAAAAAAACCCCAACTTTGGAGGCTTGCTTTGACAACAGACTAAAAAAAATGAAGCTGTACTGCTTGGCAATGGATAGTTATCACTAGCTCCTAAGAAAACAAGGATGTAGCACATAAGTTAGTAAAGCTGCTTTTACAAGCTAGACTCATTTTGCTACTGCCAAAATCTGACAGTGGTAATAAATTCCGTGAGGCCACAGATCATCTTTTTATTTTGTGCTTACAATGTCCAGCACAGTGAGGTCCTGATCCACACCAGAAAGTCCTTGATGCTACCAAACTACAAATAAAACCATTACAAACCATTGCCTTTCCTTCTCCAGGTTTGTTTTTTTTTTTTGATCCGTGCAAAATGAACCCACTGCTGTGAATTCATTCAGAGCTCTTGAAAGAAAAGGCACTGTTTTTTACTGAATTTTTAGTTGGAATTTATGCTTTTTGGGTTTCATCTTTTGTTGTGACTTCTTAATTAAAATGCATTCCCCCTGGCTTTTCTTTCTAAGAAGAATATGAAGCACTGGGAGAAGTGGGATGTGTAGAAAGAGAGTGAAAAAAAGAGCTCCTGCTGAGGTCAGGTGTGGAAAAACAGTCCAAACCTATTCTTTGCTTGTGTCACATCAACCCTGGGATGTCACCTTGCACGGGCAGGGGGACTGATTTGTATCTTTGGTGTGGAGATTGTGAGCAGCCCTGGATGGCAGTGAGCAGAGTTGCCTCTGTGCACATGAACACTTGTTGCCTGGAAATGACCTCTCTTTAAATCAAGCCAGTAAGCTACTCATTTTAAATATGTGTTTTAAATATCTAGTTCTGGCTCTCAGCAGCTGCTGCCTCATCTACAGGATTTGGGAGATACTGGACCCTCCAAAATCCCAACCCTTTTTATGTGTTCTGGCCATGTTCAGGCTCCAGATGACACCTCAGGTGCACTTTATCTGTTTCTCTTCTCTTCATCCCTGGAAAGGAGAAGGAATCCCAGCCATAAGAGCTCTCTGTTCCACTCCTAGAATCCCAGACTGGTTTGGGTAGGAAGGGCCCTTAAAGCTCCCCCAGTGCCAACCCCTGCATGGGCAGGGACACCTCCCACCAGCCCAGGTTGCTCCAAGCCCCATCCAACCTGACCTGAGACACTGCCAGGGATGGGGCAGCCACAGCTTCCCTGGGAAACCTGGCACAGGGGCTCAGCACAGAATCTTTAGCTTGGAAGAGACCTCCAAGCTCATCCAGCCCAACCTTGCACCAACACCACAGCCAACTCCTAAGCCATGTCCTTAAGGACCAGCTCCAAATGCCTTTTCAAGGCCTCCAGGGATGGGGACTCCACCACCCTCACCCCAAAGAATTTCTGCCTCATCTCCAACCTCCATCTCCCCTCTCCCACTTGGAAACCATTTCCCTTGTCCTCTCCCTACCCCCCCGTGTCCAAAGCCCTCCCCCAGCTTTCTTGGAGCCCCTTCAGATATTGGAAGGTTGCTCTGAGCTCCCCTGGGAGCCTCCTCTTCTCCAGGCTCAACAACCCCAATCCCTGGATTCCCGGGGAACTTTCACTGAACTGGATGCTAAAGCTGTTCTGTAAATATATCTACATATGTACATGGATGCTTCTGTTTTTCTTATTATACAGAAAGCTCATAACTAGGGCATAAAACACAGGTAATGTTTAGATAGAATGTGAAACAATTTCACATAAAATTAAAAGCAAATCACTTTTTCCAGCAGTTCAGCTTAAAGCGAAATTAACTTAATTGAATATGGACAGCTCTATTTTGCAAAAATACTGCAGCCAACATAATTTGTTTTTTGGAAAATATTTTAGTAGACAATTTCAATTTCGACGAGATTACTTACTAGAAAATTAAATACATTTTCTGTTAAATGTAATAACGAATTCCATAGTCTGCATTGCTCAGGCAGAACTACAATATGATTGTGTTTAATACAATTAAACATGGTCTCTACTAAAAGCAATAATGCAGTCTATTGTCTGTATTAGTCAGGCAGAAGTACAACACAATCAAAGCCTTTTGTCTAAGTCACTCAGAAAATACCTGTGCTTTATTACATCCTCACAGCTCTCTTGGCTGCTCTGTCCTGTTTGTCCTCATTCTGGTGAACCCCTTTTGCTAGAGCTGGCCAGAGATTTGCATAAAGTAAATTTAGTGCTTTTATCCCCATTAACAGTGGACTCAAATGAGCAACCTTCTCAAAGCTCCCATCCCAAAGCATTTCTCTTCAGTTTTTACCATCTCTCATGCCATTTAGATGGGGATTTTAATGGCTAAACATCTTTCAGAGTGCTCCACCAATCCTCCAAATGCTCCCCAATGAAAATTGCTATATACTCTGGTAAAAAAAAATAGTTCTCTTTTATAATTACAACCATTTAAGTAATTTCTAATACCTGATAACAGAACCTGGGTATTATATTGTCTGTAGTAAAGTGTGCATCCTGAGAAAGCACTGAATGTTAAAAATTGTTCTAGAGTCACAACACAAACCCAGAACATCAAGGAAGAATGGGAATGGGAAGAAAAAATGGTGAAAAGAAAAAAAAATTATTTGGGTACCAGGTTGTATGTAACTGAGAAAGCATTTGCTTCTCACTGATTTCTGCTCCTCCTGATCTCTGCTTTAGGGAAGTTGCTTTTTTTATTATTATTATTTTTTTCAGGGTAGATGGGGCTTTGTAAAGTAGTGGCATAGAAACATGCCAGAAAGCAGCACTTCTGGGTGTGTATGGCTTCTAGCTGGTTCAATTTAGAAATTACACAGAAGCTGATGCAAGGATGTATTAACTCCTAGTTCTGGCAGTATTTATCTGGATAACTCAGAAAAATGCTGATGGGAAGTTTAATGTTTTCAGAGTGCCTGTGACCCCAGGTGCTCCTAATGTTTGGTACACTGCAGGTACCTGTCTGCCACTATGTCCATTTCAGCATTTCCATTTCAATTACCCACTTGGGTTTTGTCCCATTAGAGATAATTACAGTTATTTGGATTAGAATAATGCCTGGAGATTTCAATCAAAGTTAGAAAGCTCTTGCCAGGTAGCATAAAACCCTCTGACAAAGCATAATTCCAGCCTGGAGAAGTTTACAATTTAAACAGACAAGATGTTCACTGGGAGACCTCCTTGCCTCTGCAGGAGCCCAAAGGTCTGGTGTTGGATACCAGAGTGTAAGTGGTTTGCCCAAATGGAACTGGGAATTGAAAATGCTTTGCCCGAATTCCTGCAGTAGCTGTAATGGGGAAGAATTATTTGCACTTTTCTAAAATAAATTTCTGATTTGTAGCCATTATTTCTCCTGTGTTTCAGAGCTGGCTCTGTCCCAGCTTGCTGCTGCACTCCATCTCAGAGCTCACTCATCTTCCTTTTGTGCTCCTTTTATAACAAATCTCACCCCAGACCTCCAACTTTCCCTGCTATCCTAATACTCCTGATATATTTTAACCTTCCCAAGTATTATTAACCTGGCTTAAAAATCCTCAGTTTCTCCTCTTACAGGGCTGCCAAGGATGGTATTGGGATGGTGCAAAAAATTCTCAGCATGACTCAGGAACCCAGGTGTACACCTAACCCTTCATTTCAGTGGGCAGTACCAAGGCAAAACCACCTGTCCAGAGTGAGATGTTCAGTGCCTTTTGCACAGCTCAGGTTTAGCAGCTCCCTGCACCAAAAAATTTTGAAAGGAATTTGAGGAGTGGAAAAGATATAGCAGGAAATAAATAAATATTTAAAGCAACCATTTCCAATTGGGTAAATCACTCTAAGTGATCATATCCAATAGGAAAAAGAAAAAAATAGAAAGAATAAAAAAAAATTAGATCTTAATGGGTCCTTTTGTGCATGATTAAAGCAGAATTATTTTATTACTGATTACTGACAAGGACACTGAGACCAAAGCAATTTCTACTTATCCCAAGGGCAGGTTTTTCATGTTTGAACTTCATGTTATGGCATACATGTTTCTGGGGTTTGCTTTGATGCCTTTTTTTTTTAAATTTGGTTCAATCTTTTGTCTTTGAACAGAACAAACCAGCTGATTTGCTTGCTTTGTATTTTCAGGATGTCCACAGACACTGCCAGGAGAAATTAATTTGATGACCTTTGTCCTATGAAACCACAGCTGCAAGTCAAGCACTCCAAAACCTGATGTAAATCTGAGAATCCCTGAAAGGACAAAGTTATAAAAATCAGGGTTGTAAATAAAAAAAGAGCCCCCAAACATTGTCTTGTAGGCAATGGAGCCTAAATCATCAGAGCAGTCTTTTTGCAGTAACATGGAGGGGAGGCAAAAAGGGAGCACCTTTCCTACAGAAATAATCATAGGGATTTGGAACTAAAAACCCCACAACATTAAAACAGGACATCCCAGAGGACCAAGTCAAATCTTGCCTGCTGTTCTGTACAGCAAAATCCCATTAGAAAACTGAGAGTTTCACCTCAGGAAAGGTTCTACAGCTTAGGACAGAGAATAACAAAGATGCAGGGACACCCAGACTTATGGGTGAAAAGCTTGTAAGCACATTTACTTTTCCAAGAAGAATGGCAGGTTGTACAGGAGGAGGAAAACATTTCTGTGATGCAGATTTACATTTCTGTCCAGCTAATAAATGGACCAGTGAAACAGCTGACTGCTCCCCTATTGCAGATGTGGAAGTTATTTACTTTCTAATCCTCTCCCTTTTAGCCCTGACTGGACAAGAGTGAAAATCCCTGGCATTAAGTATTAGAAGAGATGGAGAAAGCACAGGAACCAATTTACAGGGTTTCACTTGACTGGTTTTCTTCATTTGACTCCTATTAGCTCTGATAATGTATACTCACCATTAATCAGGTGGGAAGAGCAAGAGAGCCTATTTTTTCACTTGCATAGGAGGATGTGTGTAGACCACAGCAATCTCATTGATAAAAGAAGGTCAAGACACTGAAATGTCCCTTTCAGGGCTTACAAGGCACAGAGGCACTGGCTCTGAGCATGGGGACAGCTGTCAGCAAGCACAGAAGGTTTTGAAGAGATGTGTTGAATAAATATTTGAATGAGTTGTACCTGGAGCTCTGTGGGACAAATCAGTCCCTGATGTAATCCCATTAGAACCAGTGGGACCAAAGGAACTGCAGAGCCCTGATGCTGTTAGATGTGAACTCCTTCCAAGCAGTGCAATTCCCAGCAGAAGACCCAAGTCACAGCAATTAAATAACTGCTCTGGTCACAACAGCAGCTGCTCCTGGAAAAATCAGGTTCTGCCTGTTCCTGATTGCTTCTGGGGAGAAGAAACAGACTCTGGGCTCAACAGCCTTTGAGCCTTCATCTCATGGGACTTACCCTCTAAAAACCAACTTGTTTCCTCTACTGGCCCTATGGAGAGAAGAGACCTTCACCAGGATGGAGCTTGCATGTAATGCCACTCAGCAGTCAAACTTGGCAGCTCCTCATTGCTGGCTCATCACACAGAGGTGTAAATAAATAAATAAATAAAAAATACAAAAGGTGTCGGTGGATTTCCATGAGATTTGGTGCAAATGCATCATCACTAATTTATTTGAAAAGTTTGGTCAGTTAATTGCAGGAGAGTTGGTTTCCATAGCAATACTGTTGACAGCAATGTCACTGAAATTTGAGACTTTGTCACACAAAAATAATGGTGTCCATAAGGAGTCAGAACAGACTTTCAGCAGCCCAGCATCTGGCTGCTGGCAAAGAGAGGAGGACAGAACAGAAGCACAGTTGATATCAAATTAAAACTTTATGGCCTCATTATAATACTGACAAGAACAGACAAGAAGAGTCCTTTTCAAGTTCAAGCACATCAGGTTTCCACATTTCTTCTTATCACTCTTTGTGCAATAATAGCATTTGCTGGATGTAGCAAATTAGGAGCTATATGCTCCTAGGTGCTTTTATGAAAAGAAAGACAGAGCTGGTATCCCAGAGAACTTATCCATGGAGAAGCTAATAAGTATGAGAAGGAAAATCTTGACAGATTAGTTTGGGATCCTTGGTTCTCCCTTTTTTCTCCCATGTGACTCCAGGACAGTTCATGTACACCTGGAAGATGCTGAGATGCAGTGCTGTAAGTGGCTAAGGGTACTGATGAACTGAAAAAATCAGTTCAAATATTGTAATTTTCTCCTGCAAGGTGTGAACATGTGAATGCCTCAGCGACAGAATCACTTTTAATAAAAGAGATTGTCATTCCTGGGCAACCCTAATTTTGTGGCTACTGCATTCTCCATGGCTGTGCATCCATTACCTGATCACCTCCTACACACTCTGTGCCCATGGGACTTTTCAAAGTGCTTGCACTGTGCAGCACTAAACAAGTAACACGAGAAGAAGAGACTCATGGAGGGAATTAACAAACCCCAGTGCTGTGAACCCTTAGCTACTCCCTGCCTGCAGCACCAGGTCAGTGCTTTTAACACTGAAACAAGAGATGAGGCAGTCAGGTTTCTAATTTCTAGAGGTCAGAGCTAACAGATCTCCACTTCCTTTCTTTTTGAGTGAATTAAACTTAGGAGATTCTTCAGTCAGTGTAGGATAACAGATAGGAATCTTTAATTAGCATTATTTTTGTGCTGAAGGAGCCAGCAGGGACAAAAATATACTGGTATTTCCCTGTTACAAGAAGTAGGACCAACAGCTTAGCTTGAGAGATTCGGTCCCATTGTCCCAAAGGGATTTTGGTTAAAGTCAAAGCAAGGATAATTTGCTTCAATATCCATGTGATATTGAAATTTAAATAATTAAATAAAATAAAAGACCATTCTAATACAAGTGTGTGTCAAATTAGACCTATTTATACTAATGTAGCATGAAATTGGATCATCCTGTCAATTTTTATACGTCTTAAGCTTCTCATGTTTTAAAATATTCTTATCTTTTTTTTTTTTTTTTTTCCTTTTTTTCCTTGCTTTTCCCTTGAACTCATTTGTTGAGTGCTGCAAGTTTTATGGTTGCTGTGCTCAGTCCTGAGCCCCTGGGTGTCTGCATGCAGTGGGGTGTTTGCTGCAGCACTGTCCCACTGACTGCAGGGACAAAACTGCTCTGCTACAGGAGTTACCATCACTCTGACATCTCCATCCTGGGGACCACAGCTTTCCAGTGCTTGAAGCAAAGCTGGAGACATGAAATGGAAGGATAAAGAAGAAAAGGAGTGGGGAAGAGACAGTCACAAGAAAAAAAGCTGCTTTCTTCTTTTAGTTCAGTGTATAAATGTTTGCCTGTGGGTTCTAAGGGTTGGTGAAAGTCAGCAAGCTGAACAACCTGAAGCAATGAGCTCTCTGCAGCATCTCAGCTCTCTGACAGGCCCTGGCATTAGCTGAGCTCACTGCTATCTGGAAATCTATTAAAGAAGGTTTAACTCAAGGTAGCAACAGCTGAAAAAGAAATTCTGCTCTTGGCTGAGACAGTAGAATTTCTTCCTCATGTCCAACCTCAATCTCCCCTCTCCCAGTTGGAAACCATTTCCCCTTCTCCTCTCCCTACCCCCCGTGTCCAAAGGTTTCCTCCAGCCCCTCAGACAGAGCCCTGTGACAGTCACTTGAAGTGGCCAACTAACAACGTGTTGGTTGTCCAGGTGCCCACTGAGGGATTCAGCTGTGATGGGATCTGATCAGAACCTGGGATTGGATTCTGGGCAGGAATGCACAGAGCTGGTGCTGCCTGAGGGCACAGGGGCTGCAAACACAGGAAAAGCCCAGGAATAAATTTGTCTCTGGGTTGCACATCAATGCCTGGCAAAGACAAACTTTACCAATCCATTTCCCAGCAGCTCCAAAGGACAGAAGACACCTTGAAAAATTCTGTAGGACTTCCCTGCAAAGACCTTTTGCCAGTCCTTGCTCTGCTTTCTGAGGGACACCTGGAAGAACTCAGGGACATTCCAGGGAATCTTTAAAGGGTGACTGATAGGGAAAGTGTGTGACCTGCAGCACCAAAGCACCCCTTGGGTTCTTAGGATGCTGATGCATATTTACTGACATATTTACCTCCTTTATATCAGGAGGGTTATTGTGAAACTGCAATGAAATGAAGATGGTTTAGAAACACGAGGATACCAGAAGAATCCAGAAAGGATCATCTGCATCAGGAATAGCAGAACAGGCTGCAGTCCTTCTGATGCAAATTGTCTGCCTTTACATTTTTTTCTCCCTCCCTCTGTGCCACAAAAAGGAGAGACAACAATAAATCTGGATGCTTTGCATGAGGCTGTTTCACTGCTTTCCCCAGAGATTCTCCCTTACAGTGTAAATCCAGCATGATGTGCTCAGATTAGTGAACGCACTGAACAGAACAGGCTGTCCTAGTGGCACATTTATTAATACCATAAAGAATGAGGATTTACCTGCACAGTAACTTGGGTGTCTTTCTGTTTAGCAAAAGAAAAAAAAAAAAGAACTCCCCTCCCCAGAACCACATACAACCACCAGTGAAGTTTAGAGGGCTGGCCCACTGCCTTCAAAGATGAATAACATAGCTAAATGTTTTTTAAACATTAGCTAGGAGCTTATAAACTACAGTTAACTGCTCTGTGATTACTGGAATGGAAAGAGCAATCTATTATTTGTTTCAGATGCAAGAGTATAATACAAGAGTTATAAAAACCTGCCTTCTACCTTACAGGCAGAAGGATTTCTGCACTGATGCCAGGCAGCACTGCAGGGTGGAAGCACAGACTTCAGGAAAGGTCTTCCAGCTGAACCCCACCAGTACTTTCAGATCTGTCACAGCTTTCTGAAACACTCTGTGACTTGTCTATGACAGCACAAGAACAGAGAGTGACAGATATGAACTCCTCATTTAAGAACACCATGAGATAATGATAATTCTGAGTGCTAGCAAAGATGCAGCCTGTATGTACTGAAAAAGGTGAAAAACCTTTTCCTGATCTCTCACCTCAACCTCCCCTCATTCCCCTTCCTCCCATTTCCCTGAGTCCTGTCCTTGGTCACAGGAGTGAGGAAATCAGAACCAGCCCCAAATCTTCCCCTGCAATGAGGTCACCCCTCAGCCTCCTTTTCTCCAGGCTGAACAATCCCAGTGACATCTTCTTCCCAAGCAAAGCCCTTTCCCAAGGTGGTCATCCATTGATCCAACCCAGCTCACACAGCTTAATTAATTCCTGGAAAGAGAGAAGTTGCTTTTTAAACCTTTTCAGCTTTGTCTAATTTTAAACCTACTCCAGCTGAAATATTTACTGTCTTCATAAATTATGTCACAGTCAAAAAGTGAAAATCCTCATTTCAGCATCATCAACTCAAGTGGAAAACTGAAAATCCTCTAACAGAAAATTAGGGAACATTTGTTCTGTCTGTCATAGCTCAAGTGCAAAGTATTTTTTTCCTTGGCAGAGCTGTATTAAAGTTTGGTAGCTGGTGACACTCCTGTAGCTCCTCTGCAGTGTCCCTGGAGCCAGGTCTCCTGTGGCTACAAATGAGTGTATTGTATAATCATGCAAAGATAAGACTTTGAATAAGAGGAAGCATTTCTAAGAGAAAAGTTACCAAGGATTCTGGGATCTGACTGCATAATTCAATCTCATTCCATTTTTTGAATGAAAATGGAACACTGCTGAACCATGTACTGGGGTGCCTTGGGAGTGCACTCCATGCATACCAAAGGACACTGCTCTACTTTATTCAGTCTTGGGAGAAAATCAGCTTTGAAGAGAAAAAGACAGGAAAATAGGCTCAGTGAGCATTTAACAAATATTAATTGCTTCATACCACGTTGGAAAGATACACACTTTGTCCTGCATTTGCAAAGTGGGTAGGTACTGGCACTGTTTCAGGCCTTGGAGTGCATCTAGACTTCTTTCAAGGAGCTTGAATTATTTGGTGTTATTTTCTGCAAAATAAGGTGGGTGTTTGTTTTTTTTGTTTTGTTTTGTTTGTTTTTTGAAAGCACCTTTAAAAACCCACTAATTTTTGAAATCTAAAGGTGCCAAAACAACATGTGGCTGTGAACTTTTATTCTGAAGTCTACCATAGTGCCTTATTTTGCTAATTTGCTATTGAAAAAGACTCAGTAGTTCCTCATGCATGTGTGTCTGCAGTTTCACACTCTTGCTGATACCAAATTCTCATCTTTTAATAGAAGAAAAAGATTCTGATTTTTCTCACTGTATCCACACTACATGAAAAGAATTTTAAGTATTTTTGCAAAGTTACTGGTTCTTTACTCTATGTTTAGTCCCTATTTTAATAGTCCTTTTTGTCCTGTCATAGGCTAGAAGATCTTTAGCACAGAGTTTCTACCTGCCCATTCTTCCCTTCCTCCTTCCTGCAAAAACTTCATCCCTGCTCTTGGCATAATTTATCCACATGACTGACTGGCACTTGACTGTGAACACAGACCAGGAAGGAAACTTGATTCCCAACAGATGGGCCAAACCCTTTATTCTTTAAAGTAAGTTATCCTCTCCTCTAGGTGCTTCTTCATTCTAAGGGTGCCTAATTTAATACTTGGTGACTGATTTGCTACAGAGCAGATTACTAGGAGGTAGAGGAGCTTTCAGTGGCAGAGAAATTTATATAAAAATAAAAATACTTTGGTGTACCACTTGGTTTCTCAGATGAATTCAGAACACACCAGTGCCTTCACTTCTCCTGTGTGAAATGGAGCAGTGATGCAGCCCTCTTCTCATGGCTGAAACAAATAATAATGTATTCACCAAGAAGTAAGACCCAGCATTAGGAATACAGTAGATTGGCCTTTAATTCCATAGTCAGGGAGGGTACTGGATGACATACAGCAAATAAAGCATGGGAGACTGTGCAATAAATGGTGAAGATGAAAAGCACTATTGAACAGCTGCCATTCCATAAGTCCTACCCAATTGGTGCACTAAAGGAGGTAGAGGACCTATGGGAAACATTTGGTCTCGTAATTAAAGACTATCATAAAGTCATAGATGGAAGGGATCTGAATAAAGATTGCACTGGGAACCTTAATTTTAGCATTGCCTGACTTGGAAGTGTAAGACTTTGCAAACTTGATAGGTTTGGGGTTTTTCAATGTCATTTTCAGGAGATATGTAATATATACCATACTTGCATTCCTTTATACTAAACTGCTGCTGCATTCACAGCTTCTGAGGGGAGGAATTTTACTGCCAAGGGCATCACTGAACAGTAGAATATCTTTGAGAGTGACATCCCCTAAGCAGACATAGAGAACACTGTCAGAATAACAATAAGATGTAAGAGGGACATGGTCCATTGTATATCTGTTAAAAGTTTCTTTCTACTGAAAGTCCCATTACTTATGAAATTTGAGGAGTAGTGACTAGAAAATGTATGAATGAGAATGACCTTGTTTTGGCAGAGAAGACAAAAAGGCCTGACAGAACCTGAAATGTCTGTTTCTAGCACACATCTCACCTCTGTTTCCATCCACTTCTGCCCTAGCACAGGCCACTGATAAATACATTCCTCTTCTCTCTAGTGAGGGCTCAGACTTTACCTTGAGTCAAAGTGGAAAGGCTTATAGCCAAGGCCAGGATTCCTAGCCAAGGAAGAACTTGCTGAGGATCACTGACTTGCCTCCTCACATGGCTCTGTGAATAACCCAGTTCTTTGGTACTGCAGATCTTGGGCCACAGCATTGCACAGGGTAAGCTGAAGGTTCAGCTCAGCTGCAGGGCTGATCTAAGAGAGGCTTCTGATGTGTAAAACCTGGGAGTGGATTCCTAATGTGGATACTCGTGCCTGTATTATTCCTGAGCCATGCCACTAAAGCATCCTTTGGGATTGGGAGCTTTAACAGCTTTGCTTTTCCATGCCCTTGCCAGCCACCCCTGGTCTGAAGGCAAACCTCAAAGTCAGGCTGAAGATGCTGAATGCAAATAAAGCTACACAATGCCAAAAGTTTAGGGCTTGCCTATAAGTGTGCACTGCAGTCACATCCCACCAGCATCTCCCAGGACATTCATCTGTCCCGGTGGGAAGTCAACACCAGGCAAAATATCCCCATCCCAAAGCTCTAGGGATAGCTCTGGATGGTGTGTGCCTGTCTCCTTTCAGCACTGGGCTCACACAAGTTATACAGACTCAGAAAGGCTAACTTCAGAGCAAGTTTTTTTTTTCCTCCAAGTTTTTTTTCTTTGGGTTGCATTATGCAAGCAGACCAGAATCTTTAATGGGGAATTAGTTCCAGAATGCTACCTTGCTTCATGCTGGCATTTCATAAAAGTGCTTTTGTCTTCAGTCAGATGCATCTTCCATCACAAAAAGTCACTTAGCCAGCTGAAAATATGCCTTTAAGTAATTGTGATTAATCAAAATAATTTTGCTCATAGTGCATAAGCCTTGCAGCTTTCCCTATTAAACTCCAATCTAAATTCTAGGAAGCTGTATGATGTGCAGAATTAGGTGTTCATCACGTTCCTCCCACCCCAGACATTTAGTACCCTATGCTATATATCTGCCAGGTAAAAGTGGCTCAGCATCTTGTCAAGCTGATCATTATGTAAATGACCAAATTTTCAGGTCAGCAAACTGGCAGCCTCTGTTTGTTCTGGTCTCCAGTTGAATGATACTATTTGTTTCTTCAAAATCCTAAGTTTAGGAGCGGAAAGAAATACCCTAAACACTACAAATTCCCAGGTATTTTAAAAACTTCAGCATTTCTGTTCTGTGCACAGCACAGTTTGTGACTTTGTCAGTTTCCTTTCTTTAAAGCCATCTAAAATGGCAAGAAAACTTCCCTGATCTTTCTAGTGAGCAGAGCTTCAGATATAGGGACAGTTTTATAATGTAAATAACAGCCAAGTTAAATTACCACTATAAAAGCTTTCTACTCAAGAACAAGGATTTCTCCTTTTCTTAGGGTGTATTCACATTCTAGCATTGCAAAAGAAGAAATTCTTCTTCTTCTTGCTCTTGAATATATAAAAGGACCTGGCCCAGTAACTGAATCAAGATGAAAGCCATCAGTATTTTCTCTTCCCTGGGATGTATCAACCATCATTAGGAATGCAGACAGTAAAAAGGCAATTTGGGACTCTGAGAGCAGGTTGCAAAAATAATTTACAGTTGTGTTAACTGTTGGCATTACACTAAATCACATCAACACCCTTCATTTGCTCAGGCTGCATTCAGTATGGTATTAAATAAGGCTTTCCACTGGTATTTTTACTGTTGTTTGCAACTCAAATACTGCCTTCTAGATGCCTACTAATCCTCTACAGACATCTCTGCACAGGTACCAATTAGTTACTTGCATTGTAACTATAGGCACTACAAAGCCAACACAGTGTGGAATGAAATAATGACTTATTAAGACATTTGTCAGGGGAAGCTGCTTCTCCTTTCATTTAATTACATGCTGGAGCAGCTCTATCAATGCTCATATAGTAAATATGCTGCCAATTTTAATTACTGAAAATCTAGGACAAACACTCTGAACACTTATGTGGTTTACATCTATTCCTTTCTGAAACATTTTTCAGGGCCATCTCAAAGTGCCTTAAAAGCTGTGAGTTAATCAGGAGAGGCCAGTGGAGCTGCCATTTACAGTATTATTGCCCCTTTCTATGAGCAGCCTGTACAACCTGTCCAGCACCTCAGCCTGAAGCAGTGGAAGAACCAGAAAAAACTCTCAGATTTTCATGTGCTGTGTGGTGTGTGCCAAGCAAAGCTTCCCTTCAGCTGTCATCTGACACAGGAGGAATGGTTGGGATATAACTTTATTATGAGCACATTGTGGTTCAGCTCCATTGAGTCAAAAAGCCTTTTTTTCTGGTTTCCCCAGTTTCTCCTTCCATGTGCCCAGACTGCTGCCACCAAATAATTTTTTTCCCTACTGCTGCACTGTTGTGCCAATGCCCTCCTATCCCTTGAAAAGCAAAAGTCCTGTCTGAGCCCTTGTCCTGTCCTTGAGACAAATCTGATCTTCATACTGTGACATATACATGATAACTTCCTTTCCTCTATATTTTTTTTAATTTTTTTTTTTTAAGGTAGCCCTGTAACTCTGGGTTCCAGTAAAGAAACAGCCAATTACCTCAAGCATGAGCCACTTCACCAAAATTTCTCTTTTCAGACTTCAAAGCGGTTTGGATCAATAAAATACTCTCTCTTCTGAGAATGTTAAAAAGAATTTCTTGCTTAGCAAATTTTAATATTCTTCTTCCTTATGCCTTTGAAACGCTTACAATCTTAATAAAAAAATTAAAAATAAAAAAAAACATCTTAGGAAAAAAAAGGAAGTGTTTTAACTGAGCCTCCAAAGCATCTCTGATCCTCTGAATCCCTAATCCTCTGCACTGCCCTCAGATGGTGGCTTGGGTCCCCAGCTGCCCCTCAGCTCTGAGACCCCACTTCTTTCCTCCAGCTCCCAGAATATTCCCAGCCTCACTCCTGCACTCTTGTCAGATGCTGTTGTCATTCACAGCCAGGCTTCTGCAGCTTGGTAACAGTGCTGAGAACTCAGTTCCTCTGAAATGCAAATCCGCAAAGAGGCTGAGATGGCTTGGGGCATTCTGACAAACCCTTCCCCCAGCACCATATTTCCCACCTGATGGCAGAGGAAAACTTCAGGGTGGGGATGGCTGGAAGGGAACACTCAAGAGTGGGATCGTGGGGTCCCAACTCTGCTCTCTCTCAAGGAGATCAGAACAAAATGAAAGTCTTTGTTCCCTGGGGGATGGGAGGAGAAACATTTTTAGGAAATATTTTTTCACCCAGAGGGTTGTCAGGCATTGGAATGGCCCAGGAGAGTGGTGGAGTCCCCATCCCTGGAGGCCTTGAAAAGGCATTTGGAGCTGGTCCTTAAGGACATGGGTTAGGAGTTGGCTGTGGTGTTGGTGCAAGGTTGGGCTGGATGAGCTTGGAGGTCTCTTCCAACCTAAACATTCTGTGATTCTCTGAGTCTTTCAGGTTCTTAATGTTGAATCACATCCAGGAGAGGGCTGTGAAAAACATTTCTGTGATTCTGTGATTTAGAAGGCTTCATCCATCATCATTCCACTCCTTGACTATCATGTTTAATATAGTAGAGAACTATTACTTCTACATTTTTATTCATTAAATAATTATCTTACAGTTCATGCCAAGCTGCACATAAAGGAAACTGAAATGCCATCAAAATCATGGTGTTTATTTTTCATTTTGTTCTGAGAGAAGTTGCTCTAGGCCTGACTTCATGCAGGTCTTTCCATACCACCAAGAAAGGTCTCTAAATGGAGGAAGAACACAGCATATTTTATTAATGTATTCAAAAGATTGTTTCTAATCACAAGATCCTTTATCTTGCAAAAACAATTGTCCAGAGTTTATTCACTGGCTGGAAGAAGAGACATTCTATTAAGTCTTCTTGAATTTATCCCCTTCAGTAAATGAAATAAACTTTTTGAATAATGCCTTCTTTTCTGTGGCATAGGAAGAGGATACAAGCACTTAAGACTGAGTTAGCAAAGTTTATAAAGTGGATTTCTGGAAATTGACAATTTACTTGTAACAGCCTAGTGGTTTAATATGCATTAGCACTGTAATAGAAAATGTACTACATTTTATATCAGTATGTAATATATATGCCTGCATTACAGCAATAAATTCAGTCTTTATGTAAGTTTTCATAACTTCATGATTAAAAAGAAATGATTTTGATACATTTTTAAACCTAAGGGTTTTTTAATAATTATCTCTTATTCAGTCTGTCCTCAAGTGCTACTTTTTTTGGCACTAAAATCTCCATAGCTCTAGGAATAATTCATGCAAAGAATGACATAGTTTGATGTCACAGGCTGATTTATTAGGTCTAAGAGATGCAAAAGTTTCCTTTTACTTTCCTTGTAAAGCCAATACAAACATAGGTTTCTTTTTTTGTGTCAGTTCCATTTTCCCTTTATCAATCAGCTACATACAAGGTGGAAGTAACATACGTGGGGATTTGGAATTCTCCTGGCTATGAAGATCTGATGGAAAAAAATCATAGAATCATGGGATTATGGAATGGTTTGGGTTGGAAGGGATCTCGAAGCCCCCCCAGTGCCAACCCCTGCATGGGCAGGGACACCTCCCACCAGCCCAGGTTGCTCCAAGCCCCATCCAACCTGACCTGAGACACTGCCAGGGATGGGGCAGCCACAGCTTCCCTGGGAAACCTGGCACAGGGGCTCAGCACAGAATCTTTAGCTTGGAAGAGACCTCCAAGCTCATCCAGCCCAACCTTGCACCAACACCACAGCCAACTCCTAACCCATGTCCTTAAGGACCAGCTCCAAATGCCTTTTCAAGGCCTCCAGGGATGGGGACTCCACCACCCTCACCCCAAAGAATTTCTTCCTCATCTCCAACCTCCATCTCCCCTCTCCCACTTGGAAACCATTTCCCTTGTCCTCTCCCTACCCCCCCGTGTCCAAAGCCCTCCCCCAGCTTTCTTGGAGCCCCTTCAGATATTGGAAGGTTGCTCTGAGCTCCCCTGGGAGCCTCCTCTTCTCCAGGCTCAACAACCCCAATCCCTCAGCCTGGCTTCATAAGAAATAATACCCAGGTCCAGAAACAAACATGAAAAGGTTTTCCAACAGTAGACATTCAAAATTAAACCTGCCCAGCAGAGGCAGAAGGTTGGGCACAAGAGAAAATTAAATCTGTTGGTGTGTCCCACTGCCTGTCAATCTCAAACTATGATTATTCATTTTCTAAGCTAAGTGCAGAGATTTCCTCACTGAATTCAAGAGAAAGACCTAATCCTGAACATTGTTTTAAACTTAAAGAACAGTATCAGGGAACACCGTGTTTAAATTAGGAGTATATTTGTGTTTACTGGAGCTATGGCTTGTGCAAGACGCCCTGGATGAGAGTCCTAAAACTTTTTCATTCCATTTGATCTCAAGCTTGGCAGTGCTAGAGAGGGGACAGGCAATTTCATTTAGCTGTGTGTCCTATAACACTCTGAATCCAGTCAGCAGGATATAGAAAACCTGCCTGTGCCCTTATGTAATGATTTGGCAGTCGTGCTAAACAACTGAACCTTTTAGGGAAGAGTGTTGGTTGAATGTCAATGCATACATCTGATTGCCTTTCCTCTGTGCAAAGAAATGGTAATTAGGATTTCTGCTAAGTTTTCTGACAGAGGTGAAGCTGAATTAAAGCCTAATTGTAAATATTTTAATGTCGTAAAACAGCCTTGGAGCAATCAATTTGAGCAGCACTGTAAATATGCCCTTCCTTATGTAAAGGTTGACTGTTTAATAACAATATGCAACTATCTTTGCAAGAGTACTTGGTTTTGTCTCTTTTTGCTTTTCAGGCACAATGTTTCTCCCAGTGGGGAAAGTGTGCAGACAACCCTCCTGTCACTGTCATTGGTTGTTTGTATGTATAGGACTTATTTATGTTCTCCATCTGAATAAAAAACTTACAGCCCTGGAAGCTTTTTTCATTAAAAACTTCTATTAAAACTTAGTGTCAGTAGAGTGTTCATTATTTACAAGTCAATGTCTAGTGGCAGAACTGGAAATCTGGACACTTTTCAGCCCATCTGAATTGTCACAACTCCACTGACTGCAGTTAAGGCTCTGTCCCATAAATCTCATTTTTAGCTCACCCATGCATTTGCTCTTCTTCTAGACAGAGCTGATCATTTAGCTGCAACCACAAGTAAATGAATTTATTTTGGACTCAGATTTTCTGCCTAAAAAGTAACTCTGAGCAGACCTTGCTGTCACAGTTTAAGCTGGGCCTGCAATTAAATGAAGGACAGATGCTCTCTATTAACCCCTCTGCTTTCCCAGAAAGAAAAAGGAGAAAGGATAAAGACAAACTTAAGGGTTGGGAACTAAGCTACACAGCTCTAATGAAACAACAGTGATTTAAAAGAAAGCAATGAAATACACACAAATATCACTCCTAGGAGCACACACTGACTGAGTTTCAGAAAGTGAAATGATGACACTTAACTGAAAAGTAAAATAATCCAAAAGAAAATTGGTTCTATCCTGGCTCATAGCAGGACACTAGCTTATCCACTTGTTGCTTTTTCAGTTCAGGAATTACACTGAAGTTAGACTGAGACAGAGCCAGTAAAAATGGAATCAGAATTGGGGTGAGTTTTAACACAGAGATGTAGCTGAAGTCACTACTAAACCAGAAAAGTGCAAGATGTAATCTTCACTGACAAGCAAGGCAGACAGACCCCAAGAAGCTGAGATTCCTGTTCACCTGCACAACCACTACAGGGTTACAGCCCAAGCTCTGCAGCTGGAATCAAGAACACTCTGAAAATTTTACTGCTATTAATTTATTCAGCATCATGGTTTTGCATGCAATTGTTTTCCTGTTCCAGTTAAAAAAGAACAATATTATGCATTCTGCATCTTTTCTCTCCTACTTTAACAAGGTAAATTCATCCTTCATCATCAACTTGTGGTATCTTGGAGATTAAAAAATTAAATTCCTATTTTAGCCATTATCAACACAATCCCTTGAACTCATCGTTCTGAATTTATCCATCACTGACACCAATTTATTCTTCCTTCTATTCTGAAGCTTGTGGGATTGGCTGAAATCACACACAACAACTCATGGACCAATTTGTTTAGAGTTCAGGGATGATTTGTGATCCAATTTTTACGTGTGGGTCAAAGTAAAACAAGCATAAAGCATATGTGTGTGCTCTCAGAAGAAGCAAATTCAAAAAGAAGCCAATTCAGTTTGCAAAAGTTTTTGAGCAAGAAGGAATCAAGAGAGGAGAAATGGAAATGATGGTCCAAAGTGGAGGTAATACAAAAATGTTCCTGTTAATCTCAGTCAGATTTCCCAAAGTGTCCATCACTAAAGACAGCTAAAACCACAAAACAATATAATCAGAAAATCATTGAGGCTGGAAAATCCCTCTGGGATGATCACCATCCCGTGGCACTCAGTGCCACCTCAGCCTTTCCTTGCACCCCTCCAGGGATGGGGACTCCAGCACTGCCCTGGGCACTGCATCCCACCTCACTACCCCCCTGGGCACACTGCTGGATGATACGAGCTGAAAAACTGACAAAATACACCAAACAAGGAGGATAAAGGAGTGTATTGGCCAGAGGATTTGAGGAGGTGTGGTTAGGAACAAAAGGATGCAGACAGCTCTTCCATGTCCAGCAGTTGCTGTGGTAACAACCCTTTGTCCATCAGCTCCTGAAGCCCCTGCAGCACAGGAGTCCCCAATTCCATGGATTGCAGCCCAAGATGCCAAACCAAATTTCCCCCAAGAAGTATTTTTCAGGCTGCAGCACAATATGAGGAAGGTAATGGACTAAATGACTGGAGAATCGTTCACTGTTCTGATCTTTAGGAAATAGCTGGCCTCCTTCTTCCTTCAGGGTGAATTTCAGTTCCAAAAATACAAGTTAAAAGTGTGGGAGTGTTGCATGGTGGCAAATGAAACAAGTGATTTAGGCAAGAGAAGAAGCCCTCAGTCTGCCCTGTCTGGAGACACACAGGTTTGCTGAAGTAATAAAGAAATAATAATGAAACAATTAGCCATAACCAATCCATCTTGCTCTCCTTTCTGGGGATAAACAGGGTGAAAGCACTGCAACCACAGCAAAAAAAAAAAAAAGCCAAGTTTAATCTTATCTGAAAAAGACCCCACCTGGCAACATTATGCTTTCTTTTCCTAGGTGCTAGATTTATATCAGGGGACTTAATTATTGTCTGTATGAGCTTGTGAGACTCAGAAGAAATGCCCTCCAAGATGTGTCTGACCTGCAATTGTTGGCTTGTGTTTCTGCTGAAGGAGAGGGGAGAGAGAAGTGTGCTTTTTAAATATATTTTCTTTTAACCAGAAGATGTAATAGCTTATGACAAGGTCTATTATCCCCTGAAAGGAAAAGGGAAAAGGGAATGTATTCATGCTGTAACAAAAGCTAAATCACTTCAGCTGTCAGCCTCCATCAAGGCACACCAAGCAGGGACAGTGATTGCTAAGCCAATTTGTTCATCAGCTTTTGAAAGGTGCTAGCAAATATAAATAAGGAAATGGGGATGAATGTGACCTTATGGACATTATTATAGACATAATCCATACCTTCTGCTAATTCTCATGTCATTTAGAAGAGCAGTGGTAGGAGCAGAATGCAGCTCTGCTCCGGGGTGCTGAGAAATTTCAAGTGTTATTTCTGTTTATGCTGATCCAATATGCAAAGAGAGTCCCTTCATCCCTAGAGCTTTCTCTGTCACTGGATAACATAGGTCACTTTCCTGCATCCATGTGCAAGTTAGATTTGTGCATTATTCATCACCTGTAAATTAGGGAACCCAAATTAATCCAGTTTCAAATGCTGGTCATCTTGCTGTATCCTAAAAGTTCTCCAAGTAATTCAAAGCCTGCTTCCAAATAACACTGGGACAGGATGCCTGCTTCTGGAGGGAGGTGGGAGCCACCTGGTAGGCAGGGGCACTTGGGCTGATGATTTGGTAGCAGGTTCCTAGCAAGCTCCTCCAGTTGTGAAATGGAGCCACCAGAATAAATTCAGTGCCTTGCAGGGGGGGTGTTTGCCAGCCTGGCAACTCCCAGTGCTCCAGGGCACAACAGCTGCTCTGTTCCAGAAGCAGGGAGGGGAATCTGGGGCTATGAAACTCACTGTTTAAAAGCCTAGGTTTTGAAGTTCTCCCTAGAAGAAGTAGCCTGGCTTGTCACCTCTCTGCCCAAGGCATCTGCTGGATATAGTACCTACCAATTCACCTTTTTCATCAAGGTGTGCCAAACTGTTCCTTTAAACTGACAAGATAATTTGGTTCTGAATTCCTGTCTTAGAAGTGTAGAGAAATATGAAGAAACACAGAAGAAAATATGGCAAGTATGTTTTCCTGAATCTGGAAAAAGGGGGTGGATGGGTGTGAGGGTTTGGCCAAGATAAAGAGCAGAAAGCTTTAGGTGAGTTCAGTGACACCTTAATTTCCATAGTTCTGTGGGTAACAACTCCACCTGGTTTTAGCCCAGGATAGCAAATAACCATGAAATGAAAATCAGAAAGTCCAAGCTCTCTGCAAAGAGCTGCCTAAAATATTTGCCTTTTAGTGTCATCTTTATGATAGGGATGGCAACAAGTATGAAAATAAACCCATGTTTGAGAATCCTACATGGGAACTGGTAACTCTATGTGTTAGTCACATTTGAGCACAGCCCTTTAATTCCCTTTTGAGTTCTGTGTTTGTTTTCAGTTTCACTAAAAGGGTTTTTTTTTTTACCTTCAAATTATTTGAAAGTTAAAATTAACAAGCACTAATAGCTGGATAAAGAATCCATGTTCTGGATTCAGGACACATCTTTCAGTAATGCCAATTAACACACTAAGTTCACAAAAAACACTGTCAATGCAGTCATTGACTTAACCAGAGCTAAAAGGCCCCTGAGGAGGAAACCTGGAGAGATTTTCAGGCAAGGGTTCTTTTGTCTCTTTTCTATATAGATTTCTAGGGAAAAGAAAGAAGAAGAAACAGCTCAAGCTGAGTCACCTAGAGGATAAGAGTGTATAAATAATTTTGAGCAAATTAAAAATTATATCTCACCTATAACTGTGTTCCTTCATTTTGATATGGAAAAAAGAATTTTGAGTCCTAATAAAAATCAAAACCCTGTTAAAGTTTACACAAAACAGTTTTTAGCATCACAAATAACTTTCCCCCCCTTTCTAAAGCGCTTCAAGATCTAAACTGTCCTTTCTTTTACTGTTAGCTTTGTATTCCCAGTTTCAGAGACTCACCTCCTGAGTTTTGAAGGAATGTTTTCAGCTCTTTTTCCATCTCTGTAGCACTGCAGAGCCACCATGACTGACAGCCAGATGACTCCCAGTAGCATGAATCCAGGCTGCTATTTGTATAATCAGTAGAGAGGACAAAAAAACTTGGCTTATGGCATTTTCTATCAATTCAGACCAGCTTGTAGCTAAGTTTTGCTGCATGGGGTATTTAACATAAAAAGGATCCTAACCTAAGCTTCCTTTCCTGAAGAGTGGAGGTTGACCAGTCACCTGCTTTATCAAGAGCCCTATTTGAGGCTGATGAGCATCTCTAAGGTGAGCTCTAACACCTGGAAGAGCCTTCAGGTGCACAACTCTGCATCTTCCTTAACCAAACACTGATTACCAGCATGGCCTGGCATGTCAGGCATATAATTAAGCCTCCTAATTAGAAGCCACTACAATCTATAAGGAGGGTCAGAAATGCTCAGTGAGTGTCCCCCCAGAGACATGAGGGGTGTAAGACCCCTCATTACAGCTGGGCCATGTCCTGGGGTTTGGTGTTCTCAATCTTAACTGTGATCCACTTCAGCTTTTCACTTCAAGGGGTTTTGTGTTTCTAGTTTTGCCATTTATATATATATCCATATATATATATATATATATATATATATATATATATATTCATCCCAGGTGGTGATCTCATCTGATCACTGTGGATTCTTGTGGCACCTCCACGACTTGTGAGCACTGCTTCCCACCAGCAAGGGGCACACCAACATCCCCCTGAGCTGACTTTCAAGACCCCAGATAACACTGGGGGTTATTTTTTTTGCCTTCACTGCCTCTCTATACTTCAGTAAGTCTCCAAAGGCTCTGTCAGGTATTTCTCCCAGTGAGGGAAGACTTGCTTTCAGTTTTCTGTTCAATAAAATGCCAGCAAGTCACCAATGATGATTTAATCTATAGAATCAGCATCCTTTAATTACCTTCACATTTTGCAAACTGTAATCCTAGAAATTATTTTGTTGTTCTTGCCTTCCACCCAGCCTGTTTTCTCCCTTCATTTTTATGCATTTCCATTCTTAGGATTGCTTTCCTCCTAGGAATCTGGTATTTGAAACTTACTGCACATGAGTTAAATTTAGCCCACATATGCCTTCAGTTCTGATGAAGTGTCCAGAGAATGCCTAAAAAAGCCCTTTACTCAGTTACTCCAAGTTAACTGGCAAGATTTAACCAGAAATAAAAAATTCCAGTGAAGATCAGTCCCAGAGTTTATAAAAGTCTTGGACAAAACCCCACGTGGGCAGCTCCTGGGTGCAGGATTTGTGAGAGCCATTCTCAGCCCAGGCTCTGCCTGCAGGTTTTATTTCCACACATCCCCAAGGTGCTGAGAACTTGTTTCCTGGTTGCTGGGACAGCACAGCATCCCACAGGCAGCATTTGACACCTGAGATGCTGAGGATCAAGTGTTCCTCCCTGTCTCTTAAGAACTGGTTAGACTCACTGCAGAGAGGCATCTTCACCTTCCCCCAGAGCCTGAGCCAGCAGCTGAGAGGGGAGCAGACAGCACAGGGCTGCCAAAGTCTGAGTTACCAAATGCTGTGAGGAAAGTCAGGAGAAGGAGGATAATTCTGAAATACTGAGGCACCTCTATGAAACGGGTCTGCTGAGAACCTCTGGGCACTGCAGGTATAATAATTACATGGTGATAATGGAGAAGAAGCCAGATGTAAAGGGAAAATAATGGTGTCATAACACCAGGTCCAAGAAGCTGAGAAGCTCCATTGCTATCAGATAGCAGAAAAATATTTGTATTGAGAGCTGGTAGAATGCTTGGCTTACACAATGCCCTTTGTTCACAACTTTCCTCTGCATCCCAATTGGCAAGGAGATCTTGTGGATATAATAAGCAGAAAGACAGACATGAAATTCCTCACTCTAGACAAACAAACAACATATATATATATATATATGACTATATAGATGGTTGGACAGAAAGAAAGGAAAAATTATTACAGAAATGTTTGGACATCTTAACTCAATAAACAGTTCAATATGATTTATTTAGTCAGAGTAGACTAAAATTCACTAGTATAACAGAACCATTTGTCTTAGCAAGTATCTTGTTATTGGTGATCAATAATATACCTGAGATGACTGATGCCTTTGTTTTCCTGCAGTGCCTCAGCCACTCTAAATTATTTATTTGACACACTGCCTCTTGGCAAATCCAAAGGAAAAGTGAGAAGAAATTTGCATTCCTCTGCTATATACCTCCAACTGATGTTCCTCAAGATTTTGGTGAATGGCAGATAGTTGTAGTTTGAGGGACAGTTTTGTTGACCAGACATGTTTTTGTCTCCTGGCATGAATAGCAATGTAGGGAAAGAACAAAAAAAAAACCCCAGGAGGAGTTGCTTTTTTTTCTTTTTTTCTCTCTTTCTTTTTTTTTTTTTTTTTTTTTTCTTGCTTCATGCAGCAGAGAAGAATTTGATGGCATTTGTAGAAATAGGCAGTGTGTAAAGGGTTTGGGTGTAGGGGTTTTAGTGTGGTGCTGCAGCACAGCAGTGGGTGTGCTGTGATTGGAAGTGGCAGCAAATTGAGGGTGATTGACACTGTTATAACAAACAGCAAAATTGGATGATATGATCATCTAAATCAAAACTGATGTGGTATGATTTTCTAGCAACACTTAATCAATCATTAAAAAAAATTGTTATAATCAATATGGAGGATTAATCAAAGACTTATTCTAGTTTTTAAACTACCTGTGCATGCACACACACAGACACAGATAAAGAAGTTAACCTGTGTTAAGTTGTTAAATTTTGCAACAGATTGATCTTCCAACTCCACCAAAAGAAGCTGCAATGAAATACACCACTGGCTGACCCAGGGGACCAAACCAGAGTAAATTAATAGGATTTGATCTTTTAGCTCTGTGTATGAAAAATTAGCCAACCACTTCCTCTTTCCTATTGGGCAGCCCAGCTTGGTGCAATCCCAGAGAGCTCTGAAAGGCCTCCCTTCTATGACAAATATTTATATGGTCAAAATATCAAATATCAACATGGTCTGAAGAATGCTGGCTGGTGCTGAGGTTGGAGCCTGGCTCAGTGAGTGGTGGGTGTGCATCAGCACAAGGGCTCAGTACAGATTCCTGTGTGGGATGAGAGAGAAGCTCCAGCCTTTTCTGAAGCCAAGATGACAATACACTTCAAAAAGATCAGCCATGATAAGGCCAAGGAAACATGTCCAATTGGGGTGACTCTTCTGTGGCTTTCCTTCTCTCTGCCTCAGCATCATAGCAATGCTGAAGCCCTGCTGTCTGCCTATCCTGAGATGAGTGCTCTGCTCTGTGCCCATGCTGATTCTCACAGATGCATTGCAAAGCACAAAATCTCCTCTATACACAGAGCAGCTCCAGAAAGCATTTCAGCTCACACTGACAGGCTGTCAGCATCTCACTCACACAGAGAATGTTTCCTCATACCCCTTTCAGTGCAGAGCTGCACATCTAACAAGCTCATAACCCCTCCAAAAAGTGGCAGTTCTGGAAGAGAGAGGAGAGCTTCTATTACATGACAAACACCACTGGGATAACCTGGTAAAAGCATTTTGAGAAATTTTGTTTCTGGGACATATGATCATTAGACATGGTGACAAATCTTTGTATGAACATGAGTGTTAGCAATTTCATAGAATCCCAGACTTTGGGTTGGAAGGGATCTCAAAGCTCACCCAATTCCAACCCCTTTCCATGGGCAGGGACACCTCCCACCAGCCCAGGTTGCTCCAAGCCCCATCCAACCTGACCTGAGACACTGCCAGGGATGGGGCAGCCACAGCTTCCCTGGGAAACCTGGCACAGGGGCTCAGCACAGAATCTTTAGCTTGGAAGAGACCTCCAAGCTCATCCAGCCCAACCTTGCACCAACACCACAGCCAACTCCTAACCCATGTCCTTAAGGACCAGCTCCAAATGCCTTTTCAAGGCCTCCAGGGATGGGGACTCCACCACCCTCACCCCAAAGAATTTCTTCCTCATCTCCAACCTCCATCTCCCCTCTCCCACTTGGAAACCATTTCCCTTGTCCTCTCCCTACCCCCCGTGTCCAAAGCCCTCCCCCAGCTTTCTTGGAGCCCCTTCAGATATTGGAAGGTTGCTCTAAGGTTATTTTGCTAGCACTGAAACCCAAGGCAGGCATTTTCCTAACAAAAAGCTGACCTCCATGTCAGCAGCTGGTTAATGGAACAGGACAGAGTTGAAGAAACCACAGGACTCCCTATAGAAAATGCAGACAGGAACCACATCAATCACCCATCCAAGCCCACATGAAAATTCCTGTTCCTGGTGTCATATGCTCTGTGCCTGGTGGCTTTTTAAAAAAATTAATTGGGGATGTACCAGTGCTAGCCCAGCACACTGGTACTAAGCCTGCAAAATGTAGTCCTGGCACCACAGTGCTGCATGGCAACCTCCAGCACCCTCAGCTGTGGCAAGGCTCTGCAGCATCCCTAGGGATCAGGGATGGAGGGTGGCAAAAAATAAAATAAAATAAAATAAAATAATAAATAAATAAAAAAAAAATATTAAAAAAAATTACTTTTTTTTTAAATTCAGAACTGGAGACAATGACACTGACTTCCCACGGCAACATCTTCAGTATTGGAAAGCCAAGTTGGTGGCTGTGCTCATGCCTGCCTCCTGACCAGTTCTGTGAGACAGATCTTTAGTGCTGAGACTTGCAGTGCAGCAAGGTGAGTCTCTGAGTGCTGGAAAGGATGTCTGTGTCTTGTTGTGAAGGCTACACAGCAGGTAAAAGCACTTGGGAACTTTTGTTTATTGTTCCCACTCAGAGAAAATGAATGCACTTTGAAGAAGCAGTGCAGAATGGACAATCACTAAGGCTGCTGCAAACAATTAGTTTTCATTTGCATAACATCATTTCTTAATGGGGAGCTCTAAAACTTTTCACAAGACCTTTAAAATACAATCCATTTGCCTTGGCTATTTCCTAATAATTTAAAGAGAGTGCAGAACCTAACATGCAATCAAGCTAATACAGGTCGATATCCATTTTCTCTCAGTTAAATAGGAATTTTAACACAGTGACAGAATTATAAACAGCTCCTGTACATCCAGCTGTCTGCTTGCTGCAGATGCTCACAGGCTGAGGGCAGGAGGCTCAGCCACCTCCAGTCATCCTGAAGGAAGCTCACCAGGATAGCTCATTAAGTAAAACAAAGAACGTCACCAGCCACTAAGACAAAACTAGACTGAGAATCGTTCAACCTCAGACAAACACATTGTTTAAATTTACATTTCATTTGCATACAGGAGACTTCAACACTTTACAGATTTGGTGTCTGGTCCTGGCTGGGAAAGCAGATGTGAGAAGATGCTGTGCTCTGGTCAGAAGAGTTAAAGCTGGAATATGTGAGATCAAAAACCCAAGCCCTACATGGGATAATCCCAAAGAGCACCACAAAAAGAAAAATACTCGTTTACAAAAGGACTTTCTGCTCTGTTTTTAGCATCACACTGTAATAGGAGGTGATGGCTGGAATCTGCACTGAGCTGAAATTGCCAAAAAGACTTAGGAAACCCTGAAAGAAGGAATTGTCAGAAGCTTGTCTAAAGATCACAACTAACAGTCTGTGTGTAGAACTGTGAGATGTGCAGAACTTAATTTTACATGTCATCTAAAAAATGCCACAGTCCCCCCAGATGACATAACAAATTATTCATGCATGAACTTAATTACCCAGGTGACATTTAGCACAAACTTCTCTCTCCATTGGCTGGTTATGATAGTCTGAACTTTCAACGTGGCACTGATGCAGTCATTAAAAGAAATTAGGGACAGATAAAATTAATGATTGCTTCATAGTTTTGCAACTAAAATAGCTTTTGCCCTGGTAACTCTTTGCAAAGCTGTCTGACTGAGGTTTTGCTGATGCAACGTGCCACAGAGGTACCATTTCCTACCTGAAAATGACTGACTTAATCTTGCTGGATCATGGTTTACATGTAGGACACACCTAAAATGATTAAAGTCAATTTGTTGCAAGGCCTCAATGTCTCATTTGCTTGTGTTAGGCACAAGGATTAATGCTGGTGAGTGAAAATGAGGAAAAGATGCATAGCAGAACAAAATAATTCAGGTGAATGATGGACTACGTATGGAGCTCATACAAATAGTTGCACAGACAACAAGGTGTCCTGAAAAATTGAACTGGGCAAGTATTGCTATTGGGTAAGGATGTAGTTTATTTTCATACTCTTATCTGACTCTCCTCTTCCTATTTTACTGAAAATCAATACAGGACTATCACCACAATATGATAGCTCTCACCCAATGTTCCTTCAAAGTGCTCCATGAGGATGTTTTCCTCTATGTCTTTGTTAGAGATTTTATTTTTGTTTCTTTTTTATTTTTGTGTCTTGTTGCCAGACTTATTTTTCCAAGGTTTCAGATAAGAACGAGTAAAGGTGAAAGGGAAAGAGCTGTAGTCATGAGACAGCATTTTCCCAAAGCTAATGAGCTCAGAACTGAAAAAAATATTTAAAAAAATGTAAAACCCCTTATTTTACAGATGAAAATTTCAACAGCACAGGTGACTCTGCCCTCACTCCAATCTCAAATCCAGAGTGCAGGAACTGTCCCTGGTTTTAGCAAGGTTACCAATATAGCCTCAGAAGTATTTGATAGGGAACATTGGGAGATGTGTGAACTTCATCAGAGTTTACTTTGGCATGAAAGGTTATCTCAAGGAATAAAATTATTCCGTGATAAGGGTGGTAAAAAAGGTGGTTGTGCATTACCCTAATCTTCTCCCTCAGTTCAAGCAGTTCTTTATTGGTATCTGTGTTGCAAGCTCTACCATGAGTTATTCTGCTCCAAAAGGGCAGAGAGGGTATAGACTATGATCCTCACATTCTGCTTTAAGCTCAGCAGCTTAAATGTACTGGATCTGCAGTAATATTCCATAGTGAAAGGATTAGTATTCCTCAGAATACCATGTTGAATCCAATGTAAGAAGTGGACTTTTTTATTTCCCTAAATCCCTGATTCTTTTTGAATGCTACACAACTGGAACAATATTCAGTGCCTGTGACCTTCCTTTGTTCTCTGGGTTTAAAAAAAACCCAACATATTACCTCTTTTCAAAGTGAGTTCTGAATTTTCACTAGTTTTATTTATTTCCATGGATCTATAACAAAAAAAAATTAACTAGAAGAAATTGATTGGCCTCCTTTGCACAACTCATTGCATCAGAACTTTCTCTTAGTCTTTGCCTCTACATTACAGATTTGTTTGGCATTTCATGCCTGAAATGTGCACTTTGCATGAAATACCTATTTGCAGTTTGTATTATTTTGCTGTGGTCCTTTGTGCTGCTTCAGTGCTCAGAGGGCCTCTGGCCTCATTACACAGGTAGCAAAATTCCCAGTTTCTGTATTTGTAAGAATTTTATTAAACTTGCAGATAGGATTAACCTGGTGGAGTCCGGACTGGGGATCAAGATATGCTGAATCCAGTGATATATGTCTGGAAATTGGCTGGGCAGAACTGTAGCTCAGATACTGAGTTGTTTGCACCTGAGCAGCTCCAATGCTTTGGTTGGGTAGCACTGGGTTTTTTTGGGTTATTACTCTGTGACTGAGACTGTGGACCAAACCAATGTCCTCCAATGGCCTCAGACTCTTTATCCATAACCATCATAGCACACTGCCTCTTCTACTTTTAAGGGGAATGTCCACAGCTTCCTCCTGGTCCTGGAATGACATCCAGTGTCTCCCCTGGATGCTGATACTCCCATCCAGGAGCTTAACAAAAGCTCTTGAGAGTCAAATCATCCTTAACCTTTTCAGATGCTTTCCTTCTAAAGCAGGGAACATTCATTCTGCATCTTTCAGATCAATACCAAGGCGAGCAGGGTGATCTGCATACAAATCGACTTGCAAATTTACACCCTGTCTGACTGCCAACAGGATTAAAAATCATTCATGAAACAACAGCTCCCTGTAATCACATCCAGCCAGATTTCAATAATAACTCAGGCATAAAAAACTCTTCTGGTTTTGTATGTATTAAAAAAAAGTTTCCTCTCATTTTCTCCCTCTTCCTTGGATAGTAACTTCCCATTTTCTTGAAAGCTTTCTGCTCTGTGTGTGCTTTATCATCCACTCTCCAAAAAAACCCATCTACTTACTGGATTTTTTTTCCTACTAACCCAAAGAAAGGTGATTATTTATACCCCAGGCAGGATTTGAAAAAAACCCCTGAGACATCACCACTTCACCACAGATCCCAGTCACTGGCTTGAATAAAAGTAATTGTTTGCAAATTGCCACTAAATTTTGATATACAATGAGCCTGGAAGTTGTAATTCTGCTCTTTATGGACAGCTGTCTATTTCAGAAAAGCCATCAGGATCCTATTTACCATCTTATGGTCATTATTCACCCTTTAGTCAGCAAAGTGGTTATGCTTTTTAACCTGACAGATTTTATTTTTGCTTCAGATTATGATTTGTCCATCTAATTAAATATAGTGCTCGCCGTCCATTATTACTTTGCATTTTTTTTTTCAGCTTGACAGATCTCTCCTGATACCATGCCATTTTCAGTTATTGTGGAAATGGTCAGAGCAATGAAAAGGGGCTTTTCTTGTAAATTGAAACAATACAAAGATGAAAAAAAGGGAAAGAAGAAAAAAAAAGCATACTTCATCCTGCAGTTCCTTTGGTCCAGGAGAGCTGAAACAGGACCAGGAGCTGTGAACAATTTTTGCTTCTCAGTGACAGTGCTGTGAAAGACTGATGCCAGTGGGAGTTCTTGATTGCCTCATGGGGATGATCTGTCACCATTTGTCATGGGCAATTCCTACGTTCCCAGCTTTTGAAAGAGTAGCTACAGACTGCAGGTATAATGGGATAGATGAGTTTGGAGGGCAAAGCAAGGTTTTTTGGCAAGCACACTTAATAATCACTGCAGACTGCCTTGTATCTTTTCAGTCACTTAACTCCTTCAGTGCTCAGAGCACAGATATGAAACAAAGACCCCAAAATTCTATGATACAAAAAGCTGGTGTCTCAATAGTAATTTTTGTCACAGTGCTGTCTTTTATACCATCACAGTTATCAATTAAACATTCTGGAAAAGAATCACTGTTCATAATTTTTCTCTTTCCTCTCTTCATATGAGGAGGGCAAGAAACCAGCAGTCATGGGAGGAAGAGAGAAACTGAGATTCTGAGAGGAGGACTCAGGAGCTTCATCTTGACACCTGCAGAGTCACAGAACTGTCACAGTTGGAAAAGAACTCTAAGATCATCGTGTCTAGATGTCAACATCCCCCCCAAATAATACTAATAAATAAATAGATAAATATATATATATATATATATCTCAATATCTGTATCATCCACTAAAGCATGTCCTGAAGTGCCTCATCTACACACTTTTTAGATACCTCCAGGGCTGGTGACTCCAGCACCTCCCTGGGCAGCCCATTCCATTCCTCTCAGTAAAGAATTTCTTCCTCAGGACTGCTCTAAGACTCTCCTGGTGTAGACAGAGCTGGTCCTACCACTGTTCACTGGAGAGAAGAGCCCAACACCCCCCTCCCTACAACCTCCTTGCAGGGAGCTGCAGAGGGCAATGAGCTCTCCCCTCAGCCTCCTCTTCTCCAAACTCAACATTCCCACTTCCCTCATTCTCTCCTCACAGGACTTGTTCTCCAGACCCTTCCCCACCTTGCTTCCCCTTCTCTGGACTCCCCCAGCTCCTCAATGTCCTTCTTGGAGTGAGGAGCCCAGAACTGAACCCTGAGCACAGGGACAGCATCACTGCCCATCTCCTGCTGGCCACACCACTCCTGAAGAAGAGGGGACAGCACTGCCACTTGGTTTCCATGTTCAAACAGTAAAACTATCCTCAGCATTCATCATCTAGAATCATAAAAGGAGCAGTCCCTCTGTTTCTTGAGGGTTTTATGGAGTGTGTCTTCTAAATGTCCAATATGAGGCCATCAAATAAACATGAAAGCAGGTGCAGAGGGGCTGCTTCTCCATGGCATGGCAAGGAGCAGACAGACACTGCTGCCTGCTGGTGAGGAGATAGAGTTTCTCAGCAGTGCCATGACTTCCAGTGTCAGTACTTGGCAATGCCATTATTTATTTTTGCTGCTTCAGCAGTGAGTAGTTGGAAGAGAGCTGTAGGAAGAGAGTTGTTGCTGCAGGTCCTGCAGGGATGGGCTCTGGAGAGGGGGAGAGGGAACACAGTCACTGGTGTATGGTGCTGCTGGGAAGGAGGACTCCATGCAGCACCATTATCTCTAAATATCCTCCAATCCCACTGATGGCATCAGGAACCAACCCCACTTCCTGGGGCCAGGAAAAAGGCATTGGGAAGGAAGCAGCTGGAATGTGGCTGTTGCTGCTCTTAATGTTCTGCTGCCTTCACCCCCAGCCTACTCAGCTCATGCCTTGTGGCCTTGGGCTCATCAGTCCCTGTGTGACAGCTCCACAGCTATCCCAGGGAACTGGAAGCACTTAGGAACAGCATGGGCTTGGCAGACTGTAGCTGTAGCCACACAGAACTGCTGAAGAAAACTCTTATGCTAAAATGAATCTGGCCCAAAAGCCCATGTCAGGAAATAAGACCTTACACTTGCAAGGTCTGAGACCCACTGGGACCTGGGGTGCACAAGTCATGGAAGAGTTTCAGTGCAGTTTGGCAGGATCATGAAAGAGATAAATCAGACAATACTAACTGAAGTGCTCAATTCCTCTATCTGAAGAAATAATAGTATGGCTTCTGGGTTAAAATGTCCTGCAAGCTCTTTAAGTCTCTTGCTTTATACAAGAGCCTCTTAAACCAGCCCATGGTGTGGAAATCAAAATAGAAAGCACATAGGTCTGGTTAAATATATGGGCCTAGAACTTGCCTGTTCAGAAAATACCCTCAGCACAGGCAGCCAAACCCATCCTGTTAATAAAACCATAATACCTCATTTTGATTTTCCAACTCCAGCTAATCATTCAAAAGGACTCCTTATGCATGGAGCTGACTTAAAATGCAGACTGAAAAGCCCCTTCAAGAGAACTGGATCCATTTTATTTACACCAAATAACCACTTTTTATGTCTGCAACACATGCTCTTCACAAATTCAAAATACACAAACCAGTCTGGGTCTCGTGACCAAGGTATATTTGCTTAATATATGTTTTTCTCATGAAACAGAGCTGTGGCAGTGAGAATGTTAAAGGCAAAATGAAACTCAGTGCTGATAATGCTCTCAGTCATGCACTACGACCACTTAACCTGGTGATGTGGGACAGACAGGGGCAGGGACTTGTGTTTCTACACTGGTGTTGTTTGGAGATACTGAAGAAGAGACAGAATGCAGAAATGTAAAGTGCTTTGTGCAGTGGAGGTCAATGGATTCACATGGTCACAGCTCTGGCCTTTAATTGAGATCAGCTTTTACTGGTAGGGCTGGAGGCAGCACTGGTGGGATGGTGAAGATGACAGCTGTGAAATGCTGTAAGATCTCCCCTGCAAGCTTTGTCTCCACTAATAAATCCCAACACTCCTGAACACCAAGGGCACGGAACCTCTGTTGCTAGAACAGCACCTGGCATTTGGCCCACACCAAGCTGCTCATTCCCAAAAGATTCCTGGGCTTTGCTTCATTCTCAAGCAGTAGTTTGCATGCAGCACCCTGTTATGGAAGGTAGCAGGATAAATTAGCACAGGGATGGGACATTCTTTGCCAGCTGGCATCACTACCTGGGAACATTCCTGCACACCTTGCATTTACTCTCATAGGTGTAGACACTGTGTGGTCCCTTGGCAGTTCTGGACCTGTTCAGAGCAAGTACTCTTTGTCATAGAAGAGAAACTGTAGAGAAAATAAGGCATGGGAATAAAATTATTCCTAACATATTCAGCTTGCACTGCTTAATAAACTCAGATTTGGACTATCTGTTTTGGTGCTCATTTTCTGGCCAGAAAGATGCAAACAATCAAATCCAGCCTCTTTGGGAACACATGTCATAAGGCATTAAGGAAGTAACTGGACAAATGCCAAGAGGTATCTATAGGACTCTGACAGATGTGCTGAGCAGCAAACATCACACTCCTGCCTCATATTCCCTTGAGTCACCATGGAACTGGGCTGTGAAATTGTGTGCCAGCACTAAAAACTTTGCCCCCTCCTACAGCTACAGCCAGGCAGAGGGAGGAGGGAACTGCAGCCTCCATGTTCTCCCAAGATGGGACTGAGCTCTAAAATTCCTGAGAAGGTGGCCCAAACCTGGCAGCCACAGGGCTGGTCCTTGGTATTGGGAGCTTTCTCTCAGTTCAGAGAGATGCAGGAATGGTGGGGTTTGCAGGAAGGAAATTTTAAGCTGATAGACACACAGCTCCTCCAGGAGGCTGGATGGAGCTTGTCAGAGGTGAGATTTGGTCTGCAGGTCACCATCTAGCTTAGAAGGTCCTGAGGGCTGCTCCAACTTGCACTCCCCAAAAGCCAAGTCCAGTTGAGTGTTGTTTAGGGATATCTCCCACCAGCACTGTGCCACAGGGATCCCAAATCCCCACTGCTTCAGCTTGAGAAGCTGAAGCATTCCACCCTCTGGAATATGGCAGTGAGGCACCAATCTGGTCATAGCATAACTTCATCCCCTCCCCTATTACAACAGAAGCTCTGGGATGAATAGGAAATGCTGTCCTCTGTGCACTACAAAAACCTGTAACATCTGCACTTACAAAAGCTGGGCTTGCTAAATTATTCCAAAATTTTTCTTCTCTGGCTCAGGCCATAACACAACTGTAGGCTAATTGCAGGTTAAGAGGGTTGTAGCTCCAAGATACAACCAGTAAAGAAAAATCAAGTCCTATATCAGGTAATGTATAAAGTGATTTTCCCTTTTGACTGACCACAGGAGAAATCTCCAGCTATCCAGGCTTTTAATTCCCTGACAATTTAAAATGAGGGAAGTTGAAATCCCTGCCTAATCATTCCCTCCTTCTTCTTGTTCCAGCTGTGATGCTCATCTGACCCTGTGGTGAATCTGTTCAAACAGTGAAACTCTCCTTACAAGGGGAAAAACTGAGCAGCTTTCAATTAGTTCAGGTCCCTGAACTGGCTCATTTTGTGATATGAGCTGAAATTTAGGCTGGCTCAAGGCATGGAATAACAGTGATTGTCTGGGGAAAGGAACACAGAGCTGGAAATAAGGGCAGGATCATGGCAGTGCTAGTGTTTATCTGCTGTTTGTCAGAAGCATCTAGATTTAGCTAGAACATGGGGGTTATATACTGTAATTGGAAGGAAAAGATGCAAAGGAGACTCAGGAGCTGGAGATCTCTACAGAGTTTTAGGCCAGGGTTTTGGGCTTGGCTGAGGTTCATAGAGAAAGACAAACTTATTCAGTGATATTTGGTAACCTCTGTACCCAGTTACATCTGCATAAAGCAAACACAGAGTGAGTTAAAAATATTGTCATATCAGGATGGGAGCTGTTTAATTTAATTAAATTAAACTTAAGTTAATTTAATTAATTTCCTCAGTAGTATAGGATAGTTTTCTATTGCATACTCCACAGTATTATGTTCAATTGTTAATTTTTAACAATCTATCTTTTTGAGTCTCTTGTTTTTGTATGAAAAGTATTCCACAGCCCCATCACTGCTGATGGAAACCACTCCTTGGATGATCCTTGATGTGCTTTAATTTATTCCTAATTTCACTATTTGCTGCATTATCAAGAGTGACAGGCATATTGATGGGAAAGACTGGACTTCTAGCAAGCTTTTCTCTTATCCAATGCTGGCATGCAAACCTAGCTAATTAATAAATGAAAGGAAACTACAGATTGAGGTTTGCCAACAGAGACTTGCTTGCTTAGCAGTTCTCAGGAGCAAACAAGCTCTGCAGCTGGAAAGGTGTGTAAATCTCTCCAAGCATTCCTGTCTCAGAAATAGCTGTGCCTGAAGTCCAGGTTGCCCAAGGCTTCCATGCCAGCCCATGGGCTAGCAGGCTGGGAAGGAGGCAAAACCTCAGCCTGGAGGCTTCAAGTCCAACCCAGATAACCAGGTGGAGTCACCTGGTGACTGTGAACTGCAACAGGCAGACACCAGACAGAAATGCTGCACGTGGCTTCTGGATGAGAGGAAGAGGCTAAAAGTGTGTACCTGGAAACTGTCCCCAAGGCCAAGGAGAGCTGATGGACGCTTGGAAGCTGCAACTTCTGTGTCTGTGAAGTATTTCCTTGGCTAGTTCATCAGCTTCAACTCAGCAGAGAATTTAAAACTTCCTGTATTTGCAAGAATAAGAAGCAGCATGTCCATTATCTCACTAAATTATGTTTTTACTGGATCAATTTCAATTAAGCTCATTTTCTGCAAGCCCATTCCATTTTGCAAGATAATGCTCCTTGGTGCATATGCTATAGAATGTGCAAAAGGAAAGAGAACCAGCACTTTCAAACCTCATCCCATCAAAGCTTTGAGTAATTTATAGCAGTGGCTCACACTGCCACAGTGCCTTTCATCACAAAGGGCACTGGAGCCATGGAACTGTGAGAAACTGTGAGAGAAACTGTCATCACCTTGCCCCAGAATGCAGCCACTTCTGAGGAAGAACACTGGAGCTGTCAAGCAGCAAAAGGAATTCTGGCAAAGCCCATGAAGAATGCCTTCTGCCATGGAAAGCAGGAATTAATGGACCCCAAACACAGCATCCCATCATCAGACCTATTTAGAACACCATTAACAGCATCTGCATAACCGTGGGAAAACTTTCATTAGGACTTCATGATCACAGAATATTAGGGGGGTTTTCTTGATTTCACTTTCAGATTGAAAAATGACAAACCTGGCAGCATATTGCCTCACACCGAGTGCTGCAGACTTCTTATTAAATTGTAGTGAAAATTACTGTTATTTACTGCTGCAGAACTACAGCATGCAAACTCCTTACATTTCACTGCAAGTCTGCATGCAACTGCTGAGTTGTTTGTGACAGCTGACAAAACCATAGACTCAGGCTGCATAATCTTAATACTGCTTGGCACTTTACATCTTTTAAAGGACTATGGAAATGTTAATTAATTTCCACAACAGCCTAAGGAGTAAATATTTTCATGCTGATTTTACAGATGAAGGGGATGAAATATAAAAATGTGTGGACATGACTTCTCCAAGGCAATCTACCAAATAAGTGTCAGATGTGGGGCTAGAACTCAAAAGATTCATCAGGCCTTTAAGCAACAAAGCTTGGGGCAGCCACTTATTTATTTACAAAAAGCAGCTTAACCCATTTTCAGATTCTTTTAAATGTTATTTTACTGTGTATTGATTATTTACAGTAACAACTGATGCTGAGGACTGGCATTATTCTCTCTTCACAATTGCATTCTTTATGCTTCAGCCTCAACTTCAAGACCTAATTCCACAAAATTCTGTGCACTCTGATCCAGAGATCAAGTAGGTGAAAAGATGTCAAGGATAGATCAGGATAGATCAGGGAAGCATGTGTCACAATGGGTGTGTAAAATTTTCTTTCTTTCCACTGTTTGGTTGGATCTTTGCTTAATGAGATTTCATTTTGATTAAAGCAGATCACATCCTTTCAACCTGCTGTTTTGCTTTTGTTTTACTCTTTGCTTATTAACAACACAGAAAATATTTCCAG